>NC_143387.1:34736103-35059964 GCF_980474605.1 Leiobunum rupestre
CCAGCCTTTAGGCTATAACGTCGATATTATTACCCTATTATAAACCAACCTTGGGCTATAACGTCGACATTTTGTCTCTAGTAAAAACCAGCCTTTAGGCTATAACGTCGATATTATTACCCTATTATAAACCAACCTTAGGCTATAACGTCGACATTTTTGCCCTAGTAAAAACCAGCCTTTAGGCTATAACGTCGACATTTTGTCTCTAGTAAAAACCAGCCTTTAGGCTATAACGTCGATATTATTACCCTATTATATACCAGCCTTAGGCTATAACGTCGACATTTTTGCCCTAGTAAAAACCAGCCTTTAGGCTATAACGTCGACATTTTGTCTCTAGTAAAAACCAGCCTTTAGGCTATAACGTTGACATTTTGTCTCTAGTAAAACCAGCCTTTAGGCTATAACGTCGACATTTTGTCTCTAGTAAAAACCAGCCTTTAGGCTATAACGTCGATATTATTACCCTATTATAAACCAACCTTGGGCTATAACGTCGACATTTTGTCTCTAGTAAAAACCAGCCTTTAGGCTATAACGTCGATATTATTACCCTATTATAAACCAACCTTAGGCTATAACGTCGACATTTTTGCCCTAGTAAAAACCAGCCTTTAGGCTATAACGTTGACATTTTGTCTCTAGTAAAACCAACCTTTAGGCTATAACGTTGACATTTTGTCTCTAGTAAAACCAGCCTTTAGGCTATAACGTTGACATTTTGTCTCTAGTAAAACCAGCCTTCAGGCTATAACGTCGACATTTTGTCTCTAGTAAAAACCAGCCTTTAGGCTATAACGTCGATATTATTACCCTATTATATACTAGCCTTAGGCTATAACGTCGACATTTTGCCCTATTAAAAACCAGCCTTTAGGCTATAACGTCGACATTTTGTCTCTAGTAAAAACCAGCCTTTAGGCTATAACATCGATATTATTACCCTATTATAAACCAACCTTAGGCTATAACGTCGACATTTTGTCTCTAGTAAAAACCAGCCTTTAGGCTATAACGTCGATATTATTACCCTATTATAAACCAACCTTAGGCTATAACGTCGACATTTTGTCTCTAGTAAAAACCAGCCTTTAGGCTATAACGTCGATATTATTACCCTATTATAAACCAACCTTAGGCTATAACGTCGACATTTTGTCTCTAGTAAAAACCAGCCTTTAGGCTATAACGTCGATATTATTACCCTATTATAAACCAACCTTAGGCTATAACGTCGACATTTTTGCCCTAGTAAAAACCAGCCTTTAGGCTATAACGTTGACATTTTGTCTCTAGTAAAACCAACCTTTAGGCTATAACGTTGACATTTTGTCTCTAGTAAAACCAACCTTTAGGCTATAACGTTGACATTTTGTAGATTCAAATAACTTTAAACCTGTTCCTCTATTCAAAATATTTAATCGTAACCCTAAACTTCCAAACAAACGTTTCTTTTAAAAAATCAAATCTCAACTGAAAACATTTTTTAAAACGCGGGTCAAAACTTTAAAATTTGACTTGAAATTTATCACGCGCATATTACAAATCTACGATAAACATTTTTCTTTAATATACAATTTTGATAGTAGTCCAATTAATCACATAACAATATTTTACTTCCCATAAGTTATTGGTTTGTAAAGAAATCGTATTTATTTGTTGAGGTCCAAGCCGGTAACGCTAAAAGTCGAAAAGTAGGAATGTGATTGCATCAAATTGCACCGATTTGACTGCTGAGCGTTACTGACCGTAGTCATATACAGGGTGTTAACTAAAAAACGATACAAGCTTATAACTAAAATGTGTTTTAGGTACTAATTTGAAATATTAAGGGTGTATAAAGCGTGTAAGCGGTCATTCGACAATGAAAATTTCAATGACCTTGATTCATGTCTTCAAGGTCATTCAAAATGTATCTCGAGAACCATTAAATATAGAAACTTCGTTCCAATTGTGTTGAAATGGTTTAAGCTCGACGTAATATGACCAATGGGATCCTTAGTAATTTGACACTAAGTGCAAGATGAGGTATTGGAGTGGTTAGCGTTTTTGCCTCGCAGCAAGAGGAGCCGGGTTAGATCCCAGTTTGTCTCACTGGGTGAAAATTCGGGACAACTACTTCCGCGTTGAGTTTGCAAGTTCTCTCCCCACTGGCTTAAGGGGTTTTCTCCCGATTTCTTCGGTTTCCCCTAGAGTTGTTAATTTTCCGGGAAAATGAAATGCGGAAAAATTTGCGGAAAGTTTTCATTAGTTCAAGGTCATCAAAAATGTATCTCGAGAACCATTCCTATTGGTTCCAATAGTCTTAGTCGATAGCTATACGCCGCAAAATTTTCGATTTGAAAACGAAAACATTTGAGAGAGTTGGCCGTTTTCGGTCTATCGAAATCTGGCAGCCTTGCCTGCCTTCCGGCCTGTATCTCCATACCGAAAATGGCCGACGATTACGCCGCCGACAATATTTTACTAAACTGATCAGCGGCGTTTTTTACCGTTATTTTGAATTATCGACTAAGACTATTAGAAAAATGCGCCTTCTGGTTCAAGCGTTATGTCTGAATTAGCGGATTGTGTGTAAAAACCGCTTGGGTACTAACAAGGAGACTACCCGAGGTGTTACGCACCGATTTTGTTCAAACTCGGGGGATTGATTCATGTAACTTGAAAAATCCTAAAGGGATTTTATTCAATGGGCAACGGGTTATTTTGACAACATAAAATAACATGGGATTTTGAGCGATTTCCATGTGAAAATTTTTTAAAAAATTTATCAAAATGTGACCAATTTTGATTTTTTTCGTCAATTTTTATCAATTTTTTTTATAATTTTGGTATTTTAATTTTTTTTCAATTTTGTAAAATGTTTCACAGGGGGGACCATTGGATTCGGTCAAAATCCCATGTTATTTTCAATGGGATAATTTCCATTTTATGTTGTCAATAACATTTTTCGTTGCCCATTGAATAAAATCCCTTTAGGATTTTTCAAGTTACATGAAGGTCTACCAATCCCCCGAGTTTGAAGAAAATCGGTGCGTAACACCTCGGGTAGTCTCCTTGTAAGTCGGATGAATGTTTGAAATTTTCCCCCGCAAGATCACGTCGTCTCAATTTACCTTTTTCTCCGAATTTCGGAGTGAGAATTTTGCTAGAAATTTCCGGTCGTAAACGTGCAATTACGATCCCACCTCTTTGTACCCGACCGGTATGGTAATGGTATGCGTTCAGATTTAGCATTATGTCAACACCATTCCTACCTCACTGTTGAACCCGGCTCCTTTTATACATTTATATTGGAATTTCCAGGCAACCGCGTGAGCTGACAGTGGAGGGAGAGTTACAATTTGGTAGGACTTCCGCACTCTCGAAGTAATAGGTTATCTCGGGGTCTACGGCAAAAGTTGGGAACAAATCTCCCAATATTGAAACTAAGTGACAGCCCCCTCCGCTACTTATTCGAGTGCGGGGTTGATTTATCACTCGCCAACGCTGCAGTGTCTGCGGTCTAATTAAACAGTGACTCCCTCTGGTCGGCTGGGGACTGCAGTCGGGGCTTACGGTCGGGACCCCGAGACTTTGCCAAAAGATGCGTCACCGGCTTGATTAGGTATGCGAAAGAATTTTGTCTCTTCCAGAGCAAACAAAACTCGCGAATGTTGTACAAAAGCTCTACCAGGAAATTATAGTACGGACAATTCTAATGGGAATTCGAGGGTTACCCCCGCAACATTTCCCCTCGATTGACATTCGCGAGTACAATGCAATGCCCACCCGGCAGCTTCGGAATTAACGAAATTAACCTTCTTAAAGAGGGCAAATGGGATTGCCGCGTACTGTAAGTGGTTGCGCCAGTTTAGATTTTCAGTTTGTGAATAACTTTAGGATGTTATTTTACACAAAAATTCGGTAATCGTATTAAATTTGACAAAATTTAATTAATCCATAAATTTATAGTTTATATAATTCGGAAAATCTTTTTAGCCTCGTGCTAGAGTGTCAAGTGCCATCTAGGAGCAACAAACACAGCACCCCACACACGGAGAACGCAACCCGTCAAAAGTCGTGGATTTTCTCGCGTACATTTTTCATTGGTTAGACGCTTTAGCGCCTGCTGCCGTCGGAAGGGGGAAAAATCGGAAATTGTCTTCCCCCCACCCGTAAAACGTTCAGAATAAAGGTTCGTCCAATTAAATTTGTACCCAACACTGCCTTAGCGTGTTTAAAGGCTAGCTGCGTTCTCCTTGTGTTTGTTGCTCCTAGGTGCCATCTAGTTTTAAAAACTCAAACGAGTGGCAATTCCTATTAGTCAATGTGGATCGAATTTATCTAAAAGTAGATTTAGTTGTGCGCCTTGTGGATACCTCCTTTGCACAATTCAGTTTTTGTATTTTCGGATCTTTGGAAGGTGGATCCTTTTCACTTGTTCGGGTACATCGGAGTAGGGTAAGAAGAGTACCCCAATGACGTCATTTTATTCCGATTCTGTGGTGGAAAATAGTTTGAGTCGTGGTAATAAGGGTTTCGCAAAATGGTTGCCCGGGCCCATTTTAACAGATAAATTCTGGTTAAGCAAACGATTTCTTTCAATTTACTCTCTTTACACAGCCTTTTCAGGGGTAAAAAGTATAGTCCCAATGCTTTGGCAAATAGTGTAGAGTAATTATAATAATCAGCTAGGCTACCTAGGCACCACCTTAGGACAAAGTGATCTAGCGACTTTTAATGCCTTTAAACGGGTGGCCGGGTTACAATGCGTAGGAGGGTGGTGTCAAACCCTTCATGACACGCGAGCCAACAGCACCCTACAATAACTATTACCATAAGTGTATAATATTGTTACATAAGCGTGACACTTCATATTCCTCACGTGCAAAAGTTTTACTGAGAGCTATTTACAAGACAGACTGCATTACGGGCTTTGTCGCGTTTTTGCGTCCGCATGCTAACGCGTCACACGTAGTCTTTGACAGCGCCTCGCTAGGGGGAGATTTTCTTCTTGTGATGACGTCACTCCGTTACTAGCTCTCAGTAAGATATTCCACAAAGTGACAAACTTATATATTATAGTTAAACTTAACAAGATTTTATGAAAAGGGGAAACCAAAGATCTCGGAGAAAAACCAATGGGGAGATAACTCGCAAACTCAACGCGTAAAGGGTAGTTCCGAGTTTTCACCCATTGCCATAAGCATGGATCGAACCCAGCCCCTCTTGCTGCGAGGCGAAAGTGCCAACCACTCCGCCACTCCTACAACTGAATCAGCGAATAGAGTAAAATATTTACATCTTTTGTTCCAAAACTAGCGAAAAGTGTCCACCTACAGGCCCGACAAGAGAGGGGGAAAGCCGGTACAATTTACCGGGGTCCGTACAGCCTAGGGGCCCGGTTTTGAACAATCCAGGTATACTTCACCCTGTTTTATATCAGAAAGAATATAGCTATGTACAGTACTAAAGGCTCTCTTTTGGGCCCGGAATTTATATTTTACCGGGGACCGGGCCCGCTCTCGGCGGCCCTATCTATTTTATTGAGATAGATTAAAAATGGCAATTAGTTAATTACGCGGCCTAATTAAACTATAGCCAATTCATCTGTGGCAATTTTTGTCGTTCAATTAAAATTAAGAATGTTTCATATTTGTTTTAATCCGAAATTAATTATTCTGGTATTTGAACGAGAAGCTCTCTTATCAGATCTTTTTTGGGAATTGCGGATGGGGGTGCCGAGGAAGGGATGTTAATTCTCGGGAGAATTTTTCAACATCCGTCCATGGTAATTAAGAACTGTTCGAGCATTGGATAAAAGGGCGGGGCGCTCTTTAGTTCATTCCTTGGAACACCCGAGCTGGTTTTTTTCTCCCTTTCTTTTCCTCGGCCTGTGTCTTCCCGCTCCCAGGGCGATCTTTTTTATTTATCTGGGAAAACCGTATTGCTCCCTGCTTTTAACATCAGATGCGTCAGATTGGGTTGCCATTGGCAACCCCATTTCAACAAGACGTCGCCGGTAGTTTCGATTGTTCGAAAAATGCGATTTCAGTTTAGCCGTATAGAGGATTACCACCACAAGATTTCTAAAGATTTAAAATCGTGGAATGGGTAAGGTATGTGTTAAACTGAAGACGGTATAAATATTCTACGGAATTTTACGACAAGAATTAAGCTATTCGAAAGTGTGATTTTTTTAAAACGTTTATGGAAATAGCGAGTTTAAAATTTATCGAATAAGTATTTTAGAATTAATCTAGGTCATTATTTAGAATTTATCGAATGGTTATTTTAGAATTTCTCCAATTCCTCGATTGGAATTTCACTAATACCTCTTTATGAATTTTCCAAATGAATACCCCGTTTGGAATTTCTCAACCACTTCTTTAAAAATTTATCCAATAATTCGATTAGAGTTTACAAATTATATAATTTAGAATTTTCAAAATATATCTTTTGGAATTTCCAAAATATATCTTTTAGAATTTCCAAAATGTATAGTTTTGGAATTTCCAAAATATATTTTTTAGAATTTCCAAAACATCTTTTAGAATTTCCAAAACATATCTTTTAGAATTTCCAAAATATATCTTTTAGAATTTCCAAAACATATCTTTTAGAATTTCCAAAATATATCTTTTAGAATTTCCAAAATATATTTTTTAGAATTTCCAAAATATATCTTTAAGAATTTCCAAAATATATCTTTTAGAATTTCCAAAATATATCTTTTAGAATTTCCAAAATACATCTTTTAGAATTTCAAAAATATATCATTTAGAATTTCTCCAATACCTCGTTTAGAGTTTCTCTAATACCTTGTTTAGAGTTTGAGTTTCTAAAATATCTCGTTTAGAATTTCTCCAATACCTCATTTGGAATTTCTCCAATACCTCATTTGGAATTTCTCCAATACCTCATTTGGAATTTTTCAAATACCTCGTTTTGGAATTTCTAAAATATATCCTTAATAATTTATCCAATACCTCGTTTAGAATTTCTAAAATTTATTGTTCGGAAATTCTAACATATATCTTTAATAATTTATCCAATACCTCGTTTAGAATTTTTTAAATATATCTTTAATAATTTCTCCAATACCTCGTTTAGAATTTCTAAAATGTATTGTTTGGAATTTCCAAAATATATCTTTTACAATTTCTCCAATTCCTCTCTTGGAATTTGTAATAAAATTTCAGGAACACCTCCTAGCTAAGTGGAGAAGTTACTTAGATCTGTAGGTGAACCGTACGAAGTCCAAAACCCACTGCGAGTACTACAGCCACCTTTCGAAATTGGGGATTTTTCCAGACCGACATATTTAGCCCCGATGATACCACCCCTTTAATTTGATTTTGGTGTGAGGGAGCTTTTGAATGGGCAGAAGGATAGTGGCTTCCATTATTCGTGGTGGGGGTTTGAATTACCAGAGCTGGCAGCGTTAGCCCGCTAGCGGTGTTTAACGCGTGTAATGTAAAAAGATACCTTCTTGGGATCATATCGTTATTTTTTCTTCTCGTTTGGTTCTTCGGTACAGAGAGAGAGAGAGATGGAGGCTATCCCGCATTATCGGGCCCGGCTCCTCTTCAATGTTTGTTCGTTGTTAATGAGGTGATGCCCAATTTAGCGTCCAGGGTTATTTTTTATGATTATATATTTTTTCTTCTCATCCGGTCGACTGATAATTTATCGTCTCGTGTGGTTTGGACGCTGATACTCTTTCTTCCGAAAATTTTATTAATGCCGTTTTTATGAAGGGCTATTTGCGGTTGATAAGCCTAAGCTACTTCGTCCCTTTGGGGAACCTAATAAGGCCTGAAGATTTTCAACCGATTGTTGTTTGATATCCAGGGATGTTTTCTCGAATTAGGACCGACCTTTTTTTAAATAAAAGTATTCACAAATTATTTATTTCTGCTCGTAGATTATAAAGTTAAATATTTATCGTACATAAATCATTGAAATCAAAAGGTACTTAATTAAAGAGTAAGTTGCAAATTATTTGTTACCGCTTTAATTTTGTTATTAAATGAAGCGCTTACGTTTAAAGGGAATATAACCTGCAAAGCAATCTTTACGGAAGACCCCTTCAATTTTTCAAATGTCCCTGTACAGTGGCGCCAAACATTTTTAAAGCCGAAGGCAAGAGCGGCCAGAGCTGCAAGCGTTGGTGTTCCACACCAAATACCTGAGGTTATATTCCCTTTAAAATACCCAAATATAATGTTTCGTTGCTTAAGCGAAGCCGACATTGCCTGATACCGGTATTAGAAAGTATTTAAAAAAACATTAAAAAATAAGAAAATTCTCGATTAAATAACTAATGATAATATTTGATTTGATTGGCCGCGCCACGTACGCCAGACTTCAGAAGCTAGATCATACCTGTTTTTAGACAGGAGGTTACGAGTGTAAACAATTAAAAAACAACGTTATTCGATTTGTGATATAAAATATGTATCAAGTAAAATGAAAAGATATGCAAACGTTTTTTCACGAAAAATTAGAATTAAATGGTATGACAGTGAACCGTCTTTTTCAATGATTTTATCATACACACTACTGTTATGTTACTATCGGCCGGTATTATCGGGCACGAATAGCCGATATATCGGCTGTACCCATATCGGTGCATCCCTAATTATTATTAATAATTATCAGAAGTAAATGAACCGAAGTTATCAGACTGCTCTACTCCTCATGTTGGTGGCGTTTTCCTTAGGAAGTTACATTTTTACCTCGGATTTGAAAAAAAAAGATTTTGTTTTTATGAAACCATTTTTTAAACATAGAAATAGCTATACCCACAATTCCCAAGGGCAATTTATCGCGTCCAAAGACGGGGATGGAAATTAGCTTTTAGTTGACTCGATTTTCATAAGGAAAACGCCCTCCGATTCTGAGCGCTATTTCGATAACTGCGGTTCATTTACTTCTGTAATTATGTAATACAATATTATCAAAGTAGAAAAGTGTAGGTTCACGTTTTCAATTGGGTGACACTAAGCCTGTCTAAAAATTTCAATTGGGACTACTTTTCCCCTAATTCTATGTATGTGAAAAATATCAAATTTGTTTTCTTTAGCGGATAAAATCGTTGTGAAAATAATTCTAAATCATGAGTGCCCGCTTGCAAGCAGCCGCCGCTCTGCACTTCACGGACAAGTCCTTCTCCGGAGTTCCTCGACTTTTGGAAGACTTGCAAAGATTGGCGGAGGACCGGGAATCGGCGGACTTGGTCTTCATCGTGGGCAGGGAAGAAGCGCCCATCTACGCTCACCGTCTCATCCTCAGAGCGCGGTAAGCTTTATGTCTTCTTTAGTTTGTAAGTAGGAAAATGACCGAGACCTTTTTTCCGGAACATTTTCCGTATTTTTCCGAAAAAAATAAAAAAAGGTTTTCATTTCATGATAAGTATAATATTGTTTACAAATTTAAATAAAGCGGCATTTTCGCCTCATTTTTTCGAATATAAAAGTAAAACTAAACCTCTAGACTAGCTTTAAACTAATTAACAATGTAATACTATTAATATTTTGTAGTATGTTTACTGTTATTAGACATTTTATATCGATAAAAAGTTAAAAAATTTATTCCGATTTGTGGAATATTTTCTTGAAATTTTTCCGCATTTTATCTTACCGGAAATTTTCCCGCATTTTATTTTTCCGGAAAATTAACAACACTAATGTTCAATGTAAGTATAAAGGCCTAGCATGGAGTCCCATATTTACGGCGTTGTCCATGCAAGAAGAAAATTAACGTACGACGATAGGGCAGTAGCGACATCTTTTTCAAAATTTCTACACCTAAAATATTATCTTACTTGGTAGAGCAGCCACAAAAGACGCGTCTAAATCTTAAATTTGAAAAATAAATACCGTCAGAAACACAAATCTTTCTTCTAATAGCCATTTTTAGGTTCTGGTGAATCATTTTGCAAAGATAAGTGTTAATAGCTCTTTATATAAATTACGAGAGGTCACGTGATTACGTTAGATTCATCGTGCAGTTAAAGTTAGAGAGCGCGCGCATATTTTTGTTAATGTTGAGCTCGCGCCAAAACGCACACGAGACCCTCTACGCGGAAATATTAGGTAGCGCGCGCTCCAAAAATAACATTTTTTATTCATGTATGCGTATATTTTATAGAAAGAGCAATTGACCGATTTCAAATGACGTTTTGGCGCGTGAGGCATAACAGGCATATTCACCTGCTTTTATACCCTAACAAGACGGCGTATTTTCACGCGCAAAATGAATTTTAAGATACCAATTTTAAGTTTTAAAGCGAAAAAATTGTAAATAAGCCTTGGCAGGAATCCATACCTCTACTGGGAATGGTTATCGCGGCAGATTTCCGTCTTGATGTGGCTGATGGTTTTTTTGACGTCACTATGTTAACTTAACAAACAACAACGTGAGAGGGGAGCGCGCGTTGAGGGAATTTTTTTTCTCGTAGGCGGGGCCAAAGCCGTCAGAGTGATCTTACCATACGCGATACGGCAGGATAAACATTCCAGGTATGGATTCCTGGCCTTGGTTATGGTGCTAAGGGCTCGTGGCGGAGATTTTTCGCGTGTGGTTCTAAGTTTAAAATCGTTCGCGCACGGTATTTCACGAAATTTATTTCAGAAATGCATAGTTGAGGACGTAGCTACTAGGAGGTGAAGATTTTGAATACCCACCTCTTAATAACGGGTATGTGATCGTCCAAAAGTTAGCCTAGGCCTTTGCTTATGGAACCTAGGAGCAACAAACACAGCACCCCACACAAGGAGAACGCAACCCGTCGAAAGTCGTGCATTTTTCCTGCGTACAATTTTCATTGGATAGACGTCTAGCTTTAGCGCCTGCTGCCGTCGGAAGGGGAAAATTCGGAAATTTTATTCCCCCCGCCCGTAAAAAGTTCAGCTTAAAGGTTCGTCCAATGAAATTTGTACACAACACTGCGTTAGCGTGTTTAAAGGCTAGCTGCGTTCTCCTTGTGTTTGCCGCTCCTATAGATGGAACAACATTATAGCCTATTTCTCGTATCATCTACCACGCGGAAGACAATGGCTGCCAGCCGTTTTCATATTCTCCGAAAGTAATTGGAAAACTTTTCGCTAGAAGTTGATAGAAGAACTTCCATTCTTTAGCTGGTCTATTCGCGCTTGTTGCGCTTTTAGAGAAATTATTCCTTTATAATTTATCATCGAAAGATGGGAAACTGTACACGTCGTCGGCGTTGCAGTTTAAAGAGTGGCTAGCGGGAGAGCAGGGGTTTGGGGGAAAAGGAACTATTGATCCCAAGATTCCCACCTGCCCCGTTCCCACCGCCCAAAGAGACTCCACTCTTGCTGATTGCGACTCCACGCACTGAACTACGCGACTGCTTATACCCAAGTTTCAAGCTTTTGCCTCGAAAATATTGTACGTGGCACATGTCCATTCTTAATCTCCCGTAAACTTCAATATTTAGAATGGGATTCTTTGAAATTTTTCTTCGAATATTTTACTTTAAGCCTAGGATGAATAGAGCTTTGGTACTATATTCGAAATAGGCTATATATATCAAGTGAAAAGGACGTTGTGAAATTACAAATCCATAATTAGACCTAAAAATTGTTCCATGGAATCACCAAAGTTAATCTTTCGGTCGAGTTTCATTTTTGAGTCGAAGTCTATTTGGAAAAATATGATCCCAAGAAGTATCCTATAAATTTAACGGTCTTAAATGGGTCTAAGACCAATCTTAAAATGTTTTCTTCCTGTCAGTATATTACATTTTACGTAACTTTTTTATTTTTAAGCTAAATTTATCTGAAATTTATTCAATTTTTCCTAGGTCTAATTTTCAGAGTCCAATTTTTCGTAAGTCTAAATTTGTCTGAAATTTATCCTATTTTTCGTAAGCCTAAATTTCTCTGAAATTTATCCTATTTTTCGTAAGCCTAAATTTGTCTTAAATTTATCCTATTTTTCGTAAGCCTAAATTTGTCTTAAATTTATCCTATTTTTCGTAAGCCTAAATTTCTCTTAAATTTATCCTATTTTTCGTAAGCCTAAATTTCTCTTAAATTTATCCTATTTTTCGTAAGCCTAATTTTTCTGAAATTTAACCTATTTTTCGTACGTGGTTATCGTTAAGACTATCAACTTAATTCTAGATAGATTTAAAGTTGGTAACTTTGTCATCGCCTTGAACCAAAATCGACATAACGCAGGGCATTGAAAAATTAATGGACCTAAAACGTTATAAGGCTAAGGCTAGGAAATATTAATAATTTGTAAAAAGTCAGGGAATTCAATTTTCTCTTGACACTTTTTAAATGTAAAATTTACTCTTGATCTGGCACAAATTCTGTGATTATTTTTTAGTTCCTTGAAAGTTTTACTAAAATATAAGTTGATTTAAATTTATTAACTTCTGATAAAAGTAAAATATAAAATCAAAAATTGTCTAATTTTGGTCTTAAATAGTCAAAGGAAACAGTGAATTGTCAGGGAATTTTAATCTGAAAATATTATGGCAACATTGCAACAGTAATGGAGGTCATTTTAAGAAATAGTGATGTAAATATTTGAAAGAGTATGACATAATAAAGAAATTATAGTTTATATTTATTCGCCAAATGTGCTCTAAATTCGTCGGTGTATAAAACGACGGTATTTTCTAAAATTCCCATTTGCATTTTAAGAATCCATAAATTTATTTCTGGCCGTTATATGTGAATAGGATTAGAATGTTTTTGCCGGTTCCCCGGAATGACTGGATGTAGTAAATATAACGTAGATATCTTCGGATGTAATGCCGTGTATCTCCTTGTTTTTATCCGCCGTTGGTGCTACGGAGAAGATGGACGAACCAGCTGTTTTTCCTCCACGGCCGCTCTCCGGAAGGGCTTCCGTAAGCCTCGGGTTTATTGAGACTGCTTGAAATCCCAAGGTAAAGCCGCTACTAGCACTCCATCTTATCCTGGGCGCATTTATGTCGTCTTTCTCTCACTATGTCATACGTACGTTGCGAAAGAGAGCCAGTTAGATATATGTACATTTTCCGCGTCCACTGCCGCGTGAGAAGAACACTTTTCTTTGCCTTTTATTCGCGAAACTTCTTTCTAGAGTTGTTCATTTTCCGGAAAAATTTCCAGAAAATCTACCGCAAGTCGGAAAAAATAAAAATTGAAACATAAATTACTTTTTAAGGGTTTTTAATGTTTTTAACTTTTTATCGATATAAAATGTCTAATAACAGTAAATATACTACAAATTCACCTTTGAAAATTTTAAATTAATAATATTTAGTATAATTTGTTTTTCAAATAAAATATTGTATTTTATCACTGTACGCAAAAGTGGTTTAATATTAATAATATTTCATTTTAATATTTAAAACAATTGACCTTCTCAAAATGTGAAAGACTAGAGAGTTGTAAATTTTCCGGAAAAGTAAAATACGGAAAAATTTCCAGAAAAATTTCTGAAAAAGTTTCCGCAAATCGGAAAAATAAAAAATTGAAACATAAATTACTTTTTAAGGGTTTTTAATGTTTTTAACTTTTTATCGATATAAAATGTCTAATAACAGTAAACATACTACAAACATTAATAGTGTTACATTGTTAATCAGTTTAAACTAGTCTAGAGGTTTAGTTTTACTTTTAGATTCGAAAAAATGAGGCGAAATACCGCTTTAATTAAATCACGTAATGAAAACTTTTTTTCGGAAAAATACGGAAACGTTTCCGGAAAAAAGGCTTAGGTCATTTTCCACGGAAATTTTCCGACTTACAACTTCTTTGGGAAATAGATCAAACCTACTCCGATGAGTCGTCGTGTACTGTCCTCCTTCGGAAACTCCTCCGTGTTCATTGGACTATCGTTATTGATATTTCTCGTACCTTCGCGTTATTAATGCTATAATTAATATTTATAACTTGATAAATATTTGCTCCGTCATAAATGTTTATCGAAAAGTTTTGGCTTCGAGAACTTTCGTGAAATATAATAATAATTCGAATTGGAATTTAATTTTCAAGTTTCGTTCAATGTGGAGATCCATAACTATTATAATTTATTATTTCACACCAAAAGTGATCATAATTTTTAGGGCATCTAAAAACTCGAATTTTTCACTTAAATACGTTGAAAATTAATATTTAAATATTCACTAAACGTCACTGATAAGGAGACATCCCGAAGTGTAACCCACCGATTTTGTTCAAACTCGGGGGATTGGTAGACTTTCGTGTATCATGAAAAATCCTAAAGGGAATTTATTCAATGGGCAACCGTTTTGCCATGGCAACGAAAAATGTTTTTGACAACACAAAATATTAAATTTTCCCATTGAAAATAACATGGGATTTTGACCTCAAATTGATCAAAAGTTGATCAATTTTGATGTTTGTTTTTGGTCAATTTGTATCTATTTTTTCTATTTTTGGCATTTTCGAAATTTTGAAATTTGTTAAAATATTTCACAGGGGGGTCCTAGGAATCGGTCAGAATCCCATGTTATTTTCAATGGGAAAATTTCCATTTGTTGTTGTCAAAAACATTTTTCGTTGCCATGGCAAAACGGTTGCCCATTGAATAAATTCCCTTTAGGATTTTTCAAGTTACACGAAGGTCTACCAATCCCCCGAGTTTGAACAAAATCGGTGGGTTACACTTCGGGATGTCTCCTTGTGAATGAATCGTATATCCTTTACTTGTTTGTGATAACAAGCGTTTCATTTAAATACGTACCACTATTTCATTTTCGGAAAATGTCTGGAGATTTTTCAATTGGAAAATAGTATAGTGTTGGATCGGAAATTCTGGTTAGAGGGTAATCCAAATGAAAATGTCTAACACGGGCTTAGGGTCGGTTGGGTTTATAAGGTCTTTCAAGGTATATATAGATAAGGTTTCTTCATCCCTTTCTCACTGAGATTCTTTTTGACCCGGCGGGAGAATTTGGAAATAAACCATTGAAGCGAACGCGAGCTCTAACCGGCAAACTCTTTATTTTCTTTCTCCCGAGACGTTTTTCGTCGAGTGAGAACGAAGAAGAGCGTAGATAGGAGTAAAAAGCAACTTGAAACGAGAACGGCTTATTAACTTATATATTTTTCTTATTTCCTTTCGCGAGTTTGGCCAACGGGGGAATTTTTCCAATATTTTCAGAGAGCGTTCTCCAGAGAAAATGGATTTATTGGTTTTAAATAAAACAGAATTTTCGACTTCCTGGAGCTTGGGGGAAACGTCTTGTCTTCTGGGAAACTCCAATCCTATCTGTGGGTTTCGCTCTCTTTTGCCGTTTCTATAAAAGGAATATTATTCGGACCGGATTTACGCGGGAGAAAAAAGGAATTAGCCGCCCTTTACCTAATAAATAGATAAGAAGTATTATATACCACTAGGTATTTTTTATAGGAAACCAGCATATTTCCCAAATAATAACGATATATTTAAAAATATCACTTTGTTAATTGTAAGAGACGTTTTACATTACCCGACTGTTTCATTTATAATTTATCGAATTGACCGATTTCAAAATTACTTTTTTGCGCGTAACTATGGAACGCCAAACCGGAAAAAACTGAATTAAAACACAATATTATAGTAGAGAGCACTATAATATAGTAGAAACGTCATATATAATATAGTAGGGAGCACTATAATATAGTAGGGAGCACTATAATAAAGTAGAAAATTTATCTATGATATATGGTACTACAAACCGGAAAAAAACTCATCTAAAAAATTCACCTATAATATTATAGGAAATTCATAATAAAGTAGAAATAAATGCTTCTATAATATAGTAGGAAAAATGCTTCTATAATATAGTAGGAAAAATGCTTCTATAATATAGTAGGAAAAATGCTTCTATAATATAGTAGGAAAAATGCTTCTATAATATAGTAGGAAAAATGCTTCTATAATATAGTAGGAAAAATGCTTCTATAATATAGTAGAGACATTCTCTCTTTTATTATAGTAGAAAATTCATGTATAATATGATAGGAAATTCATGTATAATATGATAGGAAATTCATGTATAATATGATAGGAAATTCATGTATAATATGATAGGAAATTCATCTATAATATGATAGGAAATTCATCTATAATATGATAGGAAATTCATCTATAATATGATAGGAAATTCATCTATAATATGATAGGAAATTCATCTATAATATGATAGGAAATTCATCTATAATATGATAGGAAATTCATCTATAATATGATAGGAGCTTCATCCATATCAAAGTAGAAAAAATGTTTCTATAATATAGTAAAAAATGCGTCTATAATATAGTCCTAAAATGCTTCTATAATATAGTACTAAAATGCTTCTATAATATCGGTAATCCCATGCGTTCTGTTTCGCTGAAAATTTTCTTTGTTCTAATATATTTTAGCAAAAATGCAATCAGATACCTTAATGCATTCTTGATTTTAGTGAAGGGTTTTCACTTCATAATAAAGTTTCTACTATATTATATATGAATTTACTACTATATTATAGAAGCATTTTTCTACTATATTATAGAAGCATTTTAGTACTATATTATAGAAGCATTTTTCTACTATATTATAGAAGCATTTTTCTACTATATTATAGAAGCATTTTAGTACTATATTATAGAAGCATTTTAGTACTATATTATAGAAGCATTTTTCTACTATATTATAGTAGCATTTTAGTACTATATTATAGAAGCATTTTAGTACTACATTATAGAAGCATTTTTCTACTACATTATAGGAGCAATTTTCTACTATATTATGGTTGAATTTCCTACCATATTATAAATGAATTTTCTACTATAATATAAGAGAGTTTTTTCCGGTTTGGCGTTCCATACGTAACAGTACCTTTACATTGTGAGGTATAGCAGACTTAGTTACCCGCTTTTATACCCTAACATGGCGGCGTATTTTCACGCGCAAAATGAATTTTGAGATCCAGCAATTGATTCAGCCTAAATATATTTAAACGTCTAACGTACGAATACGTAAGAAACATCTTTCAAATATACAGGGTGTTTCAAAAGGGTATGCCAAAATTTGAAGGAGTTGTGGGGCGAGTTGAGAAGTATGCCTTTTTTTTCCCCATTTTCCTACGATGAGTTAAAAGAGCGCCAGAGAGCTTCCAAGTGTGGCATTAGCCCTTGGAAGTAGGCTGCAACGAGCGCAAAACCAAATTTTTGCATAACCTTTGGAAACACCCTGAATACAGAAAGACATATCAAAATGTGTAAAATACATTTAACTCTAATACGTAACAGAAAAAATTTAGTCCAAAGATGTGATAGAATGTTGACATTTTAACGAAATGTTTAATAATATTTTGGGATTTTGAATCTATTGGAAATAAAATATATAAAATTTGTAAAACATTAACAAGTATTTTGTGAAGAGGTTTTTCAACAAATTGATTTCAATGTTTATCACGCAAATAGACTTTGTTAGACGTAGCAGTTTTCAAATTTAATATATTTCGAATAAATTCTCGATTGAGCTTATTTTATTATTTTAGTCACAGTGGCGGCCACCCTGGAATCCTATGTGTATTATCGAAATTTTGGTTTTGTTTTCGACGAAGAAGCAATCTTCATATTGATTTGTTACAAATAACGAGCGCGTATTTCGCAAAGAATGCTTTGATGTTGGAGTTGGTTGTCCGCAAGACGCCGAGCCGTTCAATAAAACGGAACAATTCCAATAAAACCGAACAAATGATCACGAGTTCAAAACGATAAAACCGGGGGAAAATGGAACGGAGAGAATATCTTTTGATCGAAATCAAACGGTTTTTTCTCTCTGGCTGCCATCGAAGGCTTTAAGTACTTCCATCAATTTCTCGCTAGAGGGCGTTGCTAGGGCCGGAGTCAGACACCGAGTGCGGACCGCGCGTTGACCGTTAGTGAAGTTTCGTAGCCGTGTCAACTTCAATTAGGTGGCGCCGCTTTTTTGCCATTTGTAAAGGACGAGAGGGAGTGCGACTCAATTCCGTCGCCCCCTGGTGGCAGGCGGGGGAAGCTGTCGGAAAAGAAACCTCAAAAGATCTTTTATTTCAGCGGGCGAAGAGGATTTTAAAAGCCTATCTTGATTGAACTTTTACTCCAGATTCCTAGTTTCTCTCTCCGCCACGGAGACAAATGTCATCCTTAGTTTATCTACTTTCTATAAGTATCGCGTAATTAAATCCAGCACGATATAAATTAATATTTGTTATAATATTACCTATGGAGATAAAATATCACAAAGACGTTCTGTTTTGACAAATACCAATATTTCAATCTAACAAATTTTAAATCTTACCGTTACGTTTGTTGAAATTAATTATTAAGTTTCGTTGGAGTTAAATAAAGTACAGAACCGATTCAGTTTTTTATGGATATCGAAATAACGTCAAATTTTTTAATTTATATATGAGCTAGAGTTAATTTATTCAAAAGGGTATCAAATATTTTTTTTAGGTTTGAAATATTTTTTTTAGGTTTATAGTTAAGGAATCGAATTTTTTTTTTATCTTTTGGGAATAAGGACGTCGTCGGAAATGGTATAAATAAATCAAATTCTTCGGAAATTTAATTAACTTTAAGGGAGATGGAAAGGTGGGACGGGGGTAGGCTCGACTTTATTTATGACTTAACATATTTTATTTTTCCCAGAGTTACGTTTTAAACTTTACGCCGAAGCGAATAAATTTAGTTTTCTTCGTTATAAATCATATTTCATTTTCGAGATGCAGCGAGAGAGCGAGAAAAGGGCTATATAGCGCTGGGATTTTCGGGCGGGCGGCGAAAATATTTCGTTCCAAATAAATGAGAAAATAATCCCTCTACCAGGGGGCGCCCGTTTCCCTCCACGGAAATTGCAAATTATGACTTTTTGGTTTGAAACAAATTGCGCCGAGGTACCCCTGGGATGTTGGTCTCGACGTAGAGCTTTCAACACTTTCTCTTCAACGCCGGTTAAGGTCTACCCCTTCATTTATTTGTTATATAGTATGCCTTTATTTAAATTTATTTTTATTATTTTTAAAAAGACATTTTGTATCTGAAAAAAAAACAAGATGTCACGGACATTTAAATACACACAATCCCCCGGTGTATTCAATTTAAATTTGAATTTTTTTTCAATCATCTTGTACCTAATAAACCTAAGTGAAATTTTATGGAAATTGTATTTTTCGAGTTACCTTGTTTTAGAAATAAAGTAGCGAAAGCGTTAATTTAAATTGATTTTTTAGTCAAATCGAATTTTTCAAGTTACTTGGTTTTTGAAATAAAGTAGTGAAACGCAAACGATACAATTTTAAATTTTTTTATACAAACCGAATTTTTTGAGTTACCTGGTTTTGGAAATAATGTAGTGAAATGTGAACACGTTAATTTATATTAGTTTTTAGACAAATTGAATTTATAGAGTTACCTGGTTTTGGAAATAATATAGCGAAAAGCGAACACGTTAATTTATACTAATCTTTAGGCAAATTTAATTTTTTGAGTTACCTGGTTTTGGAAATAATATAGCGAAATGCGAACACGTTAATTTATACTAATCTTTAGGCAAATTTAATTTTTCGAGTTACCTGGTTTTGGAAATAAGGTAGCGGAACGAGTTAGATGGCGCCTGTATCTATTGGCACGAAATTCAAATATCACAAAAGTGCGTACGCGGGTTGTGGGGTCCCGCGAATTGGTCAGATCTCTAACTTAAAATTAAAATTTCCTAATGCAACCGAAAACATAGTTCAGTTCAACCAAGTCGCTCTTAATTAAAAAAAAATGTAACTTTTAAGGCAAAAGTCGCCAAAAACTACTAAAATGAGAAAATGATAACGGTATAGTTGGCTTCTCCCTGAACAGCGAAGCGAAGCGGTTGGAACACTTCTACAGGCGCGAGGTCTATTCTTAGACCTACTTAAATC
This sequence comes from Leiobunum rupestre, assembly GCF_980474605.1. Taxonomy (NCBI): domain Eukaryota; kingdom Metazoa; phylum Arthropoda; class Arachnida; order Opiliones; family Sclerosomatidae; genus Leiobunum; species Leiobunum rupestre. The sequence continues at coordinate 34,756,013 of NC_143387.1, forward strand.
GCTAAAATTCTATATTATATTTTAAACCCTTTTTTTATTTAAATACAAAATGTATGTAGGTATTAAATTTTAAATTGAAAATGTCTCCGTTTCGTGCCGGATTCAATTTACCCTAAGCCTAATACAATTTTATTTTCCGGATCACGGGTCCATCTGTTATTAAACAAAACTAATTTGAATTTGAAAAAGTATTTTTTTTAAATTATCATTCAAAGTTTGCAAACGTACAAACGGTGTCAACTGACTCTGTGAAATGGAAATAAAATATATAAATCGGGATTCTATACGCTTGTTTAATGGAATTTAGGACCTTCACATCAATCGTCATGAATAACGACTTAAATCTCTTTTAAGACTTTTCAACTACGTGCTTGTCAAAAACGTTGTAAAATTATAAATCCGTTTCTCGGAACAGGTTTTTTTTTTATTATTTATTCCGTGCCGTTTCCAAAAAGTCCCGAATAAGAGAAAACAAAGATCGGTTCTTTTATAAATTGAAAAAAAGGCACGACGTCCGAAACGCGCGGTGTATACGTCGGTGGAAAATCTTTGCGCGGAATAAGGCGGGGGTGGGGGGATAACAAGGCGGAAAAACGAAAAATGGCGTGTACGAGAAACTAAACAGAAATCTAAACATAAGACTCTCTTTCCTCTAGCGTTGCGCGCTGGAATAAATGGGGAAAAGGGGCTCTTTTTGTTTACTCTGATAACATGTTGAGTGTTTTTGGCGTGTGGCAAGAAACATCTGCTACTAGAGCGGCCGCTACCGCTTATTTCCTCTCCTCTTTGTCTTTTATTTCGAGCGTACAAGTGACCCTTTGCTTCAAATACAAGAGCCAGATAGAATTTTTGTTTTCGCTTTTTCTACCGGTAGAGGGCGGCATTAGACAATGGTCGGATATATATATACACGTCCCAACCGTTCTAGGATATCAATTGCGGTTCCTTTCGCTTCCTCCCTCCCCCGGTTATTTCTTTGTTTCGCGGGCATCGGTGGAATCGAAACGCCTTTTTAGCCTGTATGAGAAATGGGTTTTTGGTCAGCTTATTATTTGTAGTTTTTCCCGCTGACCTAAGGCTTAACGGGGGACTACGGTGATTGTTGAGGTTGGCCAAATACCCTCTAGGTTTTGACGAGGTAGAGCCCTCAACGATGCCGTTCGAATTTTATGAAGTCGTTACTTTATTTTTTCTCAAGGTGTTTGGCGGCGTCTTAGAATGTACGCTTCGAGAATGAACGAAAATGTTGTATCGAGCGGATTTTGGTGGAATCGTTTTAGATTTTTACGCCTGTTTGGTCTGGGGTCCGGCTCTACAACTCTCCTTAAAGATAAGGATTCCTTACATAAGGATAAATCCTTATTTCGCTTCAGGGTTGCTACACGTCAAGAAAATTAGGGAAAAATCAAGGAATTTAAAAATGGGCCAAAAAAGTCAGGGAAAGGTCAGGGAATTTTAAGAATTTGTAAAAATTCAGGGAATTAAATTTTATCTTGGCACTTTTTGAAGGTAATTTTACTCTATAGATCTATGACAAATTCTATGATTATCATTTATTTCTTTGAAAGTTTGGCTAACTTTTTCAACATTGCAATAACCTTTTTCTGAAATATAAGATCATTTAAATTTATTAACTGCTGATAAAAGTAAAATATAAAATAAACGTTTTGGACTTAAAAAGTCAGGGAAAATCTCTTAAAATGGCCAGAGAAAACAAGGAATTGGCAGGGAATTTGAATCTCATAATTTTGTACTTTGATTATTTGCATTTCAATCCTTCACTTTAAATATATTGTATCAAAAATTAAATTAGATGTAAATGGGTTCATAAAACTAAAATAATAATAATAATCAGCTAGGTACCACCTTAGACCGAAGTCATCTAGCGTCTTATAATGCCTTTAATCAGTTGGCCTGGTTACAATGCGTAGGAGATTGGTTGCAAGCCCTTCATGCCACGCGAGCCAAGAGCTCCCTACACTCACTATTACCGTTAACCTCTACAAATTTTTATGGAAATGAGAAACCTAAGAACTCGGGGGAAAACCCCTTTAACCTGTGAGAAGAGAACTTGCAAACTCAACGCGGAAGGAGTAGTACAGCCCTTCATGCCACGCGAGCCAACAGCTCCCAACACTTACAATTACCTTTAACCTCTGTTTTTAGCAGAAATATTAATTTAAAATTTGTTACATATTAGAAGGAATATACCTATGAAATAAATAAATATACCACTATTTAAATTTTAATGTTTAATGTAATCTTTAAAAAAACAACCCAAATTCTGAAATTGCAACAAACAGCGTTTTTCCAGAATACGCAGCGTGGACGTTTGTTTTTTGCTCATTCTGCGGGCTCGCTTTAGCCGCGGGTATTATTTGTTGGCAGCGTGTCAATGCGCGCTGAGAGGGAATAATTAAATATCCCGCTCATGGTTCTAATATTTTCCGCGCGTGTCCATACTTTCGCTTATTGGGGCCCGCGGCAGCTGTCGATAGTCCGAAGAGGTAGACTCTTTTACTCCTCGGTGGCTTCATTTCCGGCGGACCGAGCCCGCTGACCGCCGTCCTCCGCTTTTGTTTCTGCCTGGCGAACCCTCCCTCGTAATGGCCGGAGTTTGTTTCCGTTCGCCCGTGATTTAGGCTTGACCGATCCGTCAACTGCCCCTTGTCACTGCGCCCATTCTTCGGCCGGTCCGAGGTTGCTGGACAGCGTCTTCCGACGCTTCCCCGTCAACTTAACCCACTCTGAACTCTCGATCGGGCTGTATCAGCGTCAAAGTCACTCGGCGCTTCCAAGTTCGTTTGACCGTCGCTGGCGGTATTTGTAACGGAGCGTCCCTTAGTGACCGCCGATGCGGTCCCCGGAAGAACCTGTAAGATGTTTTCCCCGCGCCGTAATTCGGCGACTTTTGGCTGGCTGCGTTTTGTTCCCGTTCTTCCCTCTTAGATTGCCTCCGACGCGGCGTTCCACTCATAGTAGGCCGCAAATGGTTTCTCCCTCCCACGCTTCGAGTCTTCTCAAACTTTTCTCACTCCATTCTCGGATGAAAATTGTTCTATTTTCACTCAAAGTATCCATTGACGCTATTTTCCGAAAAACTTAATTATAACGGCATTCGGGTTTGCCGCGGTGCCTAGAAAGAACCTGGAATTACTGGAAAAGTCAGGGAATCCGGAAAAAGTCGTGGAATTTGAAAAATTAGTATAAAAATACGGAAAAAGTCGTGGAATTTGAAAAATTAGTATAAAAATACGGAAAAAGTCGTGGAATGAGAAAAATTAGTATAAAAATACGGAAAAAGTCGTGGAATGAGAAAAATTAGTATAAAAATACGGAAAAAGTCGTGGAATTTGAAAAATTAGTATAAAAATACGGAAAAAGTCGTGGAATGAGAAAAATTAGTATAAAAATACGGAAAAAGTCGTGGAATGAGAAAAATTAGTATAAAAATACGGAAAAAGTCGTGGAATTTGAAAAATTAGTATAAAAATACGGAAAAAGTCGTGGAATTTGAAAAATTAGTATAAAAATACGGAAAAAGTCGTGGAATTTGAAAAATTAGTATAAAAATACGGAAAAAGTCGTGGAATGAGAAAAATTAGTATAAAAATACGGAAAAAGTCGTGGAATGAGAAAAATTAGTATAAAAATACGGAAAAAGTCGTGGAATTTGAAAAATTAGTATAAAAATACGGAAAAAGTCGTGGAATTTGAAAAATTAGTATAAAAATACGGAAAAAGTCGTGGAATGAGAAAAATTAGTATAAAAATACGGAAAAAGTCGTGGAATGAGAAAAATTAGTATAAAAATACGGAAAAAGTCGTGGAATTTGAAAAATTAGTATAAAAATACGGAAAAAGTCGTGGAATTTGAAAAATTAGTATAAAAATACGGAAAAAGTCGTGGAATTTGAAAAATTAGTATAAAAATACGGAAAAAGTCGTGGAATGAGAAAAATTAGTATAAAAATACGGAAAAAGTCGTGGAATGAGAAAAATTAGTATAAAAATACGGAAAAAGTCGTGGAATTTGAAAAATTAGTATAAAAATACGGAAAAAGTCGTGGAATTTGAAAAATTAGTATAAAAATACGGAAAAAGTCGTGGAATTTGAAAAATTAGTATAAAAATACGGAAAAAGTCGTGGAATGAGAAAAATTAGTATAAAAATACGGAAAAAGTCGTGGAATTTGAAAAATTAGTATAAAAATACGGAAAAAGTCGTGGAATTTGAAAAATTAGTATAAAAATACGGAAAAAGTCGTGGAATTTGAAAAATTAGTATAAAAATACGGAAAAAGTCGTGGAATGAGAAAAATTAGTATAAAAATACGGAAAAAGTCTTGGAATTTGAAAAATTAGTATAAAAATACGGAAAAAGTCGTGGAATGAGAAAAATTAGTATAAAAATACGGAAAAAGTCGTGGAATTTGAAATTGCTTCAAGAAGTTAGTATAAAAGTCAGGGAAATATCAGGGAATTTTATAATTTAGTAAAAAAGTCAGGGAAATGTCAGGGAATTTTAGAAATTAGTTTAAAAGTCAGGGAAATGTTAGGGAATTTTAGAAATTAGTTTAAAAGTCAGGGAAATGTCAGGGAATTTTAGAAATTAGTTTAAAAGTCAGGGAAATGTCAGGGAATTTTAGAAATTATTTTAAAAGTCAGGGAAATTTCAGGGAATTTTAGAAATTATTTTAAAAGTCAGGGAGTTTAATTTTGGTTGTTAATAGGATATCTTTACCAAAAATGTTATAGACATCATACCATAAGTATGTCACTTCTGATTCTTCATATGCAAATGTTTTACTTAGAGCTATTCACAAGAGAGACGCTATAACGGGCTTCGTTACCTTTTTGCGTCCACTTGCTCCCGCGTCTCACATAACCTTTGACAGCGCCTCGCTAGGGGGCGATTTTCGTCTTGTGATGACGTCACTCCATGAATAGCCCCCAGTAAAATATTCCCCAAAGATACACACTTATTGAATAATATTGTAGACTTATGCTCATACCCTAAATTCTAAATCTTTGCCTGGCGTGAAGTCAACATCTTTTACCTACTTCTAGCCGGAACTCCGAATAAATTATCTCCATAGTTACCGTAATAACCGACCATTGATAGAGCCCTACAGCAACCGATGGTAGAAGACATTTCGGAGGTCATATGCCGGAAGTGGGTAAACGCTTCGTTTCAAAACCGTCATTCTGTTTTCGAATCTAGTGTACGGAGTTCTATATTATCTTTACCTTTACAAAATATTAGTAAAAAAATTTATATTTTGACATAAAATAATTAATGGAAAATCTCCGGAGATGGCCAGGGAAACGATACAAAATAAGGTAAAATTAGGAGGAAAATTGGAAAAGTCGGAGAAAAAACGCCGGCAACACTTATTACAAATTGTTTTCCTTTGCGCGGGAAATTGGTACTAAAAATATAATCAGCTAGGCTACAACTAGAGCTCGGGGAAACGGATAAATTAACCGCCAAAATTTCAATTAATCATAAAAATTTGAGTTTATTTCTGGATATTGTTCGCGACTATTATACGATTTAATGTGCAACAAATAAGTTTTTATTCGGATAATCTTCGGATATAAAACCCAAGGCCTCACCGTATGCCCAAGTCATCTAGCGACTTTTAATGCCTTAAACAGGTGGCCGGGTTACTCTAAATTGAGTCAAAACCCTCCGTAAAATGAAAGCATAGTGCAAAATTTAAAGACAGATTTTCTAACGCGTGTTTGTTTCGCTGGAATGACAATTATATTCAAAATAGCACTGTCACTCGGATGTCAAATACAATTTGGTGACGCTAAAGCTTCCTCTCGAAAAGTGGAAAGCGGCCCCGGTACGCGACGAATGAGGTCCTCTTTCATTTTTCGCGTCATTCTAATTAATAGCGCGGATGAGCACTCTGTCCGTTTCTAGGGCAACCAGCGAGAAAGACCCCTTTTTCTGCGTTTCGAATTTATACGAAGTCGCGTTCACATTCAAGTCTGCACTGTCTCACGAGATTTAATGCTGGTTTACACTATGAAAAAAAACGTCCAAAAACTCAATTATTAAACCTTAAGGCTGGTTTTCACTAGGAAATACATGTATTAGGCCTAACGGAAATTTTAAAAGGTGGTGCTCACTGTAGCGACATTTTTACCTCCTAAAAAAAGCTTCCGAATGCCAAGTTTCTATGACGTTAAAGGGGAACGGCCAAGCTTTTCCAAATATGGCCTTATTTCCGTATCAAATGATTAACAAGACGTTCAATATACTAACACGTACCTTTTTTGGCTTGAAAAAATAGCTTTTGGCCCAAAAAGTTGAAACGAAAAATAACGCCAGGTGTTTGGGTTTGAATTTTCGCCGCCATCTTAGGGGCTGCCGCCAGCGTCCCTAACCCCGTATGAGCGATTTGCGAACTATCCTAACTTTTAAAATCGCGCAATTTAGGCTTAAGTGTCTTATAACTGGAACGCGCCGCGCGTGCAAAACATATTATTTGCGTCTTCAGCAGCGCGCGCTTTTACGTGGTTTTTCTGTCTCACCGACTTCCCACCAGGTGTCGCGGCAGACGCGCGCTTTTCGATTTCCCGAAATTTCTTTATTTTATTAAAAATTAACCACTCAATATTTTTTGATGTGGTTTTCGCCATAAATTTTAGTTTTTAATGGGCTATAGGGCTATCTAACTGGTTAAAGCTTGACCGTTCCCCTTTAAGGATCAATTTTCAAAAGTGAAGGGTTTTTAAAATCTAAATCATTAATTTAGAATTAGTTATGGACAAACGTATACCGTTTAGTAATAATAATGTGGAACTACCAATCTTATATATATTTTAAAGGTTTAACTATTTAGTCCATGTTTTAAAGATGAATAAAATTAATAATTTAAATAATGACAAACTACTACATGTAGTATATTTTATTAGTTAAATACGCGAAATTGTAGAAACGTACATAGTAAAAATGGGGCAAAAAAGCTAAACCATAACCAATTTAAAGTTATGACAAAACTGACGAAATACTCGAACCAATAGATTTTCGAGGATAAAATTAAAACGCGAAACTCGGACCAAATAGATCTTCGAGCTAAAAATAAATTAAAATAGCCAGAATTTCCAGCGGTAGACCGGTTTTATTAACCAATCGTTAATTTTCCTTTAAGAGAAATTGTCCAAGATACCCGCTATATAGTACGTGTTTTAGAATATCCGTAAAGACCAAAAAACGGCAAAGAATGGAAGTATTTTTGGAACAAGGAATTTCATTTTGAATTGAGTCTCGAATTCGGTTTCGATTTTTCGAAGGGGGCGAAAATGTTCGAACGGTGCTGGCGGCGGGTGTGGCGCGATATGGTGCGAATGAAGCGTCTTCGTATGTCATTAAAAAGGGATTAGGGACTGCGAATACCCTTCTTTTACTTCATTACCGGGCGGCGCACTTCGTCTTTTCCTAGTTGATGATACTCTCTATCTCGGCGAAAATCTGGCGAGCTCTCGACCTGACTCGTCATCTTCTCCGCTTTTTCTCCTCTTTCGCTTTTTCTCGGTGATTGGCTTTCGGGAGGGACTCCTCCGCCTGAAAAGCGCCTTTCCCTTATTGTTTGCGGAAATGCGATGTTTTTCTTACTCGCCAAAATAACAATTTACAAAAATCTTCTTTTCGCCTTTTTAGAACGCTTCAACGGTGTTCCGTATTTAGGCTATTTCGAAAATAGGTGGCAGGGTTGCCACACGTCATGGAAAAGTCAGGGAATTTAAAAATGGGCCTAAAAAGTCAGGGAATTTTAAGAATTGGTAAAAATTCAGGGAAAAGTCAGGGAATTCAATTTGATCTGGGCACTTTTTGAAGGTAAATTTACTCTAGATGTATGACAAATTCCACGACTATCATTTATTTCCTTGAATGTGTGGCTAATTTTTACAAACATTTCAATAACCTTTTTACTGAAATATAAGTCCTTCTAAATTTATTAACTTCTGATAAAAGTAAAATATAAAAGAAAAAATTTGGCCTTAATAAGTCAGGGAATTTGAATCTGAAAATTTTGTGGCACCCTGGGTTGTCAAAATAGTAATTTCTCTTAAATCAATAGTAATTAAGGAATGAACCAAGGATACTAAAATATTTTCCCATTTCCAGTTTGATAAATAATTATTTGCATACCTCTTAGGCACGGTGTATGAAAATACCACTTTGTTCAAAAGAAAATGATGACAGATGAGCTCAAACAAACTTGGTAGCTTGGTTCTCATACAATGTTGAAAACGCTTGAATATTGTGATAACACGTAAACTGCGATTCATATTAAATAGAAACGTTATCAAAATAGTGACCTAGAATGATAAAATGTTATACAGGGTGTTTCAAAAGGTTATACAAAATTTGAAGGAGTTGTCGGGGGGTGAGTTGAGAAGTATGCCTGTTTTTTCCCCATTTTCCTACGATGAGTGAAAAGAGCGCCAGAGAGCGTCAAAGTGTGGCCTACTAGCCCCTGGAGGTAGGCGGCAACAAGCGCAAAACCAAGCAGCAGGGACTTTCAATTCTGTTGAAGTTACCTTTTTACGCTGGTTACCTCGATTTGTTTAGTCCTTTTTTACGTATCACACGAACCTTAATGTTCACAAGTCATTAAAGTATAGCTACTTGTCTAATGTGGCGCTTCAGGTATTAACTTTTGCGTTGGATCCTAGGATTCATTGTGTAATTCTTGACTAGAGCTCGGCGGAACAGAAAAAATTAACCGCCAAATTTCCAATTATTCATAAAAATTACGGTGAACTGTTTATTTATGGATATTATTCGCGGCTATAAAACGATTATGCAAAAAAAGTTTTTATTCAGATAATTTTCGGTTATGGATAAAAACAAATCAATCAGATATTTCGTATGCAAACCCCGAGCTCTGTTCTTGACTGCATACTTAGAGTAGTGTTGGTTTCTTCAATTCCACTATTCCTTTTCGTTTTGACTATATGGTGTTGCCGTAAATCAGATATAAAAGAAAACGTCAGCCCACCGTTGACCACAAACTTTGAAATACCCTCTGAAGAGTTCGAAATTCCCGTTGAAAAGTTAGTCGTAACTGCCAAGGGCTAAAAATACCGATGCAAACCCGTCAATTAACGCTAGTATGTGCAAACCCGTCAATTTTTAAAAGATACCAAATTAACGCTAGTATGTTCCCTATTTTAACCCTTTTCAATATAATCGAAAGGAAAATGTTTAAGGCTTCATCGCGAAAAATGAACAAACTAGAAAGTTAAAGAAAGCTTTTAGGCCAATTCTAATTCCGGGCTGCCTCGATTTTTCCTCGTCCGTCGGAGGTCGCTTCGGGCTTTTCGGTCGTTAATTAATGAACTCAAGAGCGAATGACGCGCGCCAAGTGCCAAAACATTCTCCGGGAAAAGCCGAACGGCAACTCTGGAGGCTGGAGAAACTACACTGTATACGGTTTATATCAGAGATATCTTTTTGTTTCCGGCTATGTTACCGGCGCGTTTATGCCAATATAAAAGGAGGAAGTGTTGGGAGGTGGATGGGGATTTTAAACAAAAGAGGGCGCTTCATCTCTCCTCGGGGGGGGGGAGGGGGTATAATCCTGATAAATTAACTAGATCGGGGAATTGGACGGCTTTCGAGAATTCCTTTTAATTTCTAGAAACTGAAGCGGGTCGTTTTGTTGATTGTATAGATGGAGGGAAAATATTCTTTATTATGATAACTGGAAATTCTAAAGCGGAAATGGCTGGAAATGATTCTCTTTACGCGTTTGATCCCTCCAAATACCCTCGTAATCGCTCGTCTAGACTACGTAGGACATTTAATGAATTAGATCGCTTTTCAGCAACGCAATCTACCTTTTCCGTGACGTAAACCATGAACCAAGAAGGACTCCTTTGTTTTATGGATAGATTTTTTATAGTTGAGATCGGACAAACTCGGCGATGCCGAATTCTGTTTTGCAGACACCAAAGATAAATTGTTCCTTTATTCTTTTCAATTAAATTTGTTTAAAACGGAAACATTAAACAACGCGGATACGTAAAAAAAATACCAACAAATTTGGAGATTAAAACTAAGCTTTATTACATTAGTAGTGCCGCCGATAACGGGCCCAGGCCCCGGGAAATATTAATAAGGGCCCCCATTGAGCCGTAACTATTGGAGATAGCTATACATTTTAAGGGTGAAGTGTACCTCGTTTGGTCCAAATCGGGCCCCGGTAATTCGTACCGGTTTCCCGATCTCTTGTCATTGGACAGTCGTGGCATCCAACTATTTCATATTTAAAATCAGGATGATTTACAAATGATATTTCCCATTATCAGTACACCAACTGGTAAAAAATGAGTTATACAAATTTGTCAATAAAAGAATTCACATAGTGTTGTAAGTCGGAACAATTTACGTAAAATGACCTTTTTTTCCGAAAAATTTTCCTTATTTTCCCAAAAAAATAAAAAAAATCATTCCATGATTAGTCTAATATTGTTAGCAAATTTAAATAAAGGGGCATTTTCGCCTCATTTTTTCGAATCTAAAAGTAAAACTAAACCTCTAGACTAGCTTTAAACTGATTAAAAATGTAATGTTTTGTAGTATGTTTACTGTTATTAGACATTTTATATCGATAAAAAGTTAAAAAAATTAAAAACCTTTAAAAAGTAAATTATGTTTCAATTTTTTATTTTTCCGATTTTCTGAAAATTTTCTGAAAATTTTTCCGCATTTCATTTTTCCGCAAAAAATTAACAAATCTCTAGTCTTTCACATTTCAAGTAGGTCAATTGTTTTAAATATTAAAATGCAATATTATTAATATGAAAGAAATTTAAAACTACTTTTTCGTAGTGAAACGCAGTATTTTATTTGGAAAAAAAATTAATATTAAATATTATTAATTTAAAATTTTCAAAGGTGGATTTGCGATGACGCTATTGGCTAAGCCTCTAAATAATTTGTTCCCGAAATCCGGACCTTTTTGGGAGGTTCGGAAAGCGCGCTTGATTTATCCGTCTTTCATATTACGTCGACACAATATTTGTTCTTCATTTCGAATCGTGTTTGAAGACGTGTTATCCATCTTTATCCGGCAGCAGTCCCTGGTCCCCGTCCTTGTTTCATCTCTCTAATTGAGCAACAGCGGCTCCACTACCGCCAGGGAAATTCTCCCCTCCGAGAACGATTTCCAATGATGTATCAGTGCTGGCCACATAAAACTATCGGCTCCCCAGGAAAACACGCGAGGCCTGCAACTGATCCCCATCCTTCACCCGAGCTACAGACTTCTGCCGGATACGATTACTAGTATCGGGATATCTTCCTTTCTACCCGTAGTTATTAATATCGTTGACAAGTTATATTAAGAATCACGGTTTTCTCGACCAAGGAATTTTTTAAATATAATAAATTTAATTTAGAAATTTTCAGGATGCAATAATTATGGTTTAATTTTCGTTGTTCACTGATTTAAGAAGAAATTATCAATTGGTGTTTTTACCTCTCCGAGGGGACTTTGTACTCTAGGAGGGGTTATACAACCTCTGTGTCTGTCTGTGGGTCTGTCTGTCAGGCCTGCGAACGCGTTCGCATTTTCGGGGCAAAGTGTAATCACTGCGTTCGCAGTTTCTTGGAATTAGGGAAAAGCTTTTTCCAAAAGAGCCCCCTTTTTGTCATTGGGTGTAATATAAATTGATTTCAATTTGGGTTAGTATCGGGCGGGATTTGAACCCGAGGCCTCCAGCACGACAGGTGAGCGTTCTACCACAGAACAACAGATAAATGTTACGCTTAAATGAAAATTAGAAACTCTTCCGAGGAGAGGTATATTTTGGCTGGGCAACTTGTTATAAAATAATATGAATAAAAAGTTAAAAAAAATATATGTTGCCTAATTTAAAATATTTCTAGCTACTTGTGCAAGACAAACTAATTAAGAGTAAAAGACAACGAAGATAAAAAGTGTACAATTTTTTTTATTTTAACCCGGATGACGGTCCAATAACGCAACCGAATCTAGTCGGGTTTAATTTTATAATTTTTTAACATAAAATTTTTTGTGCACTTTTAATCTTCATTGTCTTTTATTCTTAATTAATTATGATGTTGCCTATTACGTCACAGTCTCTTACTGTTACAAGGCTACGAGCGCCCGCTACCGTCGCCAGAGGTATATAGGTTTTTCTAGCGCGCGTGCAAATCGCTCGTGCTTCATAATTCGCGATTGAAAACTATTACTTTTACCATATGTAACATAATTACTTATAAGTATGCCACTAGCTCTATTTCTTCACTAACGGTTTGTTTCACAGATATTGCGTCATCCGTACCCTACGTAATATTTGACATCGTATTTGATGTAATATTTGACGTCATAAAATCTGAAATGCCGATTACGCCGTCGCACAATTAGCTCTACGTCTGATAAACCGACGGCCAATATTTTAGTAAACAAACCTGTTTGAACAACCATGGCTTACGAGTTAAAATGAGCTACAATATAGTGTCAAGTGCTGTTATGCAATTAATTTGCAAATTAATGAAAATAAATTTGCATTGTCAAATAAAAGAAGCAGGTTTATTGGAAACAATAGTTGAAATTCAGGTTGAGCTTTTCTGGGGCATCTATACAAGGTTGAAATTTTTGCTGATTCTTTTGAGCCTAACTCTTCTAGGCTTGGTATGGGTTTTAATAACGCTGGTGGAATATCCCACTTCGACGACTTGTTCCATTTTCGGAAAGCGATCACTGAACCCGCATTGGTCATTTTCCCCAACCTTTTCGTTTTCTAAACTACTCATTATTTAGCTTCATCCGCAAAAACCAGGGGAATTTAAAAATTTCAATAAAGCTACATTAGGCTGACTAAAATTCCGACACCAAAAATGCATTCTCAATTTAGAGGCTTTCCATTGGCTTAAATACAGATTTTTGTAGGCAATAGTGTGACTCTCAAATGTACTAGGATTAATAAAAAGGTAAAAATCTAACGAAGTCCTCCTTTTTACTGGTTCGTGGTGGACCAAACCGTTAGTGAAGATTTTTGAATGGAATAAAGGTACAGTGGCATACTTATAAGTACTTATGTTTTAATTAATTTTTGAAGCTTTTTAGCGGTTTTTAACCTGACTTTTACACTATAATGACATATTTGATCGATTTATTCCTTTATTATTCTATATAGTTAATTTTTATATCCTTTAAATTGACAAGATAATCTTATTTTTCCTATAAGGAATGTAAATTGTTGGTTGCGTCAGTGCGGTCCCGGTTGGTTGAAAATTTCGTGATAAGTTTCGTAAACTACTGTTTGCCAACGTTCAATGCATAACCGTATACCGTTATTTAATATTATAATAGTGTTTAAAGATCCCTTTTCGAATAGACTTTTCCCATCAAAATATAAATGTCTACCTTGAGAGATCACTCTGCGCTTTATAGTTTCGAGAAAAATTTCGTGTTCTCGCAAATCGATACCATCTATTTCATATATTTTGGACAATGTTAATATATTCCTGAAACTATTGTTCGTAATATAACGCGGAACGAAATCTGACGTCCGAAATCTTTGAGACACTCAAACTTCTCCGCGTGCGGCGTTCGATTTGAATTTTGTCGACTTAAATCCGTCCTTATCTGTCGAATTTGTCACGGATTTCTCGCTTTTCGAACTGTCAGTTTTGCCCCGAGATAAAAAGCTCGCCTAGAATTCGTTCTGGCACACGGAATATTCAAATGTAGGTGGAGCGACCATTTGGCGCGGGAGGGACCCGTCGAGGCGTGATTAAATCACGGATAATACTTTGACACGACCACCATACTGTACGGATTTCAAAGGACGCCACTTTTTTTCTTCTCCTTCTATCCACCGACGGGAACGGTCGAACGTGGATGACGTCAACTGTCGGGTCGGTCGCTTTTCGACCCAGATTGCGGCTGGCACCGTATAGGAGGACCCCCCCCCCTCGAGGGCAGAATCACATTCTCGTTTTATCATTAGAACTTACTCGCCAGCAGGAAGAGTTTAGAATTTCATGATTTGCATAGGTTCCCCTTTGGCCGAATATTAATGGTCGCTCTACTGAAATACCTCTTGGCTCTTTCATTAAATTCGTACTGACATCTTCCGCCGAGTGGATTTCATGTCGGGACCGGCGCTGTTAGGCTGCCAGAAGTTTCTGATTTTCAGTTTCAAACGAGGTATCCTAATTTAAATAATGACGACATATCGAACACTTTTTTTCCACACAATCCTAAGGAATTGGTGTGTGTACTAAGATCACGTACCGTGTAGCCGCCGATGTCGCCACCGCCGCCGATGCCGCCGCCGAATCTGACACAACAACATTGATATGTCAATCGAATAAAAAAAATCAGATCATCAATAGGCTTCGAGCTTAGGAAATATAGCGCCATCTACCTTAATAACCGTCAACTAAATATGTGAAGAAATGGCAGACGACTTTTGAATTTATAGGTTTTTCGGTTGAACTTTAAACTGTTGCGCAGAGATAATTTTGAACGAGCAGACAGCTTTCATATATTCAATTTAAAACTCGGTCGGTAGGCGGCGATACTTATGACCAAAATTTAAACTACGCACGAAGCCCAATATTCATTTTGCCCCTAATGGGCTCGCAAGTTAGTAATTTACCCATTAAATTATTTTAGTAGATTTTCGAATTCAAATGTACATAACGTTTTTAAAATAAGACCGACTTGGTTGGAAAATTATATTTTTAGTTAGTACTAATCATTTCTGAACTACAATTTTGGTTTCATTGAGAAATTTAAATTTAAAGTGAAATTTCTGGCCAATTCGCGGGACCTCACAACCCGCGTACGCACTATTGTGATATTCGAATTTCGTACCAATTGATACAGACGCTATCTAACTCCAAAAGACATGGCTACCTTATTTCTCGCTTATTTCCAAAACCAGGTAATTCGAAAAATACGGTTTGTCTAAAAAAATTATTTAAATTCGTTTCGCCACCTTATTTCCAAAACCAGGTAACACAAACAATTAAGTTTGTCTAAAATGTAATTTAAATTACCGTGTTCGCGGTCCGCTACCGTATATCTAAAACCAGGTATTAAAAATATTCAATTTCGATAAAATTTCTCTTGGTTTATTAAGTACAAGATGACTGAAAATTGTTGTAAATTAAAATATATTTAATAAATCGTGTGTATTTAAATGTCCGTGACATCTTGTTTTATTCTGAATTATTCGCGGAACTTTTGGAGATGGAAATTTTATAATAATTAAAGGTTTGGTGTGTAATAACTGCAAGCGTTACAGATTTTAGGAATAACTATTGGAGTTTTGTTTAGATTTGTGTCAAGTTTATCTCTATATTTTATGTAGACCCGTAAATAGAGCGTTCTATAAAATCGGTGTGGTGTGCTTTCAACCTTTTGAGTTCGAAGTAGGTGAATGTTTGGCCGGTTTTTCGTGTGAGAGAAAAATATTTGCTGGCAAACCCGTAAGAAATTGAGATCAGTCGATTTTTAGGAGTAGCGTAGTTGCTAGCCTAGGCTTCACTAATTTCCGGCTTTCCGCGCCGTTTTTCTTGTCTTAAATGATTTTTGTAATAAATGTATGATGTCAAATAAGCAAAATACTAGTCCCAAATCCACGGGTTTAAAAAGAAACTTAGATCATGAAAATATTCTTAACCCCAAACATATTTCGACACCTAGGGTCCCTCCTACAACTCCTAAAAGGTACGTCTCTAAAATATTCATATAAAGACAGGACATAAGCCGAATTCTCTTAAACCAAAGAATAACAAACGTTGTTAGTCCTGCTGAACTAGCTCTATAGTCTGTATGAAAAGTTTGGCCGGTTTTGGGCCGATTTTATAGAACGCTCTATTATCTTTATCAAGCTTAAGAAAAATTGGGTGCCTTTATTTTACGAGAAGTTTGTAATGAAATCTTCTTTTTCATGTTTTTCTCGTAAGTTCATTTAGACAGGTGTGAAAACGCGAATACAGGAAATCCTAGAAGATTATCAGACGACAGTAGGCTCTATTATTTCAAAGCCTTACCGCCGTATTGGTTAGTCCGCGCTCCTGAAGTTATTTCTTTAATCACTTAGACAAAACAAGTAGCTATACTTGTTAAAAATGATGTTATATTTGTGGATTTTTGTTATAATTTCGGTTCTTTAAAAATATTTGTAATAAAATTAGTCGGGGAAATTTCGAAGGAACCTTTATAGGAAGGGGTAATCTGGTTGACCTAGAAACGGCCCACCTACCTATAAAAAGGAGCCCTTCCTTAGGAATGCAGTAGTAACTGTACTGTCTTGGGCTCCCCCTTTTTCGTGGAAAAATATAAGTTTCTCAAGAGGAGAGTAAGAGTAGACCAGAACGTTTACAAGAACGATCGGAATATGAGCGCGAAAAACTCTCTCTCAATCATTAACCTGTAAAGTTTGTAAATAAATATTGATTTTATTCGCTTAGTTAGAAGTTGTTTTAATTCTTAATCCCAAGAGTCATTTCAACTCTCATTCCAAAGAGTGTCTATAACCACGTTCACACTTTGCCTTGATATCGATTCAAAACGTTTTCTACCGCTTACTAGTGAACGTAGCTTATTATACATTTTGAAGTGTTATATTTCTCGAACGACAAAAGCACACACACGTAGTAATTTTAGTGTTTCGCGGCAGACGGTTTAAATTGACAAAGTCGAGCGAAACTTGTCGTTGAGTTCGGGTCCGCCACTCTCGCACGTACTCGAGCTGCCATCCACCCTCCGGAATATTCAAGATCTAATTCCTTCGCTTTAAGATTCACGAGCCATAACGCGGGAGGCGCTTCCAATATGTTTTCTAATACGGGAATCGAAGCCCGAAGCCGCAAATTGCGAATGTTAAGGGAACCCCCGACACGCTCCTATTTAGGGGAGAGGTCATTCCCTTTTGACCGCGACGGGGCCGCTACCGATCGGGGGCTCCGGCCTTCGAGAAACGCTGTCAATTAGGGATGACTCGGCTCGAAATTGTACGGTCCCTCCTTCAACGAGGGGGATATTTCCAGCCCAAATTTAGCGGTGGCGGGAAGCGGCGAATTTGCATCTCTGTCTGGCACGCGTCGAAGGCTCCAAGACGGCCTCATCCATTTTAGGCCGCGTCTCGCGCCAAACGAGTTTGTTTCAACAACCCGGAATCTCCCCGTTTGCCAGGCCACATTAATAATCGCCCAAACGCGTGGTATTTCGCGAACAGTCGGCCCGTTTATTCCCATTGATCTCGACAATTGATGATCGGAATGTCGCGGGGGATTCAACGCGGGACGTAGCCGGCTTACGTCTACGAACCGTAACGATCGCCAATCTCGCCGAACATGGTTGACGAAAATTAACTTAGACCTTGGTGCGGGCTCTCATCAAAAATTGACTGTTTTTTGTTCGCATTTTGCACGTTTGACGGATCGCCGGCAGCACCGTAAGCTTCCCTTCCTTCGTAATTGCGGCACGAATAGGTGTATTGTATATATAATTGAATTTTCCCCGCAAAATATAGTCGGCCGGCTCGTTAAATTAAGGCCCGCCCCGCGTTCGTGGAAATTAGCTCTTGGTTTAGTTTCCCAACCTCTGCCCCCCAACGAAAATCCCTTTTTGTCTTAACGAGAGGAAAAATTGACGAATAGTAGTCGTATTTTCATGTTTTTGCAAACGTCTTTATACTCACTGTCCGGAGTCGCGCGGACTCGTATAAATCGTGTCTCCTGCCCCTGCTGAATAATGCAAGGCCTACGAAATCATGGCTTCATCGGCCACATAAAATGACTGTAAATCATTCGAGAGGGTGCCATCTGGTAGAGTCGAGCGCGAGGCCGTCGACGAGCGCCATCTACCCTCGAGCGACGAAACGAAACGCGAGCGCGCGCTCTCTCGCTCGCGGCTCTTCTTACTCCCGTTTTCGTCAGAAATTATATGGAAAAAAAGAGAAGACGAATCCTATTTTCTGCAGCAATTTACCGAGCTTTCTAGCCATCAATCATCGCGCGCGCACCCTTGCCCCCGCCCCCCCCCCCTCGCGCTTATTCCCTTTTGGCGGGAAAAAGGAACGTCACTCGTCAACAATGCTATTTCACCTTTTTTTGCCGCTCTTTCGCGAAGTCTAACGACGTTTTTTTCTTTCTTAATTCCGCGGTTTTCCCTCCCTTGACAAACGACGTGGGCTTCTGCTCGATCCTTTTGGCCATTTATAGTTCCTTTCGAACACTCTAGGGGGCGCGAGCGTGATGACGCGTTACCAAACCTATTTTTGGGGGTTTGGTAAGTGCGAAATCATGGCGATGTATATTTCGGTATTCACGTTTCGCCATCTCGTGGTTGATCGCGGATATATATGGACTCTTGACCAGGGACAAAATTTTGATCTAATTACTGGAATCAAGACACGTCCAGTTTAAATTCAAATGCGTTTGGAATCAAATTTTATCCTCCATTTTAGGGAAACTCGAGTCAAACGGAATACTAATGAAGTCTTCTTTCATTGGGCGCTTGCTCGTAGTGTCGTAGGCATACGTCATAACTAAGCCCCGCCTTGAAACGGCCACCATGACATTAATTTCACGTCACAGATCACGTGGCAAAGCGCCGCACTATCCCGCGAAATAATCACGTGACCACCATGGGTGTCTTAATGTCGTGGCTGACCTGTACGCGTTACCATGGCAACGAACAAAAGCCACAGCCACGAGCAAGATACGAATTGCGATTGTATATTCTTAATAAATCGCGCATTAGTTGAAATTAAGCAGAAGCAAGAGAGGGGGGTGTCTATCTGGTGATTGAGAATTTCATTCTCAATCACCAAATAGACACAAAGCTGTAGCTTGGCTCCCGCCGTTCACCCGCGCCTATCCCGTTCCTCCCCCACCCGAGCCCCCCTCTCAATCACCAGAATTTCCAATCACCAGAATTTCTAATCACCAGAATTTCTAATCACCAGATTGCCGCAGCAGTTTTATCTCTCCGAAATAATTAATGTACCCAAAATTGGACAGCCAGTTTATTATTCTTTTTAGGGGAATCTCTATGGGAGTTTAACATTACAATAAAGCTAAAAGGTCCAGTTTGGGGTACATTTGGTCCGAAATGGGGTACATAGGGCCGAAAATGGTGACTTTGGTCGTTTTTGGGGTACATTTGGTCCATTTTGGTCCATTTTTGGGTACATCCCTGCTTTCCCCCATCCCCATTCACTGGATACTTTATCTCTCGTTCACCAGCTCCTTTTCCCCATTGCTATCCCCATTCACTGGATACTTTATCTCTCTCTCTCGTTCACCCGCTCCTTTCCCCCATTGCGTTCCTCCCTTAATCACCAGAATTTATAATCACTAGATTATCTCTCCCGTTCACCAGCTGCTTTCCCCCCATCCCCATTCTCCAAAATTAGTTTTTGCTCGTGCAGATATCTGGAGATTAGATTTTTACCCGTTTGCTTATCGCTTCCGAACTCCATAATTTCTAATCTCTAGGTAATAAAAACAAGTTATTTACATTTAATTTTTTATTTTAGAACTTTGTTTACATGTTAGTAGGTACTATCAGATATTCCATTAGATGGTTATCTTGTACATTACTCAATTAAAACAAATTAAAGTAGTTAAGTTTACAGGCATTTAAATGGGGTGAAACGATCTCCTGCAACTTAATTTAATTAAAAGTTCTAACTCACGTATTTGTAGTGTTTAGCAGCAGTATCGTCTGACATACAGTCACAAACGTCTTCTTCTTCTTCAGGTACAGGTGAGATGTATTTGTCAGTGACCGTAGTTGCTTTTGGCGTCGGGGGAATGTCCCATTCTAGCGAAAGGTACTTTTTTTCCGATGGTGAATTATCCCTCGACGGACAGTTTGGAAAGCATCTGGCGTGTTCAAGTTCTGGTACGTCTCCTGATTCCCATCCTTCTAATACGCCATGGCACTTGTAACATCGTACTTCATCGCCCCGCTGAATATAGTAGAATCCAGCCTTTGCTAGTTGCTCCTTAGTGACGTGCGGATTTTTCCAGTGACGAAACGTTTCAAGTCGATACACCTCAATATCCATAGCTGATCTAGACCAAATACGTTCTATAGTTTCAAATGATACATTCTCTAAGCCTACATTTACCCATAAGTCTACTAAACCTAATTTTATCAATATGGTTAAATTTCTACGCTAAAATTCTCAATATAAACGCTTTTTTCAATATGCAAATTGTTTTAAATATGTCTAAAAATATAGTCTATTACAAAGAAAAAAATAGTTACTTACTTTATGGGTAGAAATCCTTTGTCGAGCTGTAGAAAAGACAGCGATCCGTCAGCAGGTCTTTACTCGTCAATGCGCCGTAGAGAAATGACGCATGGAAGATTAATTTATTCCTATCTTGTTGAGAATAATTCATCACGTGATCTAAACTTCAAATAACCCTCAAATTCTATTGGCTGTCTCTCTCTGACAGTTTAAACTGTCTCTAATGATTGACGGCACATATTAACCCACTTGAGTATTTGGAAAAAACCCTTTGCTACTCAAAGGAGAGTTTTGGAAATACCACGTTGACGATATCAAAATCGAGCTCTCACTAGAAAATGTTTTGACGTCACCCAGATGAGATCCTATTGAACGAGATATTTCCGAACTAATAATTATCACGTGATCAAATCTGCAACTAATGATACTCATTGACGTCACATAATTTTACCCACTTGAAAAAAAACCCATTGTAGATTCCTCTCGGGAGCTTTTGATGGAATCATATCCTAGAAAACAATACAATTAATAGAAATTTACATTAAATTAGTATACTATTAATACCATTTTGCGAACTACAGTGAAAAAAGTTACAATTTTACGGTAGAAACGTTTTCAATAACTTAATTGTCTAAAATGTATACTCTACAACAAAAACAAAATAGTAAATTACTTTCTACGCTAATCTTGGCCTAAAAAAAAAAGCAAAATACTAAAATTCATTTTTAACTCTAATTCAGATTCCTACCTGGTAAGCCTAAATTTGATATACTAAGTATAATATGCCTTAAAGTTCAAATACTGTCTAATACAATAAATATTCATGAAAAATTCTTACTTTGTATGTACAATGAACGCTCCAAAAGGCTGAAAATGTAACATGGGACAAGACAGAATTTCTACCCAAACCTTTCCGATTGTATCGTCAAATAAAACAAAGTTCAGCTATCTTATCAATGGTACGCGCGCGCTCGCTCGGAAAAATGAACGAGTCACGTGAGAATCGGTACGTCACGAGCCCCTATGCATAAATGTTAGGGCGTCTTACTACCATTAGATCTAATCGCACTAGCACATTCTCGAAAAATAAACCAGTTCTTGGGAATAAGAGACGGTTTTTTTTATCAAAGATAAGCCAATTTATAGTTTATTGTATGAAAATATTAATTAATTCGGAAATATATTCGATGCTTACTGTTTTTTTTTTATAAGAATACGCTGAAATACATTTTCCAATACGTAAAAAATTAAAGCTAGACCTAAAAACCTGTAAAGTGTGAATAGTTAAGGCTAAATTTCTAACCCTAACCCATGAAAGTACATTTTCCATAAATCATATCCTAACATGAATGCATTTGTTAAGAATACATGTTTTTTTTTTAAAAAAAATACGCTAATTAATTTCGTAAAACAAGCATAGATTTTAGTTAGCCCTTCCTCCAAAATGTCCAATAGAGCTAGTACATTCTCGATAAATATACATGTTCTTGGGGAATAAGAGACGTTTTTTATCAAAGTAAGCCAAGTTTAAAGCTTATTGTCATTGGTTCCATAACAAAAACCACATTGTAACGTGATAATGGCTGCTCACTAATCCCAATTCCATGTGAAACTCTTCCAGTTTCTTTAAGTTCCTTTTGAGTTACAAAATAGGGTTTTAGAAATAGATTTTTCCTATTTCATTAAATATAAGTATTAAAATTAGAATTGCTTCATTAAATTATGCATTTGTACTGTACTGTACACAATACCTGCATTTGAAATTGTATAACATAAAAACACAGTTTTTAAAAAAAATATATCAAGGTTTTCAATTCAGTTAAAAATAATTAAATTAGTTGTATTGTGTTTATATTTTTAACTTAATTGCATTGATGTTTTAAAAGCAAACCTCGGGCCTAAGAAACAGGCAAAGTGTAAATTGCTAAGACTAAATTTCTAACTCTAATAATGTGTAAATCAATTATACAATTATCTATTCATAAGTGTTAGAGACTTTATTACAATGAAATAAAACCATGTAGAAATGTATATGTTATAAATTTAAGAAAACTCAAACATTCTGTTTTAAATCAACAATTTTATTATTCTTTCTTATCATTTTTTTATACAACCATTTGTTTTTATATAGATAACCTGAGGACGGCTATAATATGAACATATACCTAAAAAAAATCGGGAATTAAACAAAAACAACCTTAAGTTTACTATTTTTATATATTCACACGTCCTCAATTATGCAAATTTTATATAAACATTTCTACTATACATATTTCATAATTAATATTTACATAAATAATTATTTTTTATATAAAATCGTACAATTCTATCAGAACTTAAACCGGAAGATTCAGGCATATAATTTCCAAAAACACAAACTACATTTGGAGTACTAATATTTATACTCACACAATTATATTTCGTACTAACAATTTCACCATCTTTTAAACTATCAAATACTGCCAAGTGTTCGTCGCATATTTTTGTACTTCTCAAGGTGTTAAAGAAAAAGTGGTTCACACCAGAGCAAACTTTTTTCAATTGAAAAAGCATTTCACTCCCCGAAACTGTCACTTGCTGACAATGTACAAAATTGGGCTTACGGGATTTCAAGTAATTTAACATCCACGATTTTCCTTCATTTCCATCTTTTCCTATTACAAATATTATTTTTCTGTCTGAGAGAATTAAATGTTCCAATAAACTTTTTTGCCATGGTCTAAGTTCTATATCTTTGTTTATTCGTTTAGGGGTTTTCATTTGTTCCACCCAAGCACTTGTCAAATTTCCAAAGAGATGCGATGGTAGTCCAGATCGAGCAACGGCTTCTGCGCGGACTCGTTGTTTATCAATTTCCGCTTCTACTTTGCCTAAGTTTACTTTGTGTGGGCTTATACTGCAACGTCTAATATGTCGACTCAGTTGTGATTTAAACGATTTATTGCACGTTGTACACGATGTACGTTTACATTTATGGGTTCTTAATCTATAGCTACGTATTCGTTTCTCGCAACTTGGACACTGAATATATTTGTTTCGACCCATTTTGAATATATTCAAAGGAGACAAACACGTACGTTTTACTCGAACCGAGTTTATTCATAAACTGTTATCGATTTTTGTGGGATCTCCGTATATAAAGTATAAAGTATAAAATGTGGGTTCTGAGGGTAGAAATAATATCAGCCCTATTTTGATTTTCTTCCAAATTAAGTGTTTCAGATAACGTTTACTTATTCAACACCTTCATTCCATTTTTTTTACATTAATTTGATATAACCTTGTATCTTCCAACAATTCAGTTTTATGCTATGTACAATTCCCTTATTCATTACATCATTCCAAATTTAGCCTAATTCATACACTGGCGTTGATCTTCTGAAATGGATATTCCAATAAAAACCTTTTCTTATATCATCGCTTCTAATTAATCTGAATGTTGTCAATATAAAAAACATCATATGCTTTATTTAAATATAAAGAATAAACACTGGTTAGGTTAAGGTTAGAGTGAAATGGAATAATTAAGTAAATAAGCATAAATTTTAGATCGCCTTTCCTCCAAAATATCTAATAGCTCTAGTACATTCTCGATAAATATACAAGTTCTTGTGAATAAGATACGTTTTTTATCAAATAATCATAGACTAAAAACTTTGCTCAACGAAAAACTAAATAACGATAAATAATGTACAATTAATTTATTAAATAACGAGAAAATGTCTTATGGTAATAAAAAAAATAAAACAAGCGATTAATTAAAAGTAAATTATTATCAATTTGATGATTGTTTAAGGATATCGATTATGATCAATGTTTGTACTACAGTGTTCATATCCGAAATGAAGTTAAATGAAATAATTTCGTAAACAAGCATAAATGTTAGATCGCCCTTCCTCCAAAATGTCCAATAGAGCTAGTACATTCTCGATAAATATACATGTTCTTGGAGGAATAAGAGACGTTTTTTTTCAAAGTAAGCCAAGTTTAAAGCTTATTGTCATTGGTTCCATAACAAAAACCACATTATAACGTAATAATGGTTACCTCTATCTGTAAACTTATCAAGATAAGAAATGGCATATAACTAGATAATTATGTATTAATTTTTTAATTAGTTAAGAATCATTAATTTTAGTTGGTCTATATTTATTATGCAATAATAAAATATATTTATTTATTTTTCAAATTATTAAGGATATATTTAATCATAGACTAATGTTGACTTATAACCCTAACTTAATAATTTAAGCAATTCTTTCTCTCTCTCTCTCTCTCTTAAAGAAATCTTATTGTAATAAGCTTAAAAATTTAGGAATAAACTTATATTATAGGATGAAGAAAAGTCAATAGACATTTATTTGTAAATTATTCGCAATTTTATTTATTTATTTATTTATTTATTTATAAAACGAACTACAGTTTGGTCTCTGGGAGGCTTAGGGTAATGACAGCATCCCATGAAATCGAACTCCACGCACTCCTCCTGTCGTCGGCTGCTCTTTAACCCTCTTCTTCCACAGTACGTACAACGAAGATGGGGCGGGAAATCCGTTATCAGATGCCCGGGGATGTGTTTGGAATAGACATTACCATGACGAAAAATTACACTCCTTTGATAATGCTAGCACTCTCTGCCCCAGCAAAGGAAGAGTCCTCCGCCTCTTACAGTCAATTCTTCTGTACATTCGTCACAATGAAAGCAAATCATAGATTCAGTTGTCGTACCGACGTACTCTTCTCCGGATGCCAATTTTATGGAAATATGGTCCATTTACTATACAAATAGAAAAAATAAAATATAGAAAAAAGGCAAATTTTACATATATGGAAATATTGTCCATTTACTATACAAATAGAAAAAAGGCAAATTTTACATAAATTAATTCAAATTTAAATTCATGGTATTAATTTTTAATTCTACCATAAATTATACTGCCAAGAAAAAAGAGAGAGAGAAAAGTATATTTACCAAGTTTTGTTTCTACGTTTCTAGAGAGACTAGAAGAATGAATAAATTTGGAGAGCAGTATCGGTTTTTATACTAATTCATAAACACATTTCATAACTTGAGAAATATACTTTTCTCTCTCTCTCTTTTTTCTTGGCAGTATAATTTATGGTAGAATTAAAAATTAATACCATGAATTTAAATTTGAATTAATTTATGTAAAATTTGCCTTTTTTCTATTTGTATAGTAAATGGACAATATTTCCATATATGTAAAATTTGCCTTTTTTCTATATTTTATTTTTTCTATTTGTATAGTAAATGGACCATATTTCCATAAAATTGGCATCCGGAGAAGAGTACGTCGGTACGACAACTGAATCTATGATTTGCTTTCATTGTGACGAATGTACAGAAGAATTGACTGTAAGAGGCGGAGGACTCTTCCTTTGCTGGGGCAGAGAGTGCTAGCATTATCAAAGGAGTGTAATTTTTCGTCATGGTAATGTCTATTCCAAACACATCCCCGGGCATCTGATAACGGATTTCCCGCCCCATCTTCGTTGTACGTACTGTGGAAGAAGAGGGTTAAAGAGCAGCCGACGACAGGAGGAGTGCGTGGAGTTCGATTTCATGGGATGCTGTCATTACCCTAAGCCTCCCAGAGACCAAACTGTAGTTCGTTTTATAAATAAATAAATAAATAAATAAATAAAATTGCGAATAATTTACAAATAAATGTCTATTGACTTTTCTTCATCCTATAATATAAGTTTATTCCTAAATTTTTAAGCTTATTACAATAAGATTTCTTTAAGAGAGAGAGAGAGAGAAAGAATTGCTTAAATTATTAAGTTAGGGTTATAAGTCAACATTAGTCTATGATTAAATATATCCTTAATAATTTGAAAAATAAATAAATATATTTTATTATTGCATAATAAATATAGACCAACTAAAATTAATGATTCTTAACTAATTAAAAAATTAATACATAATTATCTAGTTATATGCCATTTCTTATCTTGATAAGTTTACAGATAGAGGTAACCATTATTACGTTATAATGTGGTTTTTGTTATGGAACCAATGACAATAAGCTTTAAACTTGGCTTACTTTGAAAAAAAACGTCTCTTATTCCTCCAAGAACATGTATATTTATCGAGAATGTACTAGCTCTATTGGACATTTTGGAGGAAGGGCGATCTAACATTTATGCTTGTTTACGAAATTATTTCATTTAACTTCATTTCGGATATGAACACTGTAGTACAAACATTGATCATAATCGATATCCTTAAACAATCATCAAATTGATAATAATTTACTTTTAATTAATCGCTTGTTTTATTTTTTTTATTACCATAAGACATTTTCTCGTTATTTAATAAATTAATTGTACATTATTTATCGTTATTTAGTTTTTCGTTGAGCAAAGTTTTTAGTCTATGATTATTTGATAAAAAACGTCTCTTATTCACAAGAACTTGTATATTTATCGAGAATGTACTAGAGCTATTAGATATTTTGGAGGAAAGGCGATCTAAAATTTATGCTTATTTACTTAATTATTCCATTTCACTCTAACCTTAACCTAACCAGTGTTTATTCTTTATATTTAAATAAAGCATATGATGTTTTTTATATTGACAACATTCAGATTAATTAGAAGCGATGATATAAGAAAAGGTTTTTATTGGAATATCCATTTCAGAAGATCAACGCCAGTGTATGAATTAGGCTAAATTTGGAATGATGTAATGAATAAGGGAATTGTACATAGCATAAAACTGAATTGTTGGAAGATACAAGGTTATATCAAATTAATGTAAAAAAAATGGAATGAAGGTGTTGAATAAGTAAACGTTATCTGAAACACTTAATTTGGAAGAAAATCAAAATAGGGCTGATATTATTTCTACCCTCAGAACCCACATTTTATACTTTATACTTTATATACGGAGATCCCACAAAAATCGATAACAGTTTATGAATAAACTCGGTTCGAGTAAAACGTACGTGTTTGTCTCCTTTGAATATATTCAAAATGGGTCGAAACAAATATATTCAGTGTCCAAGTTGCGAGAAACGAATACGTAGCTATAGATTAAGAACCCATAAATGTAAACGTACATCGTGTACAACGTGCAATAAATCGTTTAAATCACAACTGAGTCGACATATTAGACGTTGCAGTATAAGCCCACACAAAGTAAACTTAGGCAAAGTAGAAGCGGAAATTGATAAACAACGAGTCCGCGCAGAAGCCGTTGCTCGATCTGGACTACCATCGCATCTCTTTGGAAATTTGACAAGTGCTTGGGTGGAACAAATGAAAACCCCTAAACGAATAAACAAAGATATAGAACTTAGACCATGGCAAAAAAGTTTATTGGAACATTTAATTCTCTCAGACAGAAAAATAATATTTGTAATAGGAAAAGATGGAAATGAAGGAAAATCGTGGATGTTAAATTACTTGAAATCCCGTAAGCCCAATTTTGTACATTGTCAGCAAGTGACAGTTTCGGGGAGTGAAATGCTTTTTCAATTGAAAAAAGTTTGCTCTGGTGTGAACCACTTTTTCTTTAACACCTTGAGAAGTACAAAAATATGCGACGAACACTTGGCAGTATTTGATAGTTTAAAAGATGGTGAAATTGTTAGTACGAAATATAATTGTGTGAGTATAAATATTAGTACTCCAAATGTAGTTTGTGTTTTTGGAAATTATATGCCTGAATCTTCCGGTTTAAGTTCTGATAGAATTGTACGATTTTATATAAAAAATAATTATTTATGTAAATATTAATTATGAAATATGTATAGTAGAAATGTTTATATAAAATTTGCATAATTGAGGACGTGTGAATATATAAAAATAGTAAACTTAAGGTTGTTTTTGTTTAATTCCCGATTTTTTTTAGGTATATGTTCATATTATAGCCGTCCTCAGGTTATCTATATAAAAACAAATGGTTGTATAAAAAAATGATAAGAAAGAATAATAAAATTGTTGATTTAAAACAGAATGTTTGAGTTTTCTTAAATTTATAACATATACATTTCTACATGGTTTTATTTCATTGTAATAAAGTCTCTAACACTTATGAATAGATAATTGTATAATTGATTTACACATTATTAGAGTTAGAAATTTAGTCTTAGCAATTTACACTTTGCCTGTTTCTTAGGCCCGAGGTTTGCTTTTAAAACATCAATGCAATTAAGTTAAAAATATAAACACAATACAACTAATTTAATTATTTTTAACTGAATTGAAAACCTTGATATATTTTTTTTAAAAACTGTGTTTTTATGTTATACAATTTCAAATGCAGGTATTGTGTACAGTACAGTACAAATGCATAATTTAATGAAGCAATTCTAATTTTAATACTTATATTTAATGAAATAGGAAAAATCTATTTCTAAAACCCTATTTTGTAACTCAAAAGGAACTTAAAGAAACTGGAAGAGTTTCACATGGAATTGGGATTAGTGAGCAGCCATTATCACGTTACAATGTGGTTTTTGTTATGGAACCAATGACAATAAGCTTTAAACTTGGCTTACTTTGATAAAAAACGTCTCTTATTCCCCAAGAACATGTATATTTATCGAGAATGTACTAGCTCTATTGGACATTTTGGAGGAAGGGCTAACTAAAATCTATGCTTGTTTTACGAAATTAATTAGCGTATTTTTTTTAAAAAAAAAACATGTATTCTTAACAAATGCATTCATGTTAGGATATGATTTATGGAAAATGTACTTTCATGGGTTAGGGTTAGAAATTTAGCCTTAACTATTCACACTTTACAGGTTTTTAGGTCTAGCTTTAATTTTTTACGTATTGGAAAATGTATTTCAGCGTATTCTTATAAAAAAAAAACAGTAAGCATCGAATATATTTCCGAATTAATTAATATTTTCATACAATAAACTATAAATTGGCTTATCTTTGATAAAAAAAACCGTCTCTTATTCCCAAGAACTGGTTTATTTTTCGAGAATGTGCTAGTGCGATTAGATCTAATGGTAGTAAGACGCCCTAACATTTATGCATAGGGGCTCGTGACGTACCGATTCTCACGTGACTCGTTCATTTTTCCGAGCGAGCGCGCGCGTACCATTGATAAGATAGCTGAACTTTGTTTTATTTGACGATACAATCGGAAAGGTTTGGGTAGAAATTCTGTCTTGTCCCATGTTACATTTTCAGCCTTTTGGAGCGTTCATTGTACATACAAAGTAAGAATTTTTCATGAATATTTATTGTATTAGACAGTATTTGAACTTTAAGGCATATTATACTTAGTATATCAAATTTAGGCTTACCAGGTAGGAATCTGAATTAGAGTTAAAAATGAATTTTAGTATTTTGCTTTTTTTTTTAGGCCAAGATTAGCGTAGAAAGTAATTTACTATTTTGTTTTTGTTGTAGAGTATACATTTTAGACAATTAAGTTATTGAAAACGTTTCTACCGTAAAATTGTAACTTTTTTCACTGTAGTTCGCAAAATGGTATTAATAGTATACTAATTTAATGTAAATTTCTATTAATTGTATTGTTTTCTAGGATATGATTCCATCAAAAGCTCCCGAGAGGAATCTACAATGGGTTTTTTTTCAAGTGGGTAAAATTATGTGACGTCAATGAGTATCATTAGTTGCAGATTTGATCACGTGATAATTATTAGTTCGGAAATATCTCGTTCAATAGGATCTCATCTGGGTGACGTCAAAACATTTTCTAGTGAGAGCTCGATTTTGATATCGTCAACGTGGTATTTCCAAAACTCTCCTTTGAGTAGCAAAGGGTTTTTTCCAAATACTCAAGTGGGTTAATATGTGCCGTCAATCATTAGAGGCAGTTTAAACTGTCAGAGAGAGACAGCCAATAGAATTTGAGGGTTATTTGAAGTTTAGATCACGTGATGAATTATTCTCAACAAGATAGGAATAAATTAATCTTCCATGCGTCATTTCTCTACGGCGCATTGACGAGTAAAGACCTGCTGACGGATCGCTGTCTTTTCTACAGCTCGACAAAGGATTTCTACCCATAAAGTAAGTAACTATTTTTTTCTTTGTAATAGACTATATTTTTAGACATATTTAAAACAATTTGCATATTGAAAAAAGCGTTTATATTGAGAATTTTAGCGTAGAAATTTAACCATATTGATAAAATTAGGTTTAGTAGACTTATGGGTAAATGTAGGCTTAGAGAATGTATCATTTGAAACTATAGAACGTATTTGGTCTAGATCAGCTATGGATATTGAAGTGTATCGACTTGAAACGTTTCGTCACTGGAAAAATCCGCACGTCACTAAGGAGCAACTAGCAAAGGCTGGATTCTACTATATTCAGCGGGGCGATGAAGTACGATGTTACAAGTGCCATGGCGTATTAGAAGGATGGGAATCAGGAGACGTACCAGAACTTGAACACGCCAGATGCTTTCCAAACTGTCCGTCGAGGGATAATTCACCATCGGAAAAAAAGTACCTTTCGCTAGAATGGGACATTCCCCCGACGCCAAAAGCAACTACGGTCACTGACAAATACATCTCACCTGTACCTGAAGAAGAAGAAGACGTTTGTGACTGTATGTCAGACGATACTGCTGCTAAACACTACAAATACGTGAGTTAGAACTTTTAATTAAATTAAGTTGCAGGAGATCGTTTCACCCCATTTAAATGCCTGTAAACTTAACTACTTTAATTTGTTTTAATTGAGTAATGTACAAGATAACCATCTAATGGAATATCTGATAGTACCTACTAACATGTAAACAAAGTTCTAAAATAAAAAATTAAATGTAAATAACTTGTTTTTATTACCTAGAGATTAGAAATTATGGAGTTCGGAAGCGATAAGCAAACGGGTAAAAATCTAATCTCCAGATATCTGCACGAGCAAAAACTAATTTTGGAGAATGGGGATGGGGGGAAAGCAGCTGGTGAACGGGAGAGATAATCTAGTGATTATAAATTCTGGTGATTAAGGGAGGAACGCAATGGGGGAAAGGAGCGGGTGAACGAGAGAGAGAGATAAAGTATCCAGTGAATGGGGATAGCAATGGGGAAAAGGAGCTGGTGAACGAGAGATAAAGTATCCAGTGAATGGGGATGGGGGAAAGCAGGGATGTACCCAAAAATGGACCAAAATGGACCAAATGTACCCCAAAAACGACCAAAGTCACCATTTTCGGCCCTATGTACCCCATTTCGGACCAAATGTACCCCAAACTGGACCTTTTAGCTTTATTGTAATGTTAAACTCCCATAGAGATTCCCCTAAAAAGAATAATAAACTGGCTGTCCAATTTTGGGTACATTAATTATTTCGGAGAGATAAAACTGCTGCGGCAATCTGGTGATTAGAAATTCTGGTGATTAGAAATTCTGGTGATTGGAAATTCTGGTGATTGAGAGGGGGGCTCGGGTGGGGGAGGAACGGGATAGGCGCGGGTGAACGGCGGGAGCCAAGCTACAGCTTTGTGTCTATTTGGTGATTGAGAATGAAATTCTCAATCACCAGATAGACACCCCCCTCTCTGAAGCAATTGGTCTTTCTATAAAGTAACATTGGCCTTCTTGTTTAGATGTATCGGGCGCGTCACTCGTGACGTAGAAGTGACGTTTCACTATGACAGCCAATAGACGCTAGCATAAACTCTATTCATGTCTTATCCAACTTGTTTAAAGTTCCACGCGCGTCTTGATATTTTAGCGTAAATGGGCTCGAGCGATTTCGCGCGTGCTCCCTGAAATGAAAAAAAATGCACGAGGCTTTTACGCTAAGATAATAAAGAGCGCGTGGAACATTTTAGCAAGTTGAACAAGACATTAATTAAAATTCGACGAGTCGCCCTTTTTTTAAAGATCTAAACTTCGAAACTGAACTGAACTCCTACGTATCTCGTGAAGAAAGCGATACACTAAAACAAGTTCGGCAAGCGTAATGACTTTATAGAAAGGCTTATTGGCGCAACGCGAAGTTTTTTGTCGTTACGCGACTTGTTCGTCTCAGATCCATTCGTCGTAAACGCGCAATTTGTTTGGAAGTGATGAGGCCGATGATGTTTGTATCAGCGCGCTCGGGGGAGCGTCGCTCTTGCCAGTAATAACAGTCATTGGCGTCTTGGGAGGTGTTTCGCTAAAAAGACTGTAGGTGATGACAAAATGTGGTTACTTTTATTCCTTCGCTTAAAGGATTATTTCGCCTACCATAACTTACAAAAGGAGACGACCCGAGGTGATAATCACCGATTTTGTTCAAACTCGGGTATAGTATACACCTCCATGTACCTTAAAAAACCTGCAAGGGGAAAGTTGCGACGGGCTTTCGTTTTGCCATGGCAACCGAAAACGTTTTTGACATCATGATTTGGAATTTTTCCATTGAAAATAACATGGGAATCTGAAGGATTTTAGGGGTCTCCCCCCTGTGAAAACTTTTAAAAATATGAAAAAAATTTAAAATTTCAAAAACGTTAAAAAACATTTAAATTGATTTTGAAAAATAAATTTAATCAAGTTTAAATGCAATTTTGGTCAATTGGGGGACCCTTAAAAAATCCTTCAGATTCCCATGTTATTTTCAATGGAATATTCCCAAATCATAATGAGAAAAAACGTTTTCGGTTGCCATGGCAAAACGAAAGCCCGTCGCAAATTTCCCCTTGCAGGTTTTTTAAGTTACATGGAGGTTTACATTACACCCGAGTTTGAACAAAATCGGTGATTATCACCTCGGGTCGTCTCCTTGTTAGTGGCGAGTTGTTAAATTGGTTAGGATCGTTGTCAATGTCTTGTTGTATTTTATCGGGGCAATTCTATTTTTTTGTCTCCAAAAACTGCCAAAAATAGTGCTAGGACCGGTTCACTTCTTTCTTTGTGATACTAACAAGGAGAGTACCCGAGGTGTTTATTGCCGATTTTGTTCGAAGTCGGGCGTAATGTAGACCTATATGAAACTAGCCTGGGGTCTTAGTTTTAATGAATTAGATATGATTTGTACGTAAGAAATGTAAACGCTGTAGCAAAAACGCAACACGCGTAGCAAAAACGTAACACACGTAGCAAAAAGTCCTGAACTACTTAAATATCCCAACTAAACCTCCCCTTCTACGAAGTCCCTTTCTTTCACACTAACTCCCCTTCTACGAAATTCACACTAATTCGTTAAAAAAGTTTAAAAGTCGGGACGGGCGCAAGGAACTCAAGAGAGGAGATAAGGGAAGCAAAGGGTCGGCGCGGGAGATAGGGGGAGCCACAATCGCCATCCCCGCCCCTTCCCTCCCTCTCCACCTCGAAGTAAAATTGCTCGAATTTTCCAAAATAATGGGAATTAAATTCTAAATAATGTCAAATAACATTACTGTATGTATAGTAAACATGATTAACTAATTGTTTTGGGATACATTTTAGTATTTTCAAAATTCTGGTCATAATTTGAAATGGCGTTAAGCCTTGGCTATAAGCGAACCGGAGTGAAGCGATTTCGTACGTGTGAAACAAGAATTATCGTCGGCGGTCAAAACTGGCATTCAAACCGACCTAAACTTGGTTTTAAGCTCTAGTGTGACCGTGGCTTAAGACTTACTCATTGTTTTTCTATATACTTCTGATTAAACTCATTTACCAGCATGTTTTGTCTTACTAGAAGTAGGAAATTTCTTGTTTGTAAGCAAAAAACGCGTGTTCTAAAAGTATTTTCTATGACCGTGTTCGTCTTCGAAGCACAGTCTCTTGCTTTTGTTTTTCACGAGCTCACGCTGAGAAGAGTTGGTCGAGCCGCACTCATCCATCAGCATCCCTGGCCGCGTCTGCAGCTTCTCTTCCTGGCCTTCCGAAGTGGCCCCCGATCGTTCATAAATTTCCCTTAGATTCCCGGCACAGACCATCTACTCCCACGCCCGCTCGAACTCGTAAACAACGCTTTTCTATTCCTTCTCTCAATGTATATTTTCTTTCTTGTTTTGGATTTTTCTTATTATTATCCTAACACGAGTTATTCATTTTGGAAAGGTAGAAAAGTTTGATTTGGGTACATTTGTTCGAATTTCATTCGTCCGAACGGTGGTACAAATGTCCGAATGTCGGAAAACAGGATCGTATGTCCGAAAACGGATTTCATTTGCCCGAAAAATGTATCACAACTTTTGTTGGTGATTTAGTCGTTCAATTTATCTTAACTTTACTGGCGAATTTCATTTGTTCGAATAATCGTTTGTCCGTTTTTTCGAACATTAGGAATTGGTTGTTTTTTTTTAAATATTGTTAATATAAGAAAGTAGTAACATTAACGTGAACCTAACCTAACCTAAAATATCCACAATATTCAACGCAATTCCCACTTACTATATCGGCCAAAGGAAAAAGGACATAATAGGAT
Source organism: Leiobunum rupestre (assembly GCF_980474605.1). NCBI lineage: Eukaryota > Metazoa > Arthropoda > Arachnida > Opiliones > Sclerosomatidae > Leiobunum > Leiobunum rupestre. The sequence goes on from NC_143387.1 coordinate 34,790,660, forward strand.
AAAATGATTAGACATTATAAAAAAACAGCAATAAGAAATACTAATTTAGCAACAGAATTCGGACAAGTGATGCTACCGATTCGGACGAATGAAACAAACAAGTTGTCCAACTCGAACAATTGAAACATTTGTTATTTCGGCGGTTCGGACGAATGAAATTCGAACATTTGCTCCACCGTTCGGACGATTGAAATTCTAACAAATGTACCTACCCCGAAAGCTTAGCAAGTTAAACTTAATTCCATAAATTCTTACCCGATCGTCTTGTAATCGCAGGCCTGATACTGACAAGGAGAGTACCCGAGGTTTTTATTCAAAGTCGGGCGTCATGTAGACCTATATGAGATATTAAATTTCCCAAAAGGAGACGTTGCACTATCCATTCGATTTGCCATGGCAACCGAAAATGTTTTTGACCACTTAAAACAAAAATAAGATTTTTTCCTTATTTTACCCAAAATTTTGTTACAATCTTACCCCAAAAATATTTCAATTTACCCAAACCTTATGAAATTTCGTAAATGTGGTCCAAATTACCCATTTCGTGATTTTAAATTTTAACTCAAAAGAAAATAGATTAAAAAATTCTAGTCTAATTCCATCTTTTCTAAAAACACAAAAAAGTGATATAACTTCATATGGTTATATAGTTACTATTTTGGTTTAGTAACTAGTCAAAAAACGCAATAAAACAGTATTTTTCTAACCATTTTTGGTAGATTTTCAGTCACTATTTAGTCCCTTTTTTAACATTTTTAGTCACTAACTCACTATATTATACTGTGTAAGTGAGTTATCATGTCTGCAATCGTTCCCCCGTCCCCTGGCTTGCATTAAAATTCTAAGAAGGACTTAGAACTCACTAAAAAGCGTCAAATGTAAAAAGATTCTTCTAAAGGTGGCGGCTTACGACAATCCCACGAACGTTGTACACTAAGCCTTTGACAATAAATATTATTTTTACGCAATGCCCCAACAATATATAACGGAATAAAACATTTGATTTATAAATTAATTTAGAAGATTTCACCGGAAATTAACTTACCATTCTGTATTCTTTGAAATTCATTTTCGTCCACAAAAATATCATACGGTTTATTTTCTTCAGCATCAAGTAAACTGAATATTAGCTGCCATTTTTATTTATAATCCCCCCCTTTTTTTTGACCAAGTGAGAATTGTCGGAGGCATTCTGAATCTTCTCAAGAGAACTCGTGAGAAGAGATTACCGACAAAATTTTGACAAGTGCGCTTTCTGCCGCCTACTTCCAGGGGCTAGTAGGCCACACTTTGAAGCTCTCTGGCGCTCTTTTAACTCATCGCAGGAAAATGGGGAAAAAACAGCCATACTACTCAACTCAACCCCTACAACTCCTTATACATTTTGCATAACATTTTGAAACGTCCTGTATATATATATATATATATATATATATATATACGGTGTTTTTTATTTGCTCGAAAAAGTGATTGTTTTCTAAAAAGTTTAAATTTGTACTGTACATTATACGTGCCGGGGGACACTTTCTACCAAAATTGCATCTAAATCGAAAAATATTTTCACGTTTTTTGAAAATTTAAGTTTTAACCGCTAGGTGCTATAAGAAAATTGTCAATGAGAAAATTGTAGATCGTCACCGAAAACGTCCAAATAGCGTTGGCGCGAAAAAAATAGACGTCTTTTTCACTGTCAAAATACGACTTGAGATAGTTACAAGTTGTGAGAGTAGTGTAACTTTATGAAAGTCAGAAATTTTGGGTCTATATATATATATATATATATATATATATATATATATATATAGATGTAAGATCGAAGATCTGTTGGTCGCACGCTAGAATCAAATAATAGTAACCCATTTCATTAGACGTTCTGCAAATATTTACTTTCCATTGTCCGGTGGTAATAACCCGCCCTTCTACGGTGGATCAATTGGCTGCGAAACGCGAAAAGGGGTTTGTCGAAGGAGCGTATTGTTGTCGGTGCGGGTGGTGTCCGTGTCTTCTTTTTTCGGGCACCCTTTGTCGTTTGGCTGAAGAAAAGATTTATGTTTCTTAGAAGCCGACGCCGGTTAGTTTTGACGTCCGTAGAAATAAAAGTTGCCATTGTAGTGACTTCCTTCCATTGTTCGTCAAATATTAATTTCGCCGCTAGACGGCGTTGCGGGGACCGCTCTTAATTAACTTTCCGCGTTTCCGGATCCTTTTGTCGTCGGGCTCGAAGCAATATTATCTTTTATATCTCGAATTCCGCGCTCCGGTCGCCAGCCTTTCCCATATATTTCACTTCTCCTTCTACAACCAATTGGATTTTTACCTTTTTCTTTATTTGCCACTCCGACAGAAAACAGAGCGGCCGAATCAAAAGGTTTTTTATTTATAGCCTCGCCCGTATCATACGCGAAAACTCGCCGAACTTAAATGAAAGGTTGCTCTTGACGTTTTTCACGAACGATGAAATTTTAATTTTCTTAGCTATAGAAACGTATTATTATTTTGTATTTCTCGGTAAACTAGACGGTTGTAATCTTAACCTGGGATTTGACAATTGTAATTAAACTTAAAACGTATAACTTAAACAAACCATAAACTAAACATTACCAATCCAGACGTCTAACAAATCTTAACAGTAATGTTGGTGCGCACCAAAAATTCATTTTAACCCACACTCTTAAAAAAATGGGTGTATTTTCAAACCTGTAAGGGTTTTTTCTTGTCCCATATTTAACACCTTAACAGGTTTATAAAGGATGTTATTCTACAGCTTAAAAAGCAGTTTTCCTGCTAGGGTGTTTATTTACACTGTTTGGGGTGCTTCTGTCCTCCGTTTTGGTTCCTTTGTTAACAGTTTGTGGTATAAAACTATTCCCTTCAGGGTTATTATCTACTCCCTCTTTGGTACAAGACCATTCCTTTTAGGGTTCCAAACGACTCCCTTCAGGGTGTTACACTACCCCCTTCAGGGTTCTACAATACTCCCTTTAGGGTTCTATAATACTCCCTTTAAAGTTTTTAACTACTCCCTTTAAAGTTTTTAACTACTCCCTTTAAGGTTCTAGACTACTGCAGTAAGGGTGCTACAATACTCCCTTTAAAGTGTTAAAATACTCCTTTTAGGGTACTAAACTACTGCCTTAAGGGAGCTACACCCTTACGAGGTGTTAAATCACTCAATTTACGGGGTAATATAACACCCTTTATACTCCTTTTCAAGTTGTTAATTTGGGACAATAAAAATCCCTTTAGGGCGTTTAAATTAACATTAAAGAGTGTTTTTTTACAGATATTACACCCTTAATATACCATCAAAACACCCTTTTTTTAACAGTGCACCTTTTAAATTTTAAATACGGTTTTTATTTTTATTACCATAAGTAAAATAATTAGTGTTGTAAGTCGGAAAATGACCGAGGCCTTTTTTCCGGAAAATTTTCCGTATTTTTCCGAAAAAAATATAAAAGTTTTCATTCCATGATAAGTCAAGTATATTATTTGCAATTTAAATAAAGCGGCATTTTCGCCAAATTTTTTCGAATCTAAAAGTAAAACTAAACCTCTAGACTAGTTTAAACTGATTAACAATGTAACACTATTAATATTTTGTAGTATGTTTACTGTTATTAGACATTTTATATCGTTAAAAACATGAATAACCCTTATAACGTAATTTATGTTTCAATTTTTTATTTTTCCGATTAACAACTCTAAAAATTAAAATCAGAAATATGACAATTACTATATTTTCAGGCGATTTTTAGCGTTTCTATCAATCCGATTTGCTACTCCCTTTAAAAATCAATGAAATCGACACGGCATCTCATGGGTTCCCTAAGACCTACGGAGTGAATCGTTTGAAATTATAAATGAAATATTCAGCTCTTCATATAATTTCAAATTCTGTAGAGTGGGGCGAAAGTTTTACCCATCTTATAATATAAATTTTTAAGTAGTTTTTATTTATTTAAAAAATAGGTACTTTTCAGATTAAGATTTTTTTTTGCATCATCTTAACATTTTTTTTTAATTTTTATATTTATGTCAGTTGATAATTTTCTGGAAAAATAAAATGCGGAAAAATATCCAGAAAATTTTCCGCAAAACAGAAAAATAAAAAATTGAAACATAAATTACTTTTTAAGGGCTTTTATCTTTTTATCGATATAAATTGTCTAATAACAGTAAACATACTACAAAACATTAATAGTGTTACATTGTTAATCAGTTTAAACTAGTCTAGAGGTTTAGTTTTACTTTTAGATTCGAAAAAATTAGGCGAAAATGCCGCTTTATTTAAATTTGCAAACAATATATTAGACTAATCATGAAATGAAAACTTTTTTTCGGAAAAATACGGAATATTTTCCGACTTAAAACACGAATTTATGACGTTAAGGAGGTAGTATTCCTAATACTCCAGCTATCCATGGTAACGAAATCTCCTGGAAGAATAATTCCCAGTCCTGTTTTTGGTTACCTTTAAGAGACATTTCTTTATATATCAAACCTTCATTATATATTTAAAGATCGAAGGTAAATTTAACGTGCTTTCGTATAAGGCCAGCGTAGGTATCCCTCTCGTACCTGTACCATTTATTTTCTCCTTCGAGGAAAGGACAGAGAGAGAAAATAAAGAGAGGAGAATGGAAGACGAAAAAAAAATCAAATTGAATTTTGTCGCGAAAAAGAGAGAAAAGGAAGAAAGCGTGGAAATTTAATATTTTAAACTTTATTTTGCGCGGAACGAGCGCTATACGGGAACGTGGAGTTTATCTAGGGAAATGGCCTAACTCAATATCTTTTATCGAAAGGGGGCGCTGGCGGAGAGGCGATCCTTTTCCCCTTCCAGAAGGCGATGGAGCCCCTATATTGGTCGATTTTCGCAACTCCCTCTGGCGTCGCCTTTCCGCGTCTAAATCTGGAGCGCCCGTCCCATGATGCACTTGAGCGATTCGCTCCAATATTCCGGCGCACGGTTTCCGAATATCAAATGGAATCCGATATTTGGAGTGAAACGATACTATCTCGAAACCCGCCTCTCCTCGAGGAGATATATATGTATTCCAGCCCTTATTATTCCAATTCGACCAAGGGCTAGCAGCGACTTGACCCTCTCCCCGATACGGACGCTACTGGTAATAATATTCCGAACCATACTTCTTCATTTCCTCTCCATATTTTCGGCATACCACGCGAAGATGCGCCCGAGTATCCTATTTCGACGTAATAATTTATTACGTAAATAGAAAATTGCGTTATTATTTTTGTCAGTATTCCACCGATGGTCTCGCTAACGAGGTCTTCTCCTACGTGCACGAATTGCGCTTATTCAAAGGTTAACTTCATTCTGTCAATTTGTACAGCGAAGATAACGATGATAAAGTAAAATTTAAATCGGATAATTTGACAGCCATTCAAAAAGAATTTGTAGATTTAAATATATTCCCGCGATGTTATAAAGAACTGGAAATAAATGTTACCTATGAGAAAAAGCGATGAAATCGGTGGTTTTTTTTCACCTTTGGTGTAGGTATCGGGTAACGTGTATACCGCGTGTTTAGTAAAAACCCTGTAAATTTACTTCACCCTGAACACTGGTGTATTGCGTGTGGAACACTTCTACAGGGGACTGATCTATTTTAGAAGTAGGTTAGCGGAGTGGTTAGCTCGCAGCAAGAGGAGCCGGGTTCGTTTCCAGCTTGTGGCACTGGGTGAAAAACTCGGAACAACTCCTTCCGCGTTGAGTTTGCAAGTTCTCTCCCCACTGGTTTAAGGGGTTTTTCCCCGAGTCCTTCAGTTCCCCCTTACCATTAAGACTTGTTGAGGTTAACGTTAATAGTGAGTGTTACCCGGCCACCTAAACTAATGGCTTTAAAAGTCGCTTGATGACTTAGGCCTAAGGTGGTGCCTTGGGTATGGGCCTAGCTGATTATTATTATTATCGAGTGTAGAATTTTCATACTACGTATTTATTTTGCTTACTTAAAAAACGTTTATGATTTATGAAATTATTAATAATAAACAATGATATATTTAAAACGAAAAGTTTAAAATGTTATCAACTCGCTACTTCCACCGTGATAATTTAAAATTCTAAAGTTTTTGTTTGCTAAAGATGAATATTGTAAATAATACAGGATAAAATATATATGATCGTAGCTTTAGACACGGTAGACAATTTACACAATATTCCATTAAATTCGCGTAAATATAAAACGAACTGTCTGGAACAAACTGTCTGTTATTTTAGTGGAACAAGTCAAAAAACATCGTTTTCAATAGATAGACTGGCTCCAATCTTATTCGGGAGTCTACGGAGGGAAAGTAGCGTTATACAAATATTGAAAGCCTGGTTTTACCGTGAGTTTACTTTCCCCGCGGGTCTTTGGGGGAAAAGCGAACTCGAGGACGCAATGATAAATTTAAATGGACAGTTTTAAAAGTATATTTCACTTGGGCGTTTCCTTTCTTTTCTGTTTTTCTCTCCATCTTCTCGCATCAATGACGATAAAAAAAACGAAGAAAACCTCCCGGAAAACAATCTTACGCCCGAGATGGCGCTAGTGTGGTGGGGGAGAGAACGAGGGAGGGTACTAGGTACTTTCTATTTCCCCCCAATGAAGAAGCTCCGCTACATCTGTAGGATAATATTGGAATCGACGGGCTCCTCTATATATCTCCCTTGTCCGTCAGTTCATATTACCTTCATCGTAACCGTCGCCTCTAATGTTGATAAATCGACTTCAGAAGGGAATAGTATAGTGGGATAAGGTGGCGCTGTACCTGGAACACCAATACCGGTAGCCACCGAGTCCCTGGTAAACAGCCTCGGGCTTCTCTCCCCCGACCTCTCTCCAGCCTCACCTTTATGGATTTTTGGCCATCCATTTCGCCCCCCCCCCCCCCGCTTCTACGTATTTATACTCTTCCAGTTATGGCTGCTGAAGAATGGACATCCCCGGTTTTGTAACCGTGAAATATATAAGGTGGTTCACGTCGGCTTTCTCCACTTCGCGGGGGTGAGTTTGGAAATTGCAGCGTCTGTAAGCGGAGTTGGTTATTCACCCGTTCCAAAAGTAAATTTGGAGTTTAACCGTTTCAAAAGTAAATTTGGAGTTTAACCGTTTCAAAAGTAAATTTGTAGTTTCCCCGTTTCAAAAGTAAATTTGAAATTTAACCGTTCCAAAAGTTTATTCGGGTTTTACCCGTTCCAGGAGTAAATTTGAAGTTTACCCGTTCCAAAAGTAAATTTTGGAGTTTAACCGTTCCAGGAGTAAATTTTGGAGTTTAACCGTTCCAGGATTAAATTTTAAATTTAACCGTTCCTAAAGTAAATTTAAAATTTCCCCATTCAAAAAGTATGTTTGGAGTTTACCCGTTCCAAATGTATATTTGGAGTTTACTCGTTCCTAAAATATATTTCGAGTTTACCCATTCCAAAAGAAAATTTGGAGTTTAACCGTTCCAGGAGTAAATTTGAAATTTAACCGTTCCAAAAGTATATTCGGATTTTACCCGTTCCAAAATTACATTTGGAGCTTACCCGTTCCAAAAGTAAATTTATCTCATCTTGATTTGAAATGGCTCCGAAAGAAAATTGGTACTTATTTTCTTTTGTGTAAATATGTTCCTTAACTTAGTAATTATTGATTCCTTCGCACCTATAATTCAAATTCCGAATACACTAAAAATCAGCGTACCAATTAGAAAAAAAGGTTTCGTAATACTTCTTAATACACCATACATTTGTGGTACGCGATATTTCAAAGCTGAAGACTAGATTCCCCGTTCTAGTAATAGGGCGAATGAACCAGTCGCGTTGTAAACGAATGAATTAGGGGTATAGGTACGCGAAAGGCGAGTGGAATGAAAGGGAGAGTCGGCTTTCCCTGGAAGGCCGGTTCGCGTCGGGGGAAATACCCCGATAAGGGGTAAGGCCCGGCCGCTAGAAAGTTTCCCTTTGAGTGGATAGATAACGCCTCAGATATTTTGGAGCTGGAAATTAAATTTTAATTAACATCATCTCGGGCGAAAGATAGTGGGAAGCGATGGCGGTGGTGGGCGGAAAGTATCCGTGGATTTGGCCAGGAGAGACCCCGAGAAAGACAGCGGCGAATGGAAGCCACTTTGGCCGTCCGCGGAGAAGCCCTCCTAGAGCCGCCGGAATTGTCTAGTTTACGAGAAAAGATAGGAAGGGGAGATAAGATGACTATACTAAACAAATTGGAAACTTTCCTTCTCTTCCGAAAGTTTCGTTTCATTATTTCGTTCCTCGGAGCGTAACAATGTTCGACGGATACTTTACGACAAAGAAACGACAACCTCTTTTATTCGCCTCTTTTGATTTCGTCTTAAAGCGAAAGAAAAATATTTACTTTCATTGTGTTACATTTATTCTCTCTATAGACAAATAATTAGCCTTTTCGTTTGTATATAGAGGACCTCTTACACTGCGAAGTAGATGCTTTTTCATTTATGGCCTGCTAAGCGGCGGTAAATACATCAGCTTATAAACCTCTCGCGTTGGCCGCTACGTAGCTCTTTGTAAACTGAAAAGGCTTATTAAACAATGCTCTTAACTCTGGTTATATGTCTTCGAGAAGTTCGTTCTAAATTTAGACTTTTACTCTTTTCGCGGCAGTGTTATATATTGGGGAATGGCCAAGCTTTTACAAATATGGCCTTATTTCCGTATCAAAAGATTAACAAGACGTTCAATATACTAACACGTACCTTTTTTGTCTTGAAAAAATAGCTTTTGGCCCAAAAAGTTGAAACGAAAAATAACGCCATTTGTTTGGGTTTGAATTTTTGCCGCCATCTTAGGGGCTGCCGCCAGCGCCCTTAACCCCGTATGAGCGATTTGCGAACTATCCTCACTTTTAAAATCGATCAATTTAGGCTTAAGTATCTTATAACTGGAACGCGCCGCGCGTGCAAAACTAATTTTTCGCGTCTTCATCAGCGCGCGCTTTTACGTTGTTTTTCTGTCTCACCGACTTCTCACCAGGTGTCGCGGCAGACGCGCGCTTTTCGATTTCCCGAAATTTATTTATATTATTAAAAATTAACCACTCAATATTTTTTGTGCGGTTTTCGCCATAAATTTTAGTTTTTAATGGGCTATAGGGCTATCTAATTGGTTAAAGCTTGACAATTAATTATATTAAAAATCCGCAAGGCCCCACCCCAAGTCATCTACCGACTTTTATTGCATTTTTAATTCGGGTGGCGCAAAGCCCGTCATGCCAAGTGAACCAACAGATCCCTAGACTTACTTTTAGTTTTTAAAGGTATATTAATTGAAAATTACGATTTTTTCAACAAAATGATATAAATTATTTCTTTAGATTTTATTTAAAAAAATTTATCTAATATTTGTAGGAAAAATAAAATCGTAGCATTTTTCAATTCGTCTCGATCAGGAAAAAGGATTTTTTTTTTAAGTGTATACTTTTTGGGGGGGAATAACTTATCTAAGAGTCATTTTGGGAAGGGCCCGCGTGTTTCTTTTCATTACTTTAAAAGCTTGGCCTTAAGCGGCGGCGGGAAGGGGTTTTCCCCTCGCCCGAATGCTGCAAATCTAAAAGTGGCAAAAGTATTTTTCTCTCTCCAGTATAGCGCAGGTGCGCGTACGAAGTTACCCAGGAACTTTCCATCTCTCTCTCTCTTTCCCATTTTCGAGTCTGGAGCTTCGAATATCTACCTACACACGTATATAAGCTGGTACTTCGCTAGCTATGGAGGCCAATCGGCTGCCGAAAATTTTATTTCGCTCGCGTCCGTCTCGCGAGCCTCCAAAAATGGGGGAATTTCGAGTAAATATTCTATTTGAAGGGGAAAACTATAAGCTTGGTCCATAGCGTTAAAATTTAATAGCGACTGCGTGCTTCTCTTTTATTTCGACCAATTTCGCCTGTTTGAACTCGCCACGCTCGACCTTTACCCAATAGACCATTCTATAAAATAATACTTATGTGATTATTTACTTTTGCGTATACTGAGGCAGAAGGTTTGTCCCGATTTTTCACGAACCAGAGAGGCTCACAAAAAGATTATCTGGCCAACCTAGTTGTCTGGATAAATAGTGGATTTTTGATCAAAATCCTACTCATTTATCGGGAATAGTTTTATACAAACCATTATAAATAGTTAATTAACTATTCGCGACAAAAAGTTTCACTAGCGCCACCTAGCGGCGATGAAGCCCAACTACGATCTCAAGGAAACAAATCGGTCAGATAAGGACAGTTAAATATAAACGTGGAGTTTTCTTCATTAATATCATTGTTCAATCAATTAATGATATTAATAAATACCTTTTCTTGTAAAAATCATCAGCATGGAAGAAAGTGGTACGACTCAATACTGAAGGTGAATATTTTTTAATAAGGAATTTATGAAGTAAGCCTTGACCCATTCATTGCCCACATGATTTTTTATGAGTGTTTTTGATTTATAAAAATACAGTTGAAATCAGATTACCATTATCGAAAATAATAGCGAAACAAAGTGAATTGTATTCAACAAGGAGAGGAAAAACTAAGAAGTTATCATGTAATTTCACTGAGTATTTGACAAACTGAAAGATTACAAAATAGAGGCTTTAGTACTTCATTTTCCGAAGATCCAACATCCCGTAACTTTGGAACTAACCCTGGCAAATTTAGGCCTCTCCATAGGGCATCTAGTCATTTATTCAAAGAAAAGCAATGACTGTTTCATAATTGAATTGAAAATTGACAAAGAGTTTGTTCATAAGTTTTTGCTTCAATTGCAATATGTGTATTTTAAATATTTTTTAAAAACTACATTAAGTCAAATAAATTTTATTATCTGCCAAAATAGATGTTTACTACAGCACTCGTAACAGTGAACATTTTATCAGCACATGGTAATAAATCCCAGGGTATGCTTTTATGAAAAATGTTGAACGTTTTCAATCTTTGTTAATTAATTTTAATACTCTCCTGGTAGACAAATCTTCAGTTGGAAGTTCTTCTCTAACTATTTTAACTATTTCATTAAAAAGTTCCATTGACTGAATTCCAGTCAAACACGCAATAGTTTGTGGTTTTAATATGCCGTAGCTAGCAGTTACTTTACACTTATGTTCTTCATGCGTATTTACTGTAATTCCTTTTTCCAAAGTACAAATGACATTAGCATTTTTATTAAATACTCCAGCGTAACATTGTCTTACCTTTATAGGCTTCAGGAATAGCTTTGTAATTTTCCTTTCTAAAATGCTAAAATCAAACAACTGTGTCTTTCCCATTTTCAATGAAACTTCCAAGCCTTAGCTAATTTTGGTAGCTTTGAATGAAAACGATGAAACCGCATTCCTTCTATGGTACCGTTGTTTTTAAATAGGGATGTTAATTTTCCGGAAAAATAAAATGCGGAAAATTTTCCGAAAATTGGAAAAATAAAAATTTTAAACATAAATTATCTTTTAAGGGTTTTTAATGTGTTTAACTTTTTATTGATAAAACATACTACAAAACATTAATAGCGTTACATTGTTATTCAGTTTAAACTAGTCTAGAGGTTTAGTTTTACTTTCAGATTCGAAAAAATGAGGCGAAAATACCGCTTTATTTCAATTTGCAAACAATATATTAGACTAATCATGGAATGAAAATTTTCCGACTTACAACACTATTTTTAAACCATACAAAGTAACAATCTTTCAGATAAAAGGTCTCTTAAAACGACCTTAATTTGATTTAATATTAGATGGTTACGAACGAAATAAACTTAAACGCACGAAATCTTGAATCTACACTATTATGTCGTCTGGTTTGTTTCCTTTAGATCGCGCCATCTTGGAGCGACCGACGCGCCACCTATCATTTCTTTTCGATGCGAATATCTCATTGATTTTGTAAATAGTTCAGTTATGGAATTACTATATTTGAAGTATACAATCTTCACGTAAGCTACCTTAGCTATATTTTGAAAATAGACTTTATGGGTGATGCTTCAGAAAGTACCAATCAAATAGTAATGAGCATAAGCAGAATTATTTAAACCAAACAGTAAATAAGTTTGCAAATCCTGAACTTCTTAAGTAGCGCTATGTGGTCTTAGTGAAAGTGTTTGGCCTGTTTAGCTAGAAATTTCTAGAAAAGTCTATTCGGTTTTATTTCGTTCATTCCTGGATTATTTTGAACCTAAAAATATTTATCGGTTTCATTAATTTTCTGATATGAAAGAAATCGTGGGCTTCATTTGGGAATAGTTTTTTTCTATGTACCACCAGTTTAACGGATAATATGTGGATTTATTTAATATGTTCTTAAAAAATCATTTTACCATTCTGAAAAATGCGTGTAATATTTTATTTTTAACCGTTATTTGTGGATTTAAAATTGTTTTTTTGATTAATCTCAACTATTTTATTTATATTCCTTGGAATAAATTAATAAATTATAATTTGTTTGAAACATAAAAAAGTAGGCTTGAAATATTTACAAATTACTCTTTAAATACACAACGCAGCCCTTGGATTTGAAGGAAAAAAATTATTTATACACGTGTTGAAATAAAAACCGCCGTGATATTTTACCTTTTCGTATATAGCATATGGTTGTGTCCGGCGCGCGTAGGGCTGTGTCAACTAATCCCAGGACACGCGCGAAACGAACTGACGCCGCGAAGTTTTATAGAAAGCTCTTGGGAAATATTCTCGAAAACGTTTTGGGGCAATTCATTGAGCCGAAACGAGCTGCAAACGTTATTCAAATTGACAGCAGTTGGAATAAGTTTCCGTTAGAAAACTTCGATGACTTTCCTTTAGGAGGGAGTGGGCGATCTTGATATCCCTCGCCCGGCGGTGGTCTGAGTGGGCGGCCGGTTGGGCGGGTTTTAGCGGAATTTGATGATTGATGACAGAAATGACAAATTACGTCCGAAAAACTTCTCTCGCTAGGAAGTCGTTTTATCTTGAAAGAATGAAGTTAAGAATAAATCTCCGCACTCTTCCAACTTTTCCATTTTCACATTCTTGAATCGGCTGGATCGATTATTCCTATAAAGCCTTTCGAATCGACTTAAGAAGTAAAGTCAGCCAAACACACTCCCCTTCTTTATAATATGAAGAGTTACTTTAAACTTTGTTGCCTCTATAGACCGAGTGAGGGTGCCCCGGATTTCGAAAAATTCAATAATTCTGACGTAATCTTTATTTCGCTGAGTCTTCTTATTTCAGCCGCGCTTTCAATCCGAAAAGGAACGCGTTATTTATTGCTTCGATTTTCGTGTCTGGCTTTACACGACGGTTTATGATCCGTTAAAAGTCTAGAACGTTTAGAAAACGCTTGACGTTAGTTAAGTATTCTTTCAACAAAATGGGTATCGCATTTTTATGGTAAAAGATTAATTTTCACGCCTATTAAAAATCAGACGCTATTTTCGTAACATTGAAAGTTTTCTATTCCGGATTTATTTATATAGAGGTCCTATAATTCCTATAAAATCCTATATTTAAAAAAAATGTCCTATATAACATCCTATATTTTTAACAAAATCCCCGAAAAGTTCTATAAAATCCTATAATTTTTATATTTTGCCCATTTCAAATCCCGCCACTCACATTGTCAGTGAAATTGCTAAATTTAGCTATAGGATAAATTCCTATACAAAGTCATTCTAGTCTGCACTATTGTTAGCTACTAGTATATTTTGTGATAAAATGGTTAAATAGTTTCTATTTTTTAAGTGAAAATCAAAGATTTATTTAACTGAATATAGATTTTGTTTTTAAATGCATAAAGTTAGTAAATGAAATAGGATATATAGGCCTATATAATCCTATAATTTTGAAAGATAGTCCTATATAATCCTATAATTTTGAAAGATAGTCCTATATAATCCTATAATTTTGAAAGATAGTCTTATACAGTCCTATATAATCCATTATTTTTTTAAAATAGTCATTCAAAGTCCTATATTTTTAGGAATATAATCCTATTTTCCTAAAAAAAAATTGTAGAAATATAATCCTATTTTCCTAAAAAAAAATTGTAGAAATATAATCCTATTTTCCTAAAAATAATTGTAGAAATATAATCCTATTTTTCCTATAAAAAATTTAAGATTTGAGGGGGGGGCATATATTAGTTAAGTAAGAAGAAACCACCTATGGACTGTGAGAAGGATGAAAAATACGCGAAAAAGTAGATAAGTCCATAATTAAAAGGGATAATATAGCTAAAACCTAAACATATTTGAAGAAAATTAAAAACTTACTAATAACTCGTACCGATAGGTCTTCGAGCAACGCGAAACTCGGATCAAATAGATCTTCGAGTAATAAACTAATATAAAAAAAAAATTAAATAGCCAGAAATTCCAACGGTAGACCGGTTTCGTTCTATTTGGAACTCGTCAGTACCGTGCGGGAAATCTGGCTGGCGACTATCAAATCGAAAAGGGAAACTAAGCCTAAACATTAAAAATTTCAAAACGCGTTGCATATAGCAACGGAAAGCCGAAAGGGGGGGAGTGTGGTGGAGAATAGTATATACGATAAGTTAAGTAAGAAGAAACCACCTATGGACTGTGAGAAGGATGATAAAATACGCGAAAAAGTAGATAAGTCCATAAACAAATTTGAAGAAAATTAAAAACTTACTAATAACTCGTACCGATAGGTCTTCGAGCAACGCGAAACTCGGATCAAATAGTTTTAGCTATATTATCCCTTTTAATTATGGACTTATCTACTTTTTCGCGTATTTTATCATCCATATATTAGTTAACTATTTCAATCAGACGGGTGAGAATGGGTTCGTTAATAATTTATTTAGTTGGTTATTTAAAAATTTAGCGGAACCTAGTAAGTAGAAAGACTAGTTTGCAGCGCTTTCGTTTTAATTTTTAAAGTGCATTTAAGTATGACATCAAAGCCCATTTTCGGGCTCGAGGGAGAAGCCCCTTTGTCTTAGTGACGAAATTGGTCGGCGGCAGAGAGTACAGCGAAGGGAGCCCTCTTCCGAGTATAAAAAGAAACTCCCAGGTGTAATCAGTTTAATCGTCTTTTCTCTTAGAGCAGACCTCCGCCGCCATTTCCCAAACTAATCCCGCCTGCCCTTGGTAACGTAACGTATACGTTCGGAGGCGAAGCCCGTTGGAAAGCGGGCAGGACAGGTTCGGGAAACGCGATGCGGGGAAGCGGCTTTCCCGGCTGGGTGTATATCTCTGGTGGGCTATCTTGGGGGAATTCTTTCGGAAGCATCCGCGTTGGATCATCCCTTCTTCGGAAGAAGATCCGCTACAGGGCCATCCATAGATCACCGCGCCGCACATCCCATTAATGGCCAGCCCGTTGCGAAACATTTTTTCCATTACCGAGAACATGAATTTTCTCTTCCGTTCCATCTCGCTCTGGCCCCAACCCCTTTTCCCCACCCACCACCCTTTCCTCGCTTCCACACTGACTCCGCACTCTGGAGGATATTTCTTCGGGACCACCTTCTGGGATGTTTTCCGCCAAATTATCGACTGGCCTGATATTCACTTTTCAGTTTGGTAAACTTTTTCTTCCAATAATTGGCCAATCAAACGCTCGCTGTTCGATTATTTATTTGTAGTTGAACGTAAAAAAAATCCATATTTTGGCAACGATATCCATCTGCCAATGTTATAACGTTATGTTTTAGAACAAAATGTAGTTTTCCAGACCATAATGTACTAGGTCAGGAATTTCGAAATCCGTGCTACATTAAATGAAAACGCTTGTTTTAGAGCAGGAATCCATACCTCTACTTGGAATGCTTATCGCGGCAGATTTTCGTCTCGATGTGACTGACGGTTTTGTTGACGTCACTATCTTAACTTAACAAACAACAACGTAAGAGGGGAACGCGAGCAAAGGGGATTTTATCTCTCGTAGGCGGGGCCAAAGCCGTGAGAGTTATCTTACCATACCTCCAAGTAGAGGTATTGATTCGTGACTAGGTTAAAACCTTTCGTAGCTTTAATAGGTGATTCCTAAAAAGATCGTTGGTCACATGATTTGGTTACTTTCTGTTGTATGGTTAAAGCTAGGAGCCACAAACACAGCACCCCACACAAGAAGAACGCAACCCGTCAAAAGTCGTGCATTTTCTCGCGTACAGTTTTCATTGGATAAACGCTTTAGCGCCTGGTGCCGTCGGAAGGGGAAAATTCGGAAATTGTCTTCCCCCCGCCAGTAAAACGCTCAGCGTAAAGGTTCGTCCAATGAAATTTGTACACAACACTGCGTTAGCGTGTTTAAAGGCTAGCTGCGTTCTCCTTGTGTTTGTTGCTCCTAGATTAAAGTATTTGAGAGTGCGCATTTTTTTTTTTCATTTTTAACGCGCGAGCCGCAATCTACTAATATATCAAGAGCGCAAGCCCAAAAAATTAACTCTTTGTCGTAATTATATTTCCGAATCACTTATTAAATTCTGAATATTTGGAAAGCTGAGAAAAAGTTTAACGTCGCTTCAAACAGCTTGTCTCCATTCTTTTACTTTGGCGTACGTACATATCCTTTGGGCCCCAAATGTCGTCCTGCCATCGCTAAGAACGTCGGATCCTCGCAGTCAGTTCCCTGGCTGGTCGGCTCTTACCCTCCATTAGAGAGTCGGCCCTTAATGGAAAAGACGGATTTCTGTCTATCCATTGAACGGTTGTAATCCCGGTCGAGGGGCTGACGGATTTAGGCCTTTTAGCCTCGACTTCTCTCTTTTCCTCGGCGGCATCCAACCTAGATTATCGGACAGCCTCAGATAGAAAGGCTTTTATTTCGTCCGCCGCAGCCACGTCCCAATGCACACGCCCTCTCCCTGTCCCTGTCCCGTCCTTTTTCTCCCCGGCCCAGATCGATCGCGTCCTGGACCACTTGATTCCCCGCTAAAGCCCATTTCCGTTACACCACTCGCCTTCCTTTCACTTTGAATTCTTGGCTCGGAAGACACCGCCACCCTATACTTATCATACGCTCTGGCTTCGTCCTTACAGGCTGCCCCAGAACTAGTAATCTTCTCTATTTCTTATTATCTTAAGAAATTTGCCGTTTTCAACTAACTCTGTCGAAGAGTGTTTTTCTTGGGTTGGTTTTCAGTCCTGGATTGTAGATGCGCTGGATAACTCCTAGGACCCTCGATTTCGAGGGCTCCCAAATTACATTTAATATTTTTAAAAATGGGTTTTATTACGCGCAATTTAGTGATATTAAAACGTTTTTAAGTAGTTGTTTAATTGTAAGGAAAAAATAAAAAAGGTATAAATGTTTTATTAACTGTTGGGAAAATTTTACACGAAAAATCAGCTAGGCTAATACCAAAGGCACCACCCCAAGCCCTAGTCATCCAGCGACTTATAATGCCTTTAAAACAGGTGGCCGGGTTACAATGCGTAGGAGGGTGGTGGCAAGCCCTTCGTGCCACGCGCACGCGAGCCAACAACTCCCTACACTTACTATTACTAAACCTAGGGATCACCGTCTTCTCAGGTCAGGTTGGAGTTCCCAGTATAATATTATTAAAATAAATTCCTGAATTTTAAAATAAAATTATTAAATGAACCTCGATGTTTCCGTTAATGAAATTCGATCCGTGTTTAGTAGCTAAACTTGACAAAGGCTGTGACCAAGAAATTCTACTCCTTATTTGGATAAATTAATATAAAATTAGGAAAATTTACTTTTTTTTAATTACTGACTCGACGATAAACTACTTAATCGGTGATGCATAGTGAAATGAACGATTAATTTGTAAAATTTTGCTTTCTAATGTATTTATCGTATGGGTATTAATACAGTTAACACCGAAAACGTTCAATATTATCTTTCGAAACCGTTTAAAAACGGTTCCCAAGTGTCTAGTGGGAACACGGCTTTTATGACTAAATCGGAAGCAACGCTAATGAACGTTTTAGCCGCTTCAACTCGAGTCAAGACCATCGATAAAATAACTTCGTATATAGATAGGAAACTTCAATGGGGCAAACTGACTCTCACGAGATTGCCCTGACATCTAGTGACTGCGCTAGTTGGCTGTGTTCTCAAGAGCGTAGAACGTATTGAGAAATTTGAAGTCGGAGTTTTGGGAATAAACGTATTTTGCAAGGTAAATTTCTTCAAATATACCAGAAATAGCGTTTAAAACAATCTTTACTGAATGCTATTTCTTTAGTGCTATTTTTTTTAATTTGTTCTCAACTCAAGAAAAAGTACTTTTAATGCATATAGCTCGCTTAAGCCTTTGCAATTGGGATTGCGTTACACCAAACAATATTATTCGGGTGCCGCCACCAGATGTCAGTCAAAATTCTGGCGTCACTTCTACAACATGAAGTTTCCTATCTATAGTTATTTTATCTATGGTCAAGACGCTCTTAAAACTTGTCAGAAATCGTCGGCAGCGACGTTAAATTCGTTCGAATGAAATTAGGCCTCGCTTTCAAGATTTAGGCTAGATTGTAATGGTGAAACCGTTAATTATAATTGGACAAAGTAGCAACGGTGATAGTTTAAGAAATACACGCTAGAATTTAAGATAAATTGGATTCAAGAACCGCGTTTGTAGGCTTTTGTAGCGTTCCAAAATGAGACGCGTTTCCGCGAATATTTCGCGATGTGTATCGTATAATTCGAATTTCGTCGAAAATTGTCTCGAGACGAGCTCCAAGTCGGTTCTGGGAAAATGGAAAGGGCTTTGCATAAGTGAAAACGAAGGCGGCTAATATAGCGCCTCGGCCGCCTCCCGGATTTGGACAATTCTCGGAGGAGCCGAAGGAAGCGCGAGATGAGACGAGTAAATAGATCCTGGCTCGTCGTGGCGCGGCTAAGATGGCGGGAAAAGTATCGGGGTCACTATGGGTCACTTGGGAGTCGTGAAAAGGGTCCATTAAGGAGAGGCGGGACCAGGGGGCCCGGGGGATTCTCTCCCGCCTGCAAATTTCGCCCGCATCAAAACCTTGTCTCTCGCCGACCTCAACCCGATATTTCGATACAGGTAGACGAACTCGTAAAGAATAGCAAGGATTAGACCCGTACCGAGGATGAGAATGAACCCTTCGACGTGGTGCTTTATCTTCCGCTTTGTCGCGATCGCGTACGATGACCAAATTGTTCTTACGTAGGTACTAGTGTTTCGCTCTGGGTCACGTGTATATACGAAACAATATAATGTTTATTAGACGCGTTTACTATTTAGAGACTACACTTTTGGAAATACTAACCAATGTTCGGGATTTAATCGTATTAGCTTTAGGATAGAATATTCGTCAGACGCCGCATCCTCGACCTTCGTCTCGGGTATATGCTTGGTGGGGCGGGGAGATGCGTTATATTGGGATACGCGTGGTATTAAGAAATGTTGTATCCGAAATAAGAAAGTTATAGCCGTATAAGAGAGGGAGCACCCTTTAATGGACGACGTAAAAACTTCCCCAGCGCGTACCTGCCTGTTAGCGTTGCAACGACTTTCATCTCGGCTGTACCCTCCCCCATTATCTCGCCTTATCCCCCCTGTTCCCTCCAGGAATTATCTTAAAAATACCTATAAAAAAACTTTATTTTTTTATCTTTTCGGAACTACATTGTGTTCGTCAATTACGTCCATTCTAGGCTTAGTTCAAATCTCAATTTGATGTCTACAACGACTGACTAATACCAAAGATAATACAGGGTTCTTACACGACCTGGAAATCCTGGAAAAGTCAGGGAATTTGAAAATGTTTCCAAAATGTCAGGGAATTTGAAAATGATTCCAAATGTCAGGGAATTTGAAAATAATCCCAAAAGGTAAGGGAATTTGAAAATGGTCCCAAAAAGTAAGGTAATTTTAAAATGGTCCCAAAAAGTAAGGGGATTTTAAAATGGTCCCAAAATATAAGGGAATTTTAAAATGGTCCCAAAAAGTAAGAGAATTTTAAAATGACCCCAAAAAAATCAAGCAAATAAATTTCCGAAAGAAAATATATTTCAAGATTTTACCTTAAACCACTCATTTATTCTACAAAAATGGTCAGGGCAAATTTGGAAATTTGGTCAGGGAAAAACTGGAAATGTCAGGGAATTTAATTCCGGAAATTTTGTACGAGCCCTGTAATATAGACAGCTCATTTCCTAGTTAGTTTCGAAATCACTGCCTCACGCGTATTCAATAGCAGGTACCCACTTCCTGCCGGAACTCAGAAAAAAATTAGCTTCATTGATATATCATTGTAACCAACTGTAGATAGCGCCCTACAACCACCGATGGTGGAAGACATTTCGGAGGTCACGTGACGGAAGTGGGTAATCGCTTCGTTACAAAACCGTCCATCGGAAAGCTCTCTAAATTAAAATCCAATGTACGGAGTTCCATATTATCTTTGTTAATACCTAGAATGTTATACCAAGAAACGCTCAAAATGTATCCCTAAGTATAAATAATAACATTTTTTGTTAGACTGAAATGCTCGAGGCGGCCGAGAAATAATATCTTATTGTTGAGGAAAAAACAAATTTCGTCGTTTCATTGCGGGTAACACAATAAGCATATATATTGATTTAACGAGTTGTTGGAACGCTGTGGTTATATGCCGGATTAATAATATTGATTCATTAGGCATTTTAGAATTTTCCGAATGAGACCCGAATGTTCGATAGGCCATATCTTAGCAGCCGTTTGACGTAGCCGGATAACAATGGCACTTTCTAAATATGAATCGACCCTTCAGAATCCAAAAATGCAGGTTTCAGGGGCGTAACATCATTATTAAAAAAGTTGTCAAAAACGATATTTGGGGTTTCCGGCGTATATGGAAATGCTACACGTGAATCAAGACATAGGTATGAAAGATATTAGTAAAATATTAAAAATAAAATTGGTTTAAAATTGCTATCATTCATAGTTTTTGAGATAATCGCAAATAAGTGCCAAAATCCCAACGGCCGAAGACTTATTTAACAGAGTGTACAGGGTTATTGAAATATCGTTCCTAATGAACAGGGTGATAAATAAAGCGTGGTCATAGATTTTCCTTTGAGTTAAAATAACTCTTTGGTTGTTAACGCTTAGTGCGTTGGTTATGTTAAACGACAGGATGATTGAGATATGGTTTTTAATTTACAGGGTGGTTGAGAAAACGCTTATTTTCGACCCAATTTTCGATTTTTAGGTTATCATAGTACGTTTATTAAGTTAATGTACAAGATGATTGAAAATTTGTTCAAATTTAAATGTAATATTTAAAATATATTTGATACCTAAATGTCAGCTAGGAGTAACAAACACCAGGAGACCGCAGCTAGCCTTAAAACACGCTAACGCAGTGTTGTGTACAAATTTCATTGGACAAGCCTTTACGCTGAACGTTTTACGGGCATAGGTGGTAAGACAATTCCCGAATTTTAACCCTTCCGACGGCAGCAGGCGCTAAAGCGTCTAACCAATGCAAATTGTACGCAAAAATATGCACGACTTTTGACGGGTTGCGTTCTCCTTGTGTGGGATACTGTGTTTGTTGCTCCTAGATGTCAGTGACATCAAAGACAATGTAGAACTCCGTACCCTAGTCCCTAGATTCGAATTATGTGAGCTTTCTGATTGACGTTTTTGTAACGAAGCGTTTACCCACTTCCGGCACGTGACGTCCGCCAAATCGTCCACCATAAGTCGCTGTATTTCCCTATCACGGCCAACTTTGTTGACGAGCTGTTGCGCGAACAGCACCTCATCAAAGTTGGCCGTGGTCTTTTCTATAGTTGGTTATCATGGTAACTATGGAGCTATTTCTTTCTGAGTTCCGGCCATATCATTGTTACCTAAATGTCACTTTTTTAGAATAAAGTCCATGTCAGTGGCAAAAAGTGGTAAATATGGCCAAAAGTGTTAAAGTGATAAATAGTAACTAATAATCAGTAAATTCATTTAAATTATGTAATTAATATCTTTCAGATATGTAGCATCACTTACATGTGATATAATGTTTCAGTTTTTCACAAAAGAACCATTAAAAAAAACCTTAAAGATATATAGCAGACGAATTCAAACTCAGAAAAAATCGTTGAAAAATAGCCAAAATAAATAACTAGATTGGGCTATAATTGAGTTTCTAGCCCAAAACCTGGCAACTATTCCAGTAGTGCTCGGATTTCGATTAATTTTTATCCATGAATAAAATAAGCTCGGCGATATTTAAATAACCAATAGTTGAATAAAAATTGAAAAATGTTTAAATAATCGAAAGTGAATAAGCCTTTTATTTAAATAAAACAAACAATTATTTAAATAAAACAAACAATTATTTAAATAAAACAAACAATTATTTAAATAAAACAAACAATTATTTAAATAAAACAAACAATTATTTAAATAAAACAAACAATTATTTAAATAAAACAAACAATTATTTAAATAAAACAAACAATTATTTAAATAAAACAAACAATTATTTAAATAAAACAAACAATTATTTAAATAAAACAAACAATTATTTAAATAAAACAAACAATTATTTAAATAAATGCCACTTTTATTCAAATAAATGCATGGTCGCGTAAAAAACCTAATTAAATAAGTTAAAATGATATTCTTTTTACCAACGTTTTTTAAATAAATCGGAAAATTTGTGGATAATGAATAAACAATTCCGAGCACTATATTCCAATTTGTCTAAAATAGCACAAATATATTTTTCATCAGTATGTTTTTTATTTTTATTATATTATATTATATTATATTATATTATATTATATTATATTATATTATATTATATTATATTATTATTTATATTAGCCAGTAAAAGTATTATTCGCCATGTCGGTATTTACCACTTATTGCTACATTATTTGACACCTGACATTTACCACTTCGGAACACTGGGCTAAGATTGACTACGTGCGAGGCAGTTATTTCGAATCTAGGGTACTATTATCTTAGTGGATTTAGGCAAATTTACCAGCAGTTTTACCCTTCTAAGCAGGTAAATAGGGTCCTTTTTTAGTGAGAAAAATAATAAAATATATTTATTCACTTTAAGCACTTAAACAAAGTTACATAGAATGTTTATGTTTATTAAATTAAGCTGATATTTATGTTATCGCGTAATTGTACTTCTCAATAATTTCGGGAAAATATCTATTTTATTACGTAGTCCATTACGGAAAATAAATTATTTATAATAGTGTTTTATTTTTGGCGCACGGAAATCTCCCGACTTTATTTTTTTGGGGAATATTTTTCTTTGTGAAGTGTAGTTTCCCCATCGCGTTTTTTCTAGTCCATTTCGCAATAAATAAATCTCGCTAGCGAAATCGGGAGAACAAGATGTCACGGACATTTAAGTACACACAATCCCCCCGATGTATTAAATATATTAAAATATTACATTTAAATAAATTTTCATTCATCTTGTACATTAGCTTAATAAACCCAAGAGGAGTTTGATCGAAAATGAATTTTTCGAGTTACTTGGTTTTGTAAATAAGCTAGCGAAACGCGAACACCTTAATTTAAATTAATTTTTAGACAAACCGAATTTTTCGAGTTACCTGGTTTTGGAAATAAGCTAGCGAAACGCGAACACCTTAATTTAAATTAATTTTTAGACAAACCGAATTTTTCGAGTTACCTGGTTTTGGAAATAAGGAAGCGAACGAGTTAGATGGTGCCTGTATCAATTGGCACGAAATTCAAATGTCACAATAGTGCGTACGCGGGTTGTGGGGTCCCGCGAATTAGCCAGAAATCTAACTTAAAATAAAAATTTGTTAATGCAACCGAAAACGTAGTTCAGAAATTATCAGTACTAACTAAAAATATAATTTTCAACCAAGTCGGTCTTAATTTAAAAAATATATACATATAAAGTCGAAAATCGCCAAAAATCACTAAAATGGGCAAATGACCAACTTGTGGGCCCCCGATCTCCAACTGTCATAACGAGCTAACGAGGGCATGATATATCCTTTCGATGGAGATATCCCTATCCCTTCTAAACCTAATTCTAGGAGAGTTATGTGGGATACGGCGGCGTCATCGGCTACACTGTACGTGGGCCCAGTACACACAAATCCTTTAGGGATTGCGTGTAAAAACCAGCTTCTTTGGCTAGAGTGGTAAAAACAAGGTAGCAACTAGCCAAGATAATAATAACCGCTTCTCGCAGTGTTTCAAATAAATGAATTGTTCATTATTAATCGGAAAACGTGCAGCTTTTACCAGGATAACGAGGTTTTCTTTGAAAGTATTACGATCAAAACATTTGAATTTGAACTGTACTTGACAAAAAAAACGGAAAAGATTGAGCATTTTCGTCCAAGTTTCTCTTTCCACGGAAGTTATAAGGGTCTCAGGGCGAAAGGGACGGATCTCGCTGGGTCTTTTGCGGTTTTCAATTCTTCCTCTTCGATTCCTCTCTCTCCCGCTCTGGATTTTTATTTCCGCATAAGCCAGCTTTCGTCGTGTCAAGAAATTCCAGAGCATTTCCGGCCCGAATGCTATTATCGAGTTCCACAATTCCAACGGAACCGGAAAATTCTTTTTCCTCCGACTCCCTCGTTCTTCGAAATCATAAGGGCTTTGAATACTCCTTCTCGAAACTCGATCGTAATTATTAAAGCAAAATAGACCATACAATTTCTGAACCAGTTTATTTGACTAAAAAGGACATATTAGTTCTTGATATAATAAACGAATAATATTTTCAAGGTCTAATTGGTTAATATTTTCTTATTAATACACATATAATTGATTTTATGATTTATAAAATAAAATAATAGATTTTTAATATTTCCATGAAACATTTCTTTTTTTTTTCGTCGGAGCCATGATTTCGAGGATTTTTCATTGATTACCAAAGATTTCCCGATTTCTAAGGATTTCTTTTAATTCCAAATAATTTTATGATTTCTATAATAATTTTTGATTTTTAATAATTTCTTTCCAATTATTTTTGATTTTATAAGTATGAAAATTTGGTTTTATAAAATTATTTTCGATTAATTTTGATATTTAAGATTATTTTCGATTAATTGTGATTTCTAGGATTATTTTCGATTAATTTTGATTTTCTAAGACTATTTTTAATTTTAAGAAA
This sequence comes from Leiobunum rupestre, assembly GCF_980474605.1. Classification (NCBI taxonomy): domain Eukaryota; kingdom Metazoa; phylum Arthropoda; class Arachnida; order Opiliones; family Sclerosomatidae; genus Leiobunum; species Leiobunum rupestre. The sequence continues at coordinate 34,815,719 of NC_143387.1, forward strand.
TTCTCAAGATTTTTTTAAATTATATTGATTTTTTTATATTCCAAGATTATTTTCGATTATTTTTAATTTCATGAATTCCTTTAAATTTTGAAATCTTTTGAGAAATTTTGTATATTTTTTGATTTTATAAGATTATTTTCAATTTTTTTAATTTGAATAAATCGAGTAATCTATTTTTTTATATATATGTACACCAGATTTTTCGGGTGGCTGTTTCCTCCCGCAAACCTTGCAATACAGCCGCGTGCTACGGGGAAGCCCGAAACTTGATCCAAGGGGTAACGCGATGCCCTGTATTTAAGACTGGAAGAGCCGTCACATAATGGCAGTTCATCGAAGCTAAATAAACGTATATATTTAAATTTAAATGGTATATAGTCAATCTTGTCCCGTTTAATTAAAAGCGCGTATTAATCCTGATGCTGGCCCTCATTGATAGATGGGGTGACAAACTAATTAGTATCGTTATCTATTAGGGGCCAGGCGCTCTCTCTCTCTCTGGCTTTTGGTGGTGGTGTTTAGCTTTTTAGTCTCCCTTTTTCCGAATGAATCGGAAGTGGCTTTAATAAACGTATATACGAATGCCACTAATGAAATTAACAAGTAATTGAATACGGGCGCGGGAATCGGCGGCGGCCCTATCACGCGTCTTATCTAAGCCTTGGCGCGTTCCTTCATTAGGAAACCGAGACTCCACCCGCGAAACCGGCGAATCCTTCTTCGACGATTCTCGCCGCTTCCTTTGATAAAGTTTCGTAATTTAAAGTGTTCTCCTCCGCCGACTTCTCCTTTATTCCAATCATCCGAAAGAGCGCTGGGAGGAAACAGGGAGGAACGGGACGCAACATTTTTCTAAATTTGCATGAAAGAGAGAACGAGGGAATACACGGTTTCCAACTCGGAAACTCCGCTGTGTTGCCTGTTTTTTTATCGGAGGATAGGAGAAAAGGAAAACGAGGGCTCTGTTTGTCTTTCATTATCGAGGTTAAATATTATTTAACCTTCCCCTCAATTGAAATTAACGTCGAACTAGCGTCGTGAAATGTTAATGTCGTTAAAAAGCGCGTATAGATTACCTTGTTTCGCTTGAAAGAACTTTTTGCGTATCTGAAATTAGCGCGTAGTAAATATTTTATCGCTCGGTGGATTTAGAATTAGGGTTAAGCCAGGGTAGGATTTTATATTGATTTTACTAGCGGAGTGTATCAAAATTCTTAAACACACACGCGGGATAAAAATGCGATATTTACGCCGTTCATCTCCATTTAATCAGTTTAATCTACAAGATTGGTTCGTTACTCTTGGAGGGATAAAGTTGAGCGTAGGGAAGTTTGGCTCTATGAGAGCATGGGCAAACTACTTTGAGAGGTTGAAGCTCCGGCCTCCATGTCGAGATCATTTGCGTTTGGCGCCATCTGTGAACGGAGAAAACTAACAATGGATAGGGGTAGAGTTAACAGATGGCGCCAAAGACAAATGGAAGGCGTGGCTCCACTCCTATATAACGGAACTCCCGAGGCCCAACGGTCCGCTACTAGGGTACGCGTGCTTTATTCCTCCAAGGTTTAATCCGTTAAATTTGAATTGTGTAAATTTGCATATCATTTAAACTGTTTTAACATGCCATCCATTTATCGTCGCTTATCAAAATGTAAAATGATAAATGAGATGCTAAAACACTTTAAATAATATGTAAATTTCCGAAACTCGTATTAAATAAAATAAACTAAACGTTAGTTCCGGATTTAAAAATAATCACGATATTTTCAAATATTATTATATTATTATATTATTATTTCCACTCGCCAGTAGCAGGGCCCTAGAGGTCCTATAATTAATATAAAATCCTATATTTTCAAAAATGTCCTATAACATCCTATATATTTAGCAAAATCCCCCAAAAGTCCTATAAAATCCTATAATTTTGATATTTTGCCCATTTCAAATCCAACCACTCACGACCGTCAGTTAAATTGCTAGATTTAGTTATAGGATAAATTCGTATACCAAGTCATTCTAGTCTATACTTTTGTTATTGTTAACATGGTTAGCTACTAGTATATTTTTGTGATAAAATGGTTAAATAGTTTCTATTTTTAAGTGAAAATCAAAGATTTATTTCTCTAAATATAGATTTTGTTTTTAAATGCATAAAGTTAGTAAATTATATAGTCCTATAAAATCCTATAATTTTGTAAAAAATAATCCTATAAAGTCCTATATTTTTAGAAATATAATCCTATTTTTCCTATAAAAAATTAAAGATTTGAGTGGGGGCCCTGCAGTAGGTCACAAATAGATCAAAGTTTCGTTAATAGTCGCGAAAGAAAAATTGTACCCCATCGTGGAGTTTTTCCTCGGACAAGAAATCGTTTTCGCGTAGAGCGCTTCGGATTTAGTGACATTCATCTCGGAATGACATCACGGGGAACCTAAGAAGATATGAGTCAGTGTTAAAACCGACATTTTGTCCGACACGAGCGGTCCTTTTGACGCGAAAATCCCCTCGTATCAAAACGAATCCCCAACCAGCGAGAATGAGTCAGCGACGTCTCGGCCTTTCTGAAGGAGCCACCGTCCGAGTCTCCTCATCCTCCAGGATGTCTTCTCCGTAAGGCCGCGCGCCTATACTCGCGAGTTCGCTGTTTTTTAAGCGCAACCTTTCGGGGGAGCTCCGCTCGTGTGACAGCGTGTAGTGTCCAAATCGGATTCGGACACGATCTGCGGAGAATGGAATGTCAACGGCAGTTCGTGTCACCGATGTAGGCTGGACGGGGAGGATGAAGCTTTCCTGACTGGATGAGGGCTACTTTTTGATGGTTTCCAAGGGTCAAGCACGGGTCAAATCGTCACCCGGACTTGACACGATATGAAAATTGTGGGGCACCAAATACTTGAGATTTTTTCGGACGTGCTTGAACCTTATTCCTATAATTAATAAATAAAAACACTAAGGGATCTTAAAATTCATAAAATACGCCGCCATGTTAGGGTATAAAAGCAGGTAAATACCTGACAATGTAAAGGTACTGTACCGCGTAAAAACGTAAAATTTGAAATCGGGCAATTTGAGCATTTTCGAAGTAATGAGGGCTAGATATAAGTAATTTGAACATTTTTTATTAATGGGTTTAAACTAGTTTAAACCACCGGTTACAACTGGTATTAACCATACTGGATTTTTAAATTAAAAAAAAGCCGGTTTTTGCCAACCCAGCCATCTTTAGCAGAAATTTTTTTCATTCGAAGCTTTTTAGCGAGTTCTCGCGGAGAGAAAAATTATCACGAAGAACTCTTCTCAAGAGAAGAATTCCTTATTAGAATTTTGACGCGCCCCATTTCGGTTGCAATAACTAATTGCATTGGTATACTTTCATCGGACGACACGGGATTAGAAGAATCGGAAACCGTGTTGCGAAATTCGTTCCGGAAACGAAATTAATGGTTCCGCTGCAAACTTTAAAGAGCAAATACAAAATAAATGACTCCTCGCAAAACGATTGTTCAAAGTCGTCTCCTGGTCGGAAATTCCTCGAGGTACGCTGAATCTCTATGTACAGCTACGAATAACACGGCATTTAAATTATCCAAAGACGGCGTCGGTGAGACAAAAGACGGTCTATCGGACGAGCTTGCTCCCGGTAAACAATTCCGAGGGAATTAATACGGGCTACCTTCTCCCCTAAATAAATCGATTCCCGATGGCCAAGTTTACGATGGAGAAACAAAAGCTAGTCCCGACTCGCGATCCAAACGCCAGAGAGAGAGAGAGAGAGAGAGAGAGAGAGAGAGAGAGAGAGAGAGAGAGAGAGAGTTTTGTTTCAAAAATGGCCTTTATTGGCGGCGAAGAAAATACATTAAGTTACAGAGTGATTATGCAGATATTAAAATACTAAATAATACTAGTATAAAAACGGAAAAACAATAGCCAAAATTGGGCTTAACAAACTAAAACATCTTTGGTACAGCCCAGAGGGAATTAAAAGACACTAAAGTGTCCGTGTAAATTGCGTATGCCTTTGCCGAGCGGTACCTGGCAACCACCCGAGTTTTACACCGGTTTTGCAACCATCGGGTGAAAAAGGAACAGTTGGCGGCATTAAAATTGATGGTAGAGAGGTTGTAGTAGCGATCTCTAAGAATGCACTTTAACATAACGAACGCAAGGTTGCAAAAACAGTGATTACCAGGGGTGGCTACCAGGTAAAACATTTCGATAGGGTGATGTTCGTGGCCGGTGTGGAAGCGTACCCACTCCAAAATACCGACGACGACCATACATACAATAGGGCACTCAAAATAGACGTGGTTAAAAGTACCAATGGCAGGGCAGAAGGGACAATGAGGAGTAGTGACCTCTGGAACGAAGTGGACGAGACGCGAAGGACTAGCCAGCGAACCATGAAGGGCGCGCCACTGAACGCAGTTCTCGAGTCGCGTTGTGAACGGTGAAATTTTCGAAATGGGCCACGAAGCAGTCGCTTCTTGAGGAGTGAAAGGAGCGACGGCAACGGGCCTTAAAAGCGAAAAAGTTTTTGAGACGAGAGCGTGGTATATTGATCTTGTGGTGACGGTGTTATCCAGAGAAACACGCGAAACTCCCCAGTAGGAGCGGATTTCAATGAAGAACCGGTGAACTGTTGAGGTACCGAAAGAGAAAGTACGGATGATACCAGAAGAGTCGAAGACACCCGGAAACGAATGTGCGGCCGCGGTGTGAATGGCCCGAAGGGCGAGCAACGTAGCGCGAGATGGGCGAGAGTCACGAAACAAAGTATGTGGCTGAATCCATGAGTGATTGCGATCGTCAAGAAAGTCGGCAAAGCGAACGCGTCCAACACGAATGAAAAACCCGTGGGAAGCGGTAGAGAGTGGTGTCCCTTGTACTGTCTTCAGGAACGGGGAATCAAACACTGGCAGCGCCTCGAGTGTTGCGCGAGTCACTGCGGAAGGAGAGTATGCCACGCTAACGGAGTGCCAGCTATTGTACAGCGACGAATAGTAGCTGTTCGCTAGCGGAAGCTGCGGACGACGGAGAAGCAAGTCGTCGAGCGAATGAAAGTCTTGCACGCATTCGCGCAGGATGGCGGTTGCAGTCAATGCGCGTGGCATCGCGGAACCAGGACCGGCGGAAATCGAGAGAGCTTCCGCGACGCGAAAAGCTTTGACTTTTGTGGCAATATCGACTAGGCCGAGGCCACCATCCCGTTTTTTCGGGTAAAGCTTAGAGGTAGGCACCCAGTGAATGCCGTCCCACAGAAAGTCGACCAGGAGCTTCTGAGCGGCTGTGATAAAGTCGGCGGGTGGGTGAAGCGTTTTCAGTCGATGCCACAAAACACTAGAAGCGAGCGTGTTGGCGATTAGAGTTCGTCCGTCGAGGGAGCACAGGTGACGATGTTTCATCCAGCGCCCTAAGACATTGCGTAAACGTGTGAGGAGTTCGGGCCAGTTCTGGGCGTCGAAGTTCTTGGAATTTCCCAAGAATGTGCCGAGAAACCGACCGCCATCCGAACGAGACGGGATGTCGAGGGGAGTGTCGGTTCGACCCTTCCACGAGCCCGACCAGAGAATGTACGACTTCTCGGTATTGACGACGGCACCCGAAGCGTCGCTGTACTGTGTAAGGCAACGTTGGAGAATGTTGAATTCCATATTGTCGCGTAAAAAGGAATTAAAATCATCAGCGAAAGTACCGTTAATAATTTTATAATGCGTTGGGCCAATGCGTGGGCCAATGCGGTGGCGAAGGAGGCACATTAATGGCTCAAGTGCCAAGGAGAAGAGTAAGCCGGAGAGAGGACAGCCTTGTCGTATGCCTCGATTAAAAGGGATGAGGTCCGTAAGGGCGTTGTTAAAACGCACGTGGAAGACCGAGTTGGTGTAGATTACGCGTAAAGAGTCAACGAATGTAACCGGAAAACCGAGACGCGATAGCACACGGAAAAGGTATTCGTGGCCAACCCGATCAAAGGCCTTCTCGAAGTCAATGTTGACGATGGCGAGCGGTTCGTCGAGACTATTGGCGAGAGCAATGAGGTCGCGAAGAACGGCTAGGGTGTCGTAGATTGTTCGATCCGGTAAAGCGTACGTTTGAGAGGCGTGAACTACGGAAGTAGCGGCTAGCTTCAAACGATTTGTGAGGAGCTTCGCGTAGACTTTGTAGTCGGCGTCAGAGACCGAGATTGGACGCCAATTTAGGAGATTGTAAAGGTCGCCTTTCTTGGGAATGAGCAACACGATGGATTCCGCGAACGCGGGGCCAAAGTGTGGATTTGCTTGAAGATCGCGATAGACGTCCAAGAGGATCGGCGCGAGAAGATCTTGATACATATTGTAAAAGTCAATGGGTAAACCGTCAATACCCGAGGCCTTGCCACGCGGTAGTGACGAAATCGAGTCGGCGATTTCAGTCGCTGTTATAGGGAAAGTCAAACTAGTCGCGTTGGTGTCACTTAGAGTCGGGAGATCCCGAGTTAGGTCCGCTTCTGAAGACTCGAAGGTGGGAGAGGAGACGGGAGACGAGTAGAGGTCGGTGTAAAAATTGACAACTACGTCGCGCATGGACTCGGCGTCACGAACGAGAACGCCTGAGGCGTCGTATAAACCTTGGACCACGGAGGAGGCGCGTACCTTTTTTTCCAGGCCGTAAAACTGTTTTGATGGGGTGTCAACAGCGCAAGCGAATTCGCTACGGGAGCGAGTCAGGCTGTCCCGCGCCTTCCCGAGAAGGTAAGAATTTAACTGTTCCCGACACGCGGTGTAAGCCGGAGAGTCGGGGGAATGAGCGGACAGTTCGACTTCGAGAGCAGTTCGATGAATAGCCTCATTGACTCGTAGTTCGTGAGATAGACGTATGAGGAAGGATTTAATGGTCGGTTTGAAAATGCGGAACCACCAGTAACTCCAGGTTACATACTTGGGGCGCGCGCGAATTAGGCTTAGAATCTCCGTTCGGACTTTGGTGGCAAAGCCAGTATCGAGAAGTAGCTCGGAAGATAAGCGCCAGAAAGGCGGACGGCGGGGAATCGTCGCGTCTTGAATAAAGGCGCAGAAGACAGCGTCGTGATCGGAGTAAAAGGTAGGAATATGGGATACGGATTTTAGCATGGCGGAGGAGGAATAGTATAAACGATCAAGACGAGCTGACCGCAAAACACCACTGTTCCGCGAGCGCCAAGTAAAAGAACGACTTTGAGGGTATAATTGGCGGAATGCGTCATTAAGGTCGTACTGAAGAATCAGGTCCCCCAGAGAGAGAGAGAGAGAGAGAGAGAGAGAGAGAGAGAGAGAGAGAGAGAGAGAGAGAGAGAGAGAGAGAGAGAGACAAGCTAGACACACTCTCTGGTAGACTCGACGTGAAGATAAATTCGACTCGCATCCCCTCGGATACCATTATTTAATTTAACGCTCCTGTGTTTTGAATGTCATTAACTCCTTTTAAAGAGAGCGTAACTCCTTTTAAACTCGAATAGATGAGTTTCAGTTCATTTAATTTTATTCCACTTACGAGTGCCGCGTTTCATTGGGCGCCCTTAATAGTTCAGTCGCTGTTTGCGATACCAAAAATTAGAGAATATACCGCGATTTCGATCGTTCTTGAAATTCAATGAACTTTGCTAATTTTCAAGTTGGGTGAACGTCATTTTCTCGTTTAACCGACTTATCATTTAATTGATATTTATTCGCAATTTGGTTCTATTATTTACGAATTTTAGACTCAAAGATCTTTAAGGAAATTTCGAAATTTTGAATAAGCGGAATATTAGTTTCTAAAATTCGCTCATTTCGTAAAATTATCGTACAATTGGATCGGGGTATTTAATTTGAGTTTAAAGACGATTTCATGAATTTGACATTAAAAGCTTTTTGGAAATCGAAGGTACGTCGCGAAAGTATTTGGGTTTTATTTTCTAAAACAATTCAAAATTCTGCAGTTCCTCGGACGTATCTAGACGAACAAGAACGAAAAATATTTTAACTTGTTTACTCAAGTAAGCAAAGAATTCGAAGACGATTTTTCGACAGAATTTCGATCCATACTCGGTGGTCACGAGCACTTGGCAGCGCCATCGAGCGCGAAACGCGCGGGTCCTAGCCAGCTACGTCGCCGCAAATCGAAGTTGACTATATTGGCATGGCGGGGCTAGTCGCATTGACAATGGCTTGTCGCCGTAGTCGGAATATTGGGACGACGCGGATAGAGGAGAGGGCCGGCTCGTTCGTCTCTGTCTAACGTTCTGTGATTAATGAGCTACCAGTTCCCCGTCGCTACCGTCTCCGCTTCATCTAACAGCCCTAAAAATACGCCAATGTAACCAGCGAGATAGACCGTTCGACGCCTCGGTTTCGCACCCCTGTACGCTACTAGAAGAGCCCCCTTCCTCTCCTGACAATCTCACTTGACAGTATTTTTCTTCAAAAAAGCTTTCCACGCGTTACTCTCTTGACGCGGTCTGTCAGGATGGTCTACGAGGCGTACGTAGACGCCAGTCTGTATTCTTCCGATACGTTTTATTTGATGTAGAGGGACTAGCTTTAGATTGGAACTCTATTTTTCTCCGAGACATTTTGGGAAGATTTATCGTAAGAAAAGCGAATTTTTGGCCTTCATAATGGAAGTTGTGAATTATTGATGTCGGAATTTCCCCGTTGATGGTTCGCCACTCTGATCTATGTCCTACCAAATTCAATTTTCCATTTAAATAAGCGAAAATGATATTATTTCGGTTAGATTTAGATTTGGTTAAATTAGAAACACTCGCGAAGATTCGACAGAATCATAAATCAAATGAAACGGAATAATTCACTTAGGTGTATCCCAATTGTATTACGTCGAGCGCGCTCGTGTAGCCGAAGAGAGCCAATCTTATTTATATTTTTTCACGGCATTCGCTTCTTTTTTATTCGGTTTCATTTGGTTTTCCCAAAAGCGTAGTTCCGGAGGAACTTTCTGCATTTCGGTGATAATGGGAACCGTAAGCGAAGATCAGATCTCGGTGAGGCAAAGCGAAGGTTGCCGAAGAGAAGGGGAGAGTTTTCCAGTCGCCAAGACAGTGTATGGAGGGCCGAAGCACCAGGCAGGCAGTGGTCCGTATTTCTAAATTCAGGAAGCCCCGGGCTTAGTCCTCCCAGGCTTTCTTCCCTTTCCGTCCCCAGGGGACGCTGCTGGATTTCCCGCTCTGCCGGTGATAGGATTAGCGGGAGGCCGTTTTGCAATGGTACGAGGCGCTCCTCGCGGAGAAAAGTGGCTAGAATTTGGCGGGGAATATGAAAACGGAGACGGTAAACCATTTGGCAAACAATATCAAATAAAGCGTCACCAAGCGCTATAGTTAAGGGTTTTCATCGCGCGTGGCCAACCCTCGCGAGGGCACCATTCAACCGCGCCAACTTCTTTTTCAAATGCACTTCTTAAAAACGTAGTTTCTAAAACGATATTATTTTTCTTAAATAGGTGTAACAGTTTTCAAAATGTGAAACGAGGTGAAGTGTGCAAAGTACCGGGTTCCAGCGTGACCCCGGCTCCTCCTGGTACGCCCACTCCGATCCGTCTGCCTCATTCTAGGGTTGACGTCTTCCGAGACGTTCTATTTTACGTCTACACCGGAAAAGTACGATAGAGGACTAATTTTTATTTTAGAAGTGGCTGACTTAGTTTTTTTTCTGCAGATAGCCCTGAAGGACAACGTGGTTTTCGAGACTTTGGCCGTGTCTCAAGAGCTGGGCATCGAGGAACTGCGGACGCGATGCGAAGAACACATCACGGCCACCATGTCAATTCATAACGCCTGCACGTTCTTAGCCGCCGCCCTCGAAATGGACAACAGACTTCCGGCCGGTAGCAAAGGTGGACGATCTTTCGTGGATCGATGTACCGCCTACATAGGCGAAAACGCCGTCGAGTGTCTTAAAACATCGGCTTTCTCCAATTTACCCAAAAACGCCCTGGTGCATATCGTGTCGTCGGACTACGTAAATGCGCCTATCAATCGCCTTTTCTAAGGACTTTAAACATTTAATCGTTTATTTCTTTAACGCAACGCAGTTGGCTTTGGAAGAAGAGGACGTATGGAGGGCAGTTTTAACCTGGGCTAAACACCAAGCGGGCGTCACCCAACCCACCGCCCATTGGACGGAAGAGGAACGAGCCAGGATATCTCAGCAATTGGCCGGGGTGATCAACCACGTCCGTCTTCTACTTATTGACAGCCAAGTGTTTGCCGAAGAAGTGGAGCCAACGGGAGCCGTGCCCATGGAACTGTCCCTGGAAAGATATCGGTTCGCGGCCCTTCCCAGCAAGTTCGCCCAGGCGGAGGACAAGAAAATCCAGCCTAGAACCTCTTTAAAATTCTTTCAAGGCTCGCAACTTTTAAACGGCGAAAAATTGCAGCTCCAGAGGGTGCTGAATGCCTGGTACGGCAACTCGAAGCAGATGTGGCGATTGTTGTACCGAGCGTCGACTCACGGCTATTCCGCCGAATCCTTCCACTCTCACTGCGATGGCCACGCGCCCACGTTCGTCATTATATTGGTAATGCTTTCCGAATGTTCCATCGTATTCGAGACTGTAATCCAAATTGTTTCTCTCAGGGCCAACACGGCGAGTTATGTGGCGGATTCAGCGACGTTCCTTGGGGGAAAACCAACGGTCGCGGAGGCTACGCTCCGTCCGAAAAGGCATTCTTGTTCACCCTCATCAACAACGTCGATGTACCCCCCACCAAATTTGACGTCATGAAGAAATTATTCGCGATCGCTCAACATCCAGCGTAAGTACACTTACGGAGTACTTTTGCTTGACGTCACTCCAACGTAGACGACAGCAAAATGGCGAATGTACTCTGTTGTCTCAATTTGTTTTATTAACGCTTGGTTTTTTATATCGACCTTAGATATGGCCCCATATTTGGAGCGGGAGCCGACCTGTGCATATCCAGCAATTGCAACACCAACATGGACAGTTATTCAAATCTGCCGCACTCGTACGACGGCGAGAATGCCTCCAGTACCCTCTTCATGGGCAGATATAATTTTACGGTGGCCGACTACGAAGTTTATCTTCCCATGAATAAGTGACGAAGGTGAAACTAAGCTATTTAACCGCCCTCCAATTTGATTAATTTACGCAACCATCTGTTTTGCCACAGTATTATTATGTTCAGCGGAAACTAATATTCCGAATAACATGGTCAAATGATAGCCTATTTAACGGTCCACTAGCGTTCGAAAATACTAGTTCAATCTTGGAACAATAAACTAGTGGACCCGAATTCAGATTTCTCGCTTGGTTATTTTAGAGCTTATAGCGTCACATTGTTCGATATTGGCAAAATTTACAACCAAATATTGAACACGCGCGCGATATAAGAGAAAGACGTTAGGCCTAATATCTTGAGCTCGAACAATGTGGTTTTTCCTTATGATTAGGGTACAGTACTTTATTTTCCAAAGTTCAGTAGTTAATTTTCCAAGGTTTAGTTTGTGCTTGCTCTTCCCTGCCTGTGACATGAATACCTAAGATGGTGCTAAGCGCTCTCAAACCTAAAATTTCCATTATGGCGATGTTAGAGTCGCGTCATAACTCATAAGCAGATCCTACTGCCGTGGTTGGTAAAATTCAACTTATAAATTCCTGTCAAAGCAGAGGAAATTATGTAATTACACTACCCTTATAGATTGGTTGCTGACCCCCAACTTAGTAGAAGACATTTTCTATTTAATAATTTAGCGATGAATTCAGGGCTGGTACCACGTTTTCGGCTGACGCACGCTAGTCGCTATGACAGGATAGGATCGACTTATTGACGCCTCCAGAATCATTTAGAGCGCCACCAAGTTTCGGTCACTGTAAACTCGCCTGATACCCAGTTCCGGGTATCGAATCTGATCGATATAACTCAACATTTTCCCACTCTAACGGTATAGATATATGAACAGTACGAATCTATAACGTTACGTCAACTGGCGGGAAATGGTTAAAACTAAAACGCTGTTGAAATATTTTAGTGGCACATTTGGTGATATTTTATCAATACCACGGTTTTATAGCACGTAACGGTGTATATTTAAAAGGAAAAAACCTGCAAAGCAATCTTTATCGAAGACCCCTACAATTTTTTTAATTACCCTGTACAGTGGCGCCAAACATTCTTAAAGCCAAAGGCAAGAGCGGCCAGAGCTGCAAACATTGGTGATCCACACCAAATACCTGAGATTAATTTTCCTTTAAATTATTCTTTATAGTTTTATGAACCAGAGTTAGCACTTTAACCGGCCGTTAAAAGTCGCTAGATGCCTTGGGTATTAGCCTAACTGATTATTTATTATAATTATTATTATTTACTACTTTATTCACAATATATATTAGCGGTCTACCTACTCGGTCTATATCTACGCTGACTTTCCTCAATTAACAGTATATTTTTAAGCTGCAGAGATAGTAAAGGAGGGGGAACGAATCCTAGTTTATTTAATCACTTTATAAGTGGTCGAAACTGAAAGTCAGCCGGGGAAATTGGTGGTGAAAAGTTTAAATTTAACGTGAAATAATACTCGATTTTGTCTGCTCCAACGCCATAGCAGGGTTTCCACAGTACCTATTAAAGTCGGGGAAATTGAAAATGGTAAAAAATAATGAAAAATCAGGGACTTTTAAGAACTAGTAAATACGTTTGGGAAAATTAGGAAATTTTATTTTTGGTTGCAAATGCAGCAATGTTTACTAAAATTTACAAATTCTTGGAAAAGTCATCAAATTTAAATATGGGCCTTAAGTCAGGGAGTTTAATTATGGTTAATAGGTTAAAAATTTACAAATTTTGGCATAAAATAAGTCAGGGAAAATATCAGTAAATGGCTAAGAAAAAGCTGGTAAGTCAGAGAATTACAATCTGAAAAAATGATGGCAACCCTACATAGACTCGTTATTGCAGCAAACTTGAGAGCTTTCGTGGAAGTAAGAAACTAACTTCAATTTAAAATTATTTACTGATAATCTTTTTCGCTGCCGACTTTCAGAATCAATTTTTTCTGCGTTTGAAAAATCTGGGTGTAAATAAAGAAGCTCTTTTTCTTCAGTAGCTAATGATAGCAAAATGCGAACAACTACATTTTTTTTTATTTTCCCAGCCCTATTTCTGGAAATCGCGCTGAAAAGTAGTAAGATTCAAACGCCGGTGTGCCCTTTTAAGCTTTGTTATTTTGCATATACATTGAGTGCTATTCGTAAAATTCATAATATTAGAGAAGCTGAACAAAACCATGCAGATGGTTGAGTGTGAACTTTAGATTGCACTGCCAAGTGCCCTTTGCGAAACAATTGAGAGGTTAAGCCAGCACCAGAAAATGTGTAGAAAACGTGTAGAGGGATCTTGTAGAAGGTGCAGGCTGTACACACAAAGGTACGTCTACAATCCTACAAGTTCCCTCTACGCGTTTTCGGGCGGTGGCTTAACCTATCTATTATCAAATACTGTGAAATCTGCATTTTAACCTTGATAAAGTCTCTTATTTAATCTGTTTAATTTTATTGAAACTGAAATACATATAAGAAGAATTTGTTGATGTTAACTACAAAATAAAATATCAAAGTGCAACGAAACTCGAGAACAAAACGAACCACTTTGATTTAGTGAACGTGTTATTTTCGCAGTACAAATAATCACAAAATGGTTCCAAGCAAAGACTGTGCCTAGTGTACTATACTTTCGCTAGCGCCGAATCGATTTAAGAAATCGATCCATTCGCTTCTACAATAACGCAAGGACGCGCCATCTAGCGTTGAACTGAACATTTTTAATTTGATGATTATTACATTTTACAATACCGGTATATATAAAGTTTTCCCATTGTACATAAATTTAGTATATTTTTTAGTTTTTTCGTATAAATGTTAATCTACGAAAATCGATATATTTTCTTTATGACGTTTCAAATGGCATTATGACGCAGTTGTAGTTTTATTATTGGACTATTAAAGTGTTCTTTTATGATATCGGTGACGTCGTTATTTTTTATATAATTCTATTAGTTTCGACTTTCGAGTAGTTTTAATTTTATTTTTATTTCAAAGAACCATACTTGCTGATCCCTCCTTAGGTTTGGCAGAAATATATTATACATGAACTGTAAATAGGCCTTTTTATAAATTAGAATTGACGTTCTTCACGGGTGACGTATCGATGACGTTTTACTACGAAAAGCCCTGGACATAAGAGTAAATTCGACGAAGTACACTGTTTTTAAGCATCAACAGAACGGAACTTCTACGTATTTCGTGACGAATGAGCTACACAAACTATTTCAGCAAGTGCAGCTTATTTTTTAGAAAGGCCTATTCCGCTCACAACAGACAACATTTTGTATTTACTCTACCTCCATCTATATAGTCATTGTTGAACCGTCATTTAGCAGACGATAATTTTTGCTAATTAACAGATCAGAAATGAGTCTAGTCACGGTTTATATATTTACACAGGTTAGACTACTTGTACCTTCATACGTGCTAGCGTTTTGATCCTCTTAAGCTCTTCTGACAGGCAACCCCGTTTTCTACTATGCTACTGGTACGCCCTCTAAAGTATATAAACAGTACTAATTAATTTATTATAAATAAAATTTTTATAAATTTTAATTATAAATATACTAATGAGCTACCGTATTTACAATTTGATAATATGCATTTTAAAATTTATTAAAGAGATAGTGCCAACTCAGATTAATTTAAAATTTTGTTCTTTGGCTTACACGTTATGATAGATTTTTAAGTCCTGAATCAGAATATATATACATATTAGCACTTACAATTAGTATTTAGTTTTATATTTTAATATAAAATAATGGTATTTCAATAGCCGCGCAAAACTTCACAGATTGTTGACGTCATGAGTTTGGTAGATTTCGGCGCGCTCGAGCGGCGGGGAATTTCCAGTAGTCTTTTTCTACTATCGCGTAGAGGATTTGTAAGCGCGTTTTTTTACTTTCTTCTCGCGGACCACGCGGTTCGAGATTCTAGAATCACTAGCCGGCTACGTGTAAAAATAATATTTTCAAAATAGAAATTGAAGAAAAAATCGATAACAAGGTATTGTTTATAAATTATATCATTATTTCTTATACGTAGTCATTATAACAATATTTATATTCTACGGAAATATGCCACCGAAAGCACCGTGCGGTAATAATAATTACTTTCCATCGAATGAGGGGCTTAAAGCGTGCGAAAGCGGGAAACTCGGATCAAAAGAAAGCTATGGGAGTAAAATTTCCTCCTGTAATCCCCTAAAAATTCTATCTCCAGCTCGCTCTAGTAGCAACCAATAAACATCAACCTATCTATGACGTAGACAGTATGTGATAAAAAAAGTTACGCTATATTTCTATTTTAAAATTTAAAATTAATCGTGAATATTTATATTTATACCAAATGTTTTATAGCTATATTTTTCTTTACTATATTTTTAAATAATTGATGAAAAAACTTCATATACGTAGAAAATTCTGACACTATCTCTTTAATTATCTGCGATACATTTAAATTTAAAATATAGGTGGCGCTCCATTTTTAAATGTAAATATTATTTTAACAATAGTTTATTATAGTTCAGAAACTTTACACAAGCCGGCGCTGTAGGCGCGAAGTAGAATTTTTCAAATTCTCTAAACGCGGGAGTAGCTCATAAGCGTCCATCTCTGAGCCGAAGTAGTCTAACCTGTGTATATATAAAAACCGTGGTCTAGCGCTGGCGCCAGGTTTTCGGCTGTGACACGCTTGTCGCCATGAGAAGGTGGGATCAGCTTATTGGTCCAAGTATTTTGTTTTAAATTCCCAGGGTATGCCCTGGTCTTGAGTGTTCACTGGAGGCAATCCGTAATATTTTCTTTCAACGATCGTAAAATTGAAAATTCAAAGGCTTGTCAGGAATATTGGTAAGTCTAGTGAGTAAATCCAAATCTCCGTCGTGGTACTCCAAACGAAATCGACTAACCATCTACAAATGAACAGATTGTGGTAAAATATACCATATACAGGGTGTTTCAAATGTTATTCCAATATTTTAAGGAGTTGTAGGGGGTGAGTTGAGAAGTATGCCTTTTTTTTTAATTTTCCTACGGTGAGTTAAAAGAGCGCCAGAGAGCTTCAAAGTGTGGCCTACTAGCTCCGGGAAGTAGGCTGCAACAAGTGCAAAACCAAGCAACAGGGAAATTCGAACATTAAGGTAAAAAAGGACTTAGTAAACAAATCGAGGCAACCAGCGTAAAAAAGTAAACTAACAGTATTTAAATCCCTGCTCCTTGGTTTTGCGCTTGTTTCAGTCAACTTCCAGGGGATAGTAGGCCTTACTTTGAAGCCCTCTGGCGCTCTTTTAACTCATCGTAGGAAAATGGGGAAAACAGGCATACATCTCAACTCACCCCCTACACCTCCTTCAAATTTTTGCATAACTTTTGAAACGCCCTGTATACCAAGGTGAAAACCCTTCGCTTACCCTTATTATTAAGGAGTACAATTCTTGTTCGGCAATTCTGCGCCCTATGCAGGCTCTGGGCCCGAATCCGAAAGGAATGAACAGGAAAGGGTGTATCATCTTTTGCGCTTCCGACCCTCGTAACCACCTTTCCGGCTTAAAGCTCTTGGCGTCTTTAAAGTTTTTTTCCAGGCCATTAGCCACCATCAATTGCACAATCAGAACAGTCTTAAATCATTCAACCATGTGTCAAACGAAGTCGAATTAGTGGAGAAGATATTCAGGGCCGTGCTTAGGGAGTTAGGGAGGGAACTGTTTGAATTTTAACATAGAAGTGTTTATGGAAGACTTCTAAAATTAACTTCGGTTTACGAGTTTCGGACCAGCGTCACCGAAGCCATAAGCACAGCCCTGGCAATAATATTCATCGTCGGCTTACCCCTTCCGGAATCTGGTATCCCGACAGCGCGATATTCTTTCCGGCTTTTCTAGAAAATCCTATTGTAACCGGAAGAAGTCTTTGACTTTCCTTGACGCAAGCCTTCGTATACCTCATCTCGTTCAAGTGGCTGTCCGTTATCGATTCGGTTTCGCTTTTGACCAAACTTCGTATCTCTTGGTACACTTTCTCCTGGATTTCGGGATGTTTGGCCAGAAAGTACAAAAAGAAACACATGGTGTTTGAAGTCTAAAAGGATTCGCAAAATTAGTCTCAATCGATGTCTTTACACGTTTATCTCCGAAATTTTGGGTTCTATTACGGTATCCGTTCCAGCGACGAACATGTCACGAATGACGCTTCCAATTATCTCGTCGTTGGCTCCCTTTTCTTGAATCAAGAGTTCTAAGACGGTGGGCGGTTCATTCTTTAGCTTCTTCGAAAGTCTCTCCTTGTTTATCTTCAAATACTTCATTGATATTCTAATTCGTAAAAGTGCAACGCTTTTATTTGGATTCAAGAAAACAACATTGTAATATACATACTCGTTAAAGAAAAGAATTTGTTCTTCGAATTTCTTAAACAGGGGTGTGTCGTATTTTTTCCAAAAAGGCAACATTCCAAATTCGAGTCGATAGATCAATTCAAAAAGTTGGAATACCGCCTCGAGAATTTTGTTAGCGTCCGAATCCGGTTGTAAATCGTCGGCGAAACTGCCCAGTCTGGTGTCCAAACCCACCAAAGCGATACCTTCTCGTTCATTATTGATTTGAAAAGAAACGTATTATTTAGCGCATACTTTCGAGGGCCCATTTGGTCATTTCCTTGTGAAAATTCGTCACACGGCGTTTATCGTCTCTTATCTTGGCCAATCTTTCGGTGAATTCAATGGCGACTTGGTCCATGGCCGGAAGATAGTTCAGCACATTCCGAGGCTTTAACATATGAGGTTGGGCGACAGATCGCATGTGGTACCATTCTTCGTCCTCCCTGCGACGGAACGCGTCCCGATTACTTCGTAAAGATCTTCGCTAGGCCTAATTTAAATTGAAAGGACGTACGAGCTGAGTAATCCCTGTCTCTGTATGGCATTCTTCTTGCTGCGCGTGATTCTCCTCAACGATTCGAAAGGAAAACGCCTGGGTGTTCTACCTTCAGTTCGAAATATCTTCTCGATATCGTCCGGGTCGAATACATTGACGATGGTCGACCCGGCCGTTATTTCCTCCCGTACTAAGCTGCCATATCGTTGATACTTGTCAAACGCTGCTCGGTGCAGTCTTTGCAAATTGTATCGACCTAAGAATCGGGACTTCATTAGCCATTTTCAATTGAAGAACGTAAATATTTGACTTCAAATTTACCAAAAATGTTTAAAGTTTTTATCGAAATATTTCTGATGCTTACCAAGAAACGGAAGGAACGTCCAGCCACTTCCTAAAAGCGGAACAGACGGAACATGGGGTATTTGGTCAAAAGGCTTGGCTCTGTTGTAATCGTCTTCTTCATTATCTTGAACTACCCGCTTAAGGGTCGTCGATGAATGCCTTTGAACGACTCGATTTTTGATTGATGATTTTAATAGGTTTCCAACTAGTTTCTTCATTGTTCCGCGAAGAAAAGGTACCTATTTGGTAATTTAGGCAGTCAAAGTGTTACAAACATCGAACCTAAGAAAAGGAAACAAATTTTAGGAAACTGAATTGTGTATCTCTAGAGTTACGCGACAGAACTCGGCGATTGTAGCATTTCTATTCAGACGAACTAACTCCCCGCGTTCTCTTTCAAAAGGGAAAAACTTGGAATCAATCCAAGTCTTGTCTCAGACGTGATTAGAGTGACCTTGTAACTTCAAGGCTTACGTCAGTTCCCTCTGATTAGAGGCCCAGCTTTAGTTTTTTACAGATGCTCCATTACTTTATGTTTCGCAAATACTACATTCTGTTACTTTGAGAAAACGCAAAAACGTCATAATATTTATTTTGAAACGTCATAATCTTTATTTTAAAACGTCATAATCTTTATTTTGAAACGTCATAATCTTTATTTTGAAACGTCATAATATTTATTTTGAAACGTCATAATATTTATTTTGAAACGTCATAATCTTTATTTTAAAACCTCATAATATTTATTTTAAAACGTCATAATCTTTATTTTGAAACGTCATAATCTTTATTTTGAAACGTCATAATCTTTATTTTGAAACGTCATAATCTTTATTTTAAAACGTCATAATCTATATAATTGTTTATATTCTATTTTATAAGTTCATATTCCCTTTTTCCAGGTTTGGCGCCCCATAGAAATCAAACTTTTTCCTTTTAATCCAACGATTCAATAACATCGCTCTTGACCATTTGTAAAAAAAGTATTGAACACGATAGAAATTCGGTGTTATATTGATATAATATTTGAATAATTTGGAGGAAAGCTGCAGTAAAACACGAACGAAATTCAACGTTTTGTTGCTTTGATTTGATAAAACCGCATGCAAAACCTTTACCATTAAAATATTTTTTTTTTGCGATTTTGCGAACAGCTGGAGGAATAACTATTTATTTATGTATTTAATTTGTAATTACATTCGTTTCCGGAACTAACATGGTAATCGATTGTCCTTAACTAGACACAATTGGGTTGTCGAAACGTTCCAAAGATCGATTCTTACTTACCGGAAAATTTGGATATTGATCTTAATAAAAACAAAACGTAATCATATTATTTAACTTAAGTTATTTTAACAAAATAAATAAATTTGCGATAAATAATCCTTTGGAAGTGACAATGACAGTAGATGGCGTGTTTGAGCTATTCGGGTTGATGTAGTATTCCGTCACTGGATGGCACCTCTATATCTAGAGGTTTCGTTTTCAAACATCCATTTAAGGGGTGTTCCCAAATATATGGACCAGTAATAATTTCGTTTCAAAGTTCAATACCCCAAAAAGGCCAAAACGTGGGGCGCGTAAAAACGGGCACTTGTAAACGCTTTGTCAGCGTAACTAACGAGTAAATGCATATTGTTTACGCTTTGTAATATCAAATAATTGCGATAATTCAAGTTTTACTCTAAATTACCGCAGATGGCGACATAATAGTCAGGCACGTTTACGAAAATTTTGAATATTTTATTTAGTAAACCTGCAATGTTTAATCCATACCAATTTAAATTTATCACAAACTTGGTATTTCGATTAGATACAAAATTTATTTATAAACATTTCCAAATAGAAAATGCTTTTTATTCAAAGTACAAAGAGAAATATTTTCATTTTTTCTGTTATCAAGGATAAGTTTTGTTATTTGTACATTTTGATTAGGAAAGGATTCGTACGATTGGCCTACTATCTCGGGGCCTTTTTCTCGTCCGTTTGCGCAATATTCCTGAACTCTTCCACTTTCATTCGGTCTAAAACCGGTCCACTAATGGGTAAAAATAAAAAAAAAACTAGACAGACAAAATGTTAATAATGAAGCCAAGCGTGTTTTTAATTTTGGCCCGCGGTACCGCAAAATCGCGACTGACTGGGTTTTTTTTTTCATTTTTTTTCTTTTGAGGTTACGCAGCTGTTCGAGAAAAAGTAGGAAATGAACTATTCATACTGCGGCCCGCGTTGGAGTTTACTTTTTCGTAGTATTATTTCCTCTACAGTTCGAGATTTGGATCAATGAGGGCCGAGTATGGATTATTCAATGGTAGAATCTGCTACGGCGTAGTATGATGCACTTGTCAGTCTTTCCCCCTGTAGCGCCGGTTCGGGATATTACAAAATGGCTCCTCTAACGGCAGCCGCGTCGAGCGAGAATGTCGCTATTTACGCGTTTTACGAGGACAATTGAAGAATTAAGCAGTGTATTTTCCTAGTATTATGTCTTTTGGATTCGGAAGTCGAATCTGGACCCCAGCGACTAAGCAAGGTACGTACGGTTTGTCATTCGTTTAAATGAATAATTTCCACATCGTCGGTACCCCCATTATACCTTACAGTCGGA
The DNA here is from genome assembly GCF_980474605.1 of Leiobunum rupestre. Lineage (NCBI taxonomy): Eukaryota > Metazoa > Arthropoda > Arachnida > Opiliones > Sclerosomatidae > Leiobunum > Leiobunum rupestre. Next base: position 34,836,620 of record NC_143387.1, read on the forward strand.
AACTGTTGACGTTAGGGTTACGCGTTAAGCCTTTGTCGTTCTCGGTGCGTCCACATGTAGGCCACTTCCTGACCCACAAGCTATATTGCATAATACGCGTCTTACGCGTATGTTATAGCTATCGGTTATAAGTCGCTCTCCCCGCTTAGTTAAATGAACCGTTTTAGTAACGTCTTTACTCGGGTGTCAATAATGGGGGAAGTATTCATATTTTGCCTTCGAAATATAACGTCATTTTCCTTAATGGCCCAAAAAAGAAATCCCCGTTTAAACAATCGCGATACGGGTCTATTGTCTTATAAAGCGTTCCACGCAATTACAGCCTTTTCTGGAGCGAAAATCTATTATTTTTTTTCTTTAATGTTATAAGTCGTCGTACGTTGTTACCGAATTATTAGGTTTGTCGTTCAAAGCCTCTTTACCTTAATATTTCTCCATCGAAAGTTTCATTATTAAAAGTCATTAGAGAGAAAGAGGGGGCTATTTTATTCCCCAGGGCTTCGTTTAAATACGGCGGCCGTAAAATGACGCTCGTATTTAAAATAACGTCTCTCCGTTTAACGACACTTTTAATTGTAATTTTAACGTTTCTTTCCCAACGTCGTGTCGTATCATTTTACTTTTATAACCTATTTTTTTTCGCGTTAATTTGATTTCGAGGACTCCGGGGGATCGCTTCTTTAGTTTTTCATTGGCTATTTTAAATTGCAAACCCACGCTCATACGGCCCCGGTAATGAATCGCGACGCGTACGTTTTTAACCGCACGTTGGACTTTGAATTAGCTAGTCTTGTACGTAATATAACGATGACACGGGCAAAATATTTAACGAGTGACTGAATATTAATAATAGCTATTTTTCGTTCTCTATCGAAATATTTAGCGTTAAAATATTGCTTCGCGCAACGTACAAATAACGAGCAATCGCGTTTGAAAACAATGTCCATTGGCCGCTTAAAGCTTTCTCGAAATTCTATTTTACGCAATTGGCCGATGGTGGCGCGGGTTGAAAGATCGTCTCGTATAACCGTGTTCCGCGGATATTTCACGCTTCCCCAACCGCGACACGCTCTACGTGTATAATGTCCAATCACTGCCACCTAATATCGCCACCGAAGGCTGCGAGATTTCTTCCATTACGATATCTTGTACGTTAGGTAACAATGGCGTATTGAGATATATGTACTACGCGCCCTGAAAATAAATAACGCCAATTTTGGGGGGGATCTTACGTTGGTTCTTTGCGCTGTCCGTCCGAGAAATTCGATTTCAAATGTCATGACTTCCCAAGATATTGGTTTCATCAAGAGATTTTTTTATATGAGCTGGGCAGTAATTGCGTTTGGCTTTATTGTACATTATCATAAACTGTTCTTTTTTGTTAATTTTTTCAACACAATTCTGATCGAAAACTGAAACTTATTGAAGCGAAGCGAGCGAACGTTTTTCATCACCTCCTCAAATGTGAAAATGTTCGTCAACGCCGTAGACGTAGTATTTATTAAATAAATGAGTTTTTATGAGCTTTTAAAGTTAACGAATTTAACTATTACCAGGGTTGGCTGATTTAAACCAATCATGATTATGATTTAAATCGAAGTAGTGTTTTGGAAAAAAAAACTCATTGATTTAAATCATGATACATTTCAGTATTACTCGACGCTTGGCTGAGGAAGGACCGCGGTCCGAAAGCTCCCAAAAAAGATTTAAATAAATAATAACTCCATGCAGTAGCAGTTCTTTTTAAAATATTTTTAACAATTTTCAATAAGTTTACCATGGAACAAAAATTAAATATTTGTAATGATACATTTCAATAGCACAAAGATAAGTTATTAAAAAAAAATTGAGCAAACTAAAATATTAAATAATCATTAAATTTAATTAAGATTTTATTTAATGCAATATTAGCTAACTAATAAAAGTAAAATATACGTTAATTATACCGGAAAAGAGGCATTAATTTTAAAAAATCAATGAACTCAATAACATAAAATAAATCAGATTTAAATAAAAAAATCGATTGATTTAATTTTTATTAAAAAAATTAAAAAAGAATAACTTAAGAAAATGTTTTATTCTGTCTATTATCCTGAAAATCACTAGCAATTATGCAATAACTATTCCAATTAAATATACAAAAAATATTAAATTTGACGAATTTTGCCCTTAAAAAAACTGTTTTCTGGAGCTCAAGTTCTGCCCTTCTGAAAAATCCTGAAATGACGTCCCTAAAGTCGATGTTATCTGACACCGAGAGCAATGAAGTTCGAGAATATTTTAGCTTAATGTAGTGGTAACTTCTAACTGCCAAGAAATAATCGTACTAGCCGGCCCACGAAATTGGACGCGCGGTATAAAAACTCATTAAAAAATCACGTGTCACGTGCTTTAAATTAAAAATCCATATTGCGTTAATATATTAAGAAGTACGCACTCAAAAAAATTAATTTATCAATATTATATTCTCAAGAATAGTGCTTCCAACCAATTGCCATGATAAGTTTCCTTATCTGAACCGAGGAAATAATTAAGACAATCGGAACTTTCATAATCAGTTAAGTTGATACGGGTCAAAATTCTAACCAGATAGTTTAAGCTAATCTGAATTTGATTGTAAACAGACAGATTTCAGATATATCAAAGTTATCATTTTTATCCGAATTTTTTTTCTCAGATTATATATACGCTTAGCGTATCAGTTAGATAACGAAGTTTATAACTGTAAGTAACAGAGTCAAAACAGAGACGATATTATTTTATCCGTCACTCTAAGCATAAATAAATACTGGATATTATATTTATATAATGAACTTAATTGAGATTGACGAAAGACTACAGGGCCCCCAGAGGTTCTATAATTCCTATATTTTCAAAAATGTCATGTAACATCCTATATTTTTAGAAAAATCCCCAGAAAGTCCTATAAAATCCTATAATTTTGATATTTTGCCCATTTCAAATCCCGACACTCTCAAGTCAGTTAAATTGCTAGATTTAGCTATAGGTCAAATTCATTCTAAACTATACTTTTGTTATTGTTAACATGGTTAGCTACTAGAATATTTTTGTGATAAAATAGTTAAATAGTTTCAATTTTTTTAGTGAAGATCAAAGATTTATTTTACTAAAATTTGTTTTAAATGCATTAAATTAGTAAATGAAATAGCATATATATTCCTGTAAAATCCCATAATTTTGGAAAAATAGTATTTTTAGAAATATAATCCTATTTTTCCTATAAAAAAATTTAGGATTTGAGAACTTAGTGCAAACTTAAAGAGAAACATTTAGGGGTTCAATGTAAAGAAACTGCTTGTTCAAGTAGAAGCGTCACTTTCTCGTTCTATTAGGTAGAAAGTTCATGATGATGGAAATAGCCATTAATTGTTGTATGGCGAAATCAGTTTGCTTCAGCGTGACAACGTGATTATAGCAATAGGCCAAATATGCTCCGTTAGATTTAATTTTTAAATATTTTTCTACCGCGTTTAAAAGAGCGAATCATTTCAAACGGGTAGTTTTCCATCTTATTTAAACCAAAAATATTTAAAACAGCGTGTAGAAATAGTGTTTAAAGTGGCTTGAAAATTTTCAATGATGACGTCACGCATTATGTTTATGGAATAATATAAATATAAGGGAATTTACCCGTTGAGACTTCATTGCAGGTGCTATATTATTTAATTTTTTTTATTTTGCGCAATTTTACACGGTAAATTGCAAGCATGTAGAGGGTTTCAAGGTAGAGTAGTTAAACACTACGGTATACGTCAATAGAAAAATGCACCTGGACTTTGTAAAGAAGGTAAAATCCCGTTAAAAATAATGACGAAATGTAAAGGGCGTCGCTTCGGTAAGGATCGAAAATAAACTGGTCAAGAAGTTCAAGAAACTCGAAACTGGCTTTTTGTTCGCGAATTTGAAGAGGGAAAAAAAGGAACAGTCAGTCCAGTTATTATTAGACGAACGGGGAAAACCCGGAGCCGAGAAAAGCGTCGAGTGTCACTTCTAGACGGAGGCTCGCGTGGGAGGGCTCCTCCCAGCTTTTGTTCGGAACGGATATTTTTAAAACAGTTCAGTCACGGCCGACCTATATTAAAACGTTTCAAGCCCGGGGGGGGGGGGGGGGATAAGAAACGAGTCCAGTTTGTTTAATACCCACGCGTTTAAAATTTTGCTTATTTCGCGAGAAGTTCGGCTCTTCTAAATGGTAAACGCTTCTAAGGATAAGGACTACGCGTCTAGGGATGAGCTACCATTAGATTTGGCGAAGCTATTAGCGTGAGATGGATAATATAAGCAGGTGCGCCATTCGCTTCCGCAGTCCGAAATGTATTTCTCTTCGTTCCAAATCGTTTTTGCCTCTTTAATTCCTAGAAGCCGTATATACGCTAGATATAAAGCGTACTTAAAACCGAGACGGAGTTTTGGCCATCTTGAAAATATGATGAACTTTGCTGTTTAGGAGAGCACTCATTTTGCGGGGAGTGCTTTTCAACGAATCTTATAATATACCTGCCGGTTTAAGTCTTTCCACCTTACGGTCGGGCGGGCGGCTAATGATTTATAAAGTTGGCAATCTTCCAGTTTCACTCTCGGCGCGTAACGGGGGAAACTCGCGGAGCGAATTCAAAGTCTGAAATCTTTCCCCAAATAATCGCGGCTATATACGCCAGATGAGAGAAACCTAGATTCGCGCGTCGCCCTTGACACGTTACGCCGCTCTACAACTCGCCCGCCATTATTTATTTACTGACAATCGCGGATGGAAGACAGAGTCGCGTGTCTAGGACGAAATCCGCGGAAAAACGGTACGATATTATCCAATGTTTTCTAGGCTCTGATTCAATTTGACTTCCGAGAACGATCTGTTTTTGATCAAATTTAAATGTTAAGAATTTCGGTTTTTGGCAAAATTTTCTGTCGTTAATAATTAGGTTAATTAATAAGTTGGTATAAAAATAAGGTATGTTTCGTATCTTCTTAGAATACAAATCGACGTATTTTTTTTTACTATTTACATCTTTTTAAATAATATCTTATAAAAATCAAGTATGTTTCGTATATGTTAGAATAAACATCTACGTAATTTATTTTTTACTATTTACTTTTTTTTAAATAATATCTTATAAAAATCAAGTATGTTTTGTATATCTTAGAATAAACATCTACTTAATTTATTTTTTACTATTTTTTTTTAATAATATGGGATAAAAATAGTATTTCGTATATCGTAGAATACAAATATACGTAACATATTTTTTGCTATTCAAAATTTTTTTAATAATATTTTTAGGAGTTAAAACATTTAAAAAGTATCTTTAGCAGATGTGTTACGCAGTTGGACAAAATTCCGCTAAGGAATCTAAAAAACCTAATTATGATATTTAAGATAACAATATTTCTGATCAATTTGTTCCTTACAAAATACCCGTTTAAAATCGGAGCAAATTTGAGTTTTTACGAAAGAACCTCTGTTTGATACAAATCTATATACGTAATTTTAAAATTTTGTAATAATATTCTTAAGAGTTAAAACCTTTTTCAAGAATATTTTTAGCAGATGTGTTTCCTACGCAGTTAAACAATTCCGCTAAGGAATCTGAAAAACCTAATTATGATACTTAAGATTATGATCCTTACAAGATACCCGTTAAAAATCAAACTTTTACGAAAGAACTTCTGTTTGATATCGTATGCTAAAATGATGACATTTTTGGGTTTATATCCTATTTGAAAATAAGCTAGAATCATTCCCATCTTTACAAGATACCCGCTAAAAATCGGAGTACATTTGTGACTTTTAATCAAACTTTTACGAAAGAACCTCTGTTTGATATCGTATGTTAAAATGATAAAGTGTTTGGGTTAATATCCTATTTGAAAATAAGCTAGAATCATTCCCATCCTTACAAAAAATACTCGCTAAAAATCGGAGCAAATAGTCTTGACATTTGTGACTTTTAATCAAACTTTTACGAAAGAACCTCTGTTTGATATCGTATGTTAAAATGATATTTGAAAATAGGCTAGAATCATTCCCCCGTCCATGTCTACGAAAGTTTAAAACGAACTCGACCGTATTAACGGCTTTAAGTGGCCGGTTAATCATTTCGATCCGGCGTTGCTCATTCTCGGTTGGCCTATACGAATCCGTGGTAAGCGAAAACGTAGCCGAGGTATTTAGGTAAGCTGAACCAAATTTATTCATTTGGAGCGAAATTGCGGTCGAAGGGAACCGTATAAATAGAGGCATTAACGTTGCCAACGGAAACGTACGTCGCCGCGCCCACTACTCGTAAATAACGGTCGGGGTATCCCTCGCGCGTTTCATATTTCGGCACGCGCTCTCGATTTGATGCTGCTAAGGCGGCTTCACTGCTCAACTTTAATAGTCTAAGTATAGCCGGGGCCTTTAGATTTTGCAAGAGCTAACCGTTTGCAGATGCCGTCGTTCCCACTCCCTCCAGATCTCTCATCTGGCTCATGTTGGCAAGCGGATTTACTCGATTCATTTTTCAATGCCCGCAATTTATCTCTCCCCCGCGTTTTTTGGACCGCTACTTAACAAGCGACCATTTTTTTTGTTGTCTAATAGAATCGCTTCGAACGTAAGTCCTTGTTTCGCCGCGAAGGTTCCTTTCCTCCCGGCCAATCTGAAAGTAATTGCCGCCAATGGTGGTTTGGCTATTAATTTTTTTCGGCACGCTGACAGCTACGTCGGCCATTAGCCTGATTTTAGCGTTCCCGGTATTGAGGCAAATCCATTGATCTAATATTGATTTATCGACTATTGATTTAGCGACTTTTCCCAACGGGGATCGGCTCCTTGAAAGAGGCTGTTTCAATGGCTTTTGGACCATGGTCATATTGTGGGAAATGTCTAATGTTGTACAATTTAGTCAATATTGTATTAAAAATGTTCCGAATGGCGCTATTGAAAAGTGTTTAGATTTATTCGATTTTTAATAGGGATGCACCGATATGGGTTCAGCCGATATATCGGCTATTCGTGGCCGATAATATCGGCAGTAATATCGGTTAATTATACAGAAAATGAGCCATAGTATGTGGGGTGGCGGAGTGGTTAGCACTTTCGTCTCGCAGCAAGAGGAGCCGGGTTAGATCTTGGACCAAGGTCCTTGGTCGAAGGTTAGATCCCAGTTTGTGGCACTGGGTGAAAAACTAGGAACCAACTCCTTCCGCGTTGAGTTTGCAAGTTATCTCCACACTGGATTAAAGGGGTTTCCCCACGAGTTCTTAGGTTTCCACTTTCTTATAGAGGTTAACGTTAATAGTGACTGTAGGGAGCTGTTGGCTCGCGTGGCATGAAGGGCTTGCCACCACCCTCCTACGCATTGTCAGTGGCTAAATGACTTGGTCCTAGGGTGGTGCCTTGGGTATTAGCCTAGCTGATTATTATTATAACTGCAATTACACCGTTGATCTTGTTGATTAGCTCTTCGATATGTTGATCGGGAACTACGAGACCTTAGGCATTTGCCTTGTTTGCCTGCGTTTAAAACCTGCTACTAAACTTGGAACTGCAGCTTTTACACCAAGCGCCATTTTTATTCAGGTCAAGAGCGCCATCTCTTAAACGGAATAAGAAACATTTTTCATAATAAATTTATTTTATAAATAATATTAATATATCACATATTAATTAGATTTCATTATTATGGGGGGGTCGAACTATGTGAATGTTAAGAGGGGGTCGAGAAGTGGGTGGAAATTTAGTACAGTGAAAGGTAGGCTCAAGGGGGGGGTCTGGCCCCGGAAACCCCCCTTTGTCTACGCCACTGTTATGGGGTTTTTATATACAATCAGTTTTATAATTAATAATTTATATTTTAAATAGTACTTATTTTATCTTAATCATTTTCGTTAGTAAATACTAATTTAAGTTCTAATTCTAAACACACTGTTGGAAAATATTTTCCAACATTGTGTTTAGAATTAGAACTTATGGTATTTGTGAAAGTTGCCATTATTAATACTTTCGAGTTCGATCAGTAGATGGCGTTATCCGAGTCTTTTAAAAATAAATAAATTCGGTACAACTATACGGAAATGGAAACTTTACATTTCAAATTGAAACGCATTTAATTTAAAAAATAGTAACAAGTTTAAATTTACCGGGCATAATTAGGTTTTTATTTTGAACGTTTTTTTTCTTCAAATGAAAAATATTACTTCCTTGTTTACCAAAATATTCTGTAATTTCAGATTTTAAAATAACACCAGATTTCAATACGAAATTTTTTGTCGCTTTCCAGATAATAATCTTACTATTCAAGTAGTAGTTCTAAGATGGCTTGATCCAATGCCCAAAATTTTATCCAACACATCCGTTTTAAATCCAGTTTTGTTTGGATTAAATACTTTTTATCAAATCGAAATCCAATTGAATTGCATACTTACAAGGAGACTACCCGAGGTGGTTATCACCGATTTGGTTGAAACTCGGGGGTAGACCTTATGGTAGTATGAAAATTCCCAAAGGGAAAAGTTGCAATGGGCTATGGCAACCGAAAATGTTTTTGACCTCCCCATTTAAAAAAGCATGGGAATTTCTCGGTTACCCAAATTTTGTTAAAATTAACCAAAATTGATCAATTTTACCCAAAATAAGTCAAATTAATCTTTTTGGGTAAGTTTTGAAAATGTATTTTTTTCAAATTGTTTAAGTATGTAACCGAGAAAATCCCGTGCTTTTTTAAATGGTGATTTTTTCATTTTGAGAGGTCAAAAACATTTTCGGTTGCCATGGGAAAACTAAAAGCCCATTGCAACTTTTCCCTTTGGTAATTTTCATACTACCATAAGGTCTACCTAACTCCAGAGTTTCAACAAAATCGGTGATAACGACCTCGGGTAGTCTCCTATATACCAGTTTCAATAACATTACCGTCATCTATCTGTTTCAAATAATTTGCATTGAATAAGGTAGCGCGTTCTTAAAATTAGTCACGCAAAAGTACCATCCTGGCCAATTGCGATCAGTGATGGGCATTTTTGAGAATTTTGTGATAACTCTCACTCCACGTCATTCCAGTTTCTAAAATTTTAAACTCAAACCATGAATCTATTTAACCCATGAATATTCAACTGGAATACCCTAGGTCACCTCTGGCGACGCGTGGGGCGGAGCCAATTTATAGTGACGGAGTCGAAGTAGAACTCAGCTGTGTCAGCTGTTATTTAAAAGCAGTCGAGCGTTAGTTCCTAAAATGACGCGTTATGGTTATGTTTCCTTTTTGCAGTACTTATCATTAATCTATTTAAATAAATAGATATATTTCATATTATTATTAGAATAGATTTTATTAGAATAAAATGATAACAGAGCATTTATTATTTAATAATAATATGGCAAAAATTGACTCAGGTTTTCTTCCAAAGTTTCACCGAGGCTTAGCTTTTCAGAGATAGTTTGTATGTTTAAATTGTTATAAATCTCACAGACACTCGATAGCGTAAGATTGCTTTCAAAATATCGGAGTAACATTCCTTTTTAATTTATATTTTTATACTAGAAAGAATTATAACTGTAAAGCTTATTTTGAACAAAATAACGTGAACCGTACCTGAGAAGTCATTTCGCGGCTATTCTGCTCTCCGAGCTCTCGTAAACTATCTGGCGCTAAAATGACATCATTTCCTAATTCGTTCTTATTGGCTTAAAGAGTAAATCACTCGTATGGCGCGAAAATAGGCTCCGCCCCACGTTCCCTCAGAGTATACCGTGGCTAATGATAGAGTTGGATATTCATGGGTTAAATAGATTCATGCTCAAACTCATCTTTTCTCACCACGGTTAACTAACTATTGAGCTCATCTCCTCTCATCGAATTTTATGGAAGTTGTAACACTTTTAAATATTATGGTAAAGTAATGGGGATTTTAAATTATGGTTAAGTTGTCTAGGGGTAATTAATTAGAATAATTAGGATTAGGATTAAGTGTTACATTAAATAAATAAAATAGGGAGTTAAATGGTTACTATAATAAAATAATGAATAAACATAAGAAGCAAGTCAGAAGTATGTACAACAAAGAAATATATTTACACGAACACAAAGATAGTATATTTACAAAATCATCTCCGTCTCGCGGAAACTTGTCCGAGAGGGCCAAAGTCACGGCGCGCACACACACCTAAAACTGCATCGCGTCTTCTTGGTCGCGTTCTCAATTCTGTCTTTTCCTCGCTCGGGTCGGAGGTTTAACCATGGACTGTAAATTTACAGTCCGTGGTTTAACCCCTACGATGGGTATTGCGAAATCGGTGGCAACCTCCTTCCCGGAACGAGGAAAGCTTTTGGCGACACCATACGCCCGTGGTGTCATTATAAGTTCAGGGAGAGTAAAATACGTTACAAAGTGATATCTCAGGAAATTCATACTTTGTGAAACTCCTCTGCCACTCCTCTCCTTTGGGAATTTTACGCATCTCACCTCCTCTAACATTATCATATTGCTCTTACAGGGGTAGAACAATTAATGACCATCACTGGCCGGTGGCCACGTTACTGTCTTTAAATTCTTTATAACCTTCTAACGTCATCATATTATGCTATTTTCGTTAATTGTACGTTTTGGCTTCGATATTGGCCAAAGTTAAATATTTCTTTTCAGGAACGTCCTGTTTTTATATTTCCTTTTTGTTTTCTTACATCTAAACTCAAACTCACCTCCTATCACCACCGTAAATAAACATTTTAGCTGATCTCCTCTCATCGCATTTCGCTAGTTAAATTAACCTCACTCACACTCCAAATACTTTCTTTGAAAAATCTTATTTCCTCTCACTCTGCCTACTTAAATATGTAGCTTGGAAACTCATCTCACGCTCCTCTCCATTGGAAGCTTAGAGCATCTCACCTCCTCTCAATTGCTCTCACTGATCTCACGGTGAGAAGAGAGTGCCCATCACTGATTGCGATGAAATAAAAACGGGTGTCAAAACTAATGAAGTTGGCTCTACTTGTGCTATTTGAAAATATCTTTACCTTATTGTAACTGGCGAATTGGATCTGACATTTCGGATCTAAATTTCGATGAAAATCTACTCTAAATCTGCCCAATTTTGGAATAAAATTTTATCCGCCATTTTCGTAAGTTAAATCTTCTTAAAAGTTTTTCCTTAGATTGAAAGTGTATTAGCCGAAGTTCGCCCCCTGTCGCCTCTACGGATCCGAGAGTCGATTATATAACTGCCAAATCAAACAGCAATATACCGAAAGACCGTCAACCCACGTTAAAGGCCGACTACTTAGTTATTCGGTTTACTCTGCCTTTCACTGGAAGCTGGCTCGCCGCGAGACAAACGCGCTATGCAAGCAGCCAACTTCCAGTGAAAGACGGAGTAAACCGAATAACTACGTAGTCGGCTTTTAAACCTACTTTTCGGAGTTGTCCAAAATAAAAAACGGGGCCGATAATGGGCGGGAAGAAAACTATCCGTAGACAAGAATAACGTCGGGGGAGCGCCATCTGGAAGGAAACTTCATAAGTAATCCCGGGTTAACCGCGAGACACAGATGTCGGAGCCCGGGGATGCTGCTCCTCCCGAAGAACAGAAAGAGGGACGATTCCCAATGTCTAAATGATGAAAAGGTTTCGGTATCCGTTGCCATAGTAACAGAGTTCGAGAGAAGCGTCGGCGGGGAAGCGGGAGGAGCAGGGGCTCCCTCAGCGCCGGCCCTGTCTAGTGCCATTCTCGCAAAGGTCAAATATGGAAAACAGATCGCGTGCCCGCCCCCGCTATGTATCAACTCGATACGAAGCACTTTCAACCCACTCCCCGCGGCTGTGCTACGAGACGATGCCCGAATCTTGGTCACTTTTGACCCTCTTTAACTTTACCCATACTGTATGTGTGTGTGTTTAACGTGAAGTGGGACCCGGTTCGACCGTGAAATATAGGGAGTAGAAGGAAAGTGAGGGTGTGGCATCGATCCCGGGTTCGGGTTTGGGTTCGGGATCGAAATCCGGGATTTAAGGGATGAAATGGGGGTAAAATCATCGAAAAGTCAATGTATTTAGGGTATTTCTCGCGACGATTTGTTTTCCCGTATATCAACATATTGTGTCCATGCCAACTTGTTCATTTATCTACGCTTATCTCGAAAGATACTTGAACGTATATCTTATCAAGTTTTATCGTACGGAATAAGTTGAAATGATGTAAAAATTGATAACCTAGGCGACGCGTGCGCAGATTACCCCGGGGGACGCGGTTAATTTGAATTGAAGTGTTTTGACGTCATGGAATATTCGTTGTTAAAGTAGAATGGAAATATTTTTAAACTTCATTTTAAAATCATTGTAGTATGCTTGACACTTGAACCAATCTCACGAGTATTTCTTAAAACGAATATCTCGATCGCGTTTTATCGTACGAAATAAGTAGAAATTATGTAAGTTGTATGATTAATAACCTAGGCAGGAAGATAGCGCGCGCGTGCGTGGATTACCTGGGAGGCGTGGATTACCTGGGAGGCGCGGATTGCCCGGGCGCGCGGTTAATTTGAATTTAAAACATGGATTCCCTCTCCGAAATAATTCATGTACCCAAAATTGGACCGCAAGTTTTTTTCTTTTAGGGGAATCTCTATGGGAGTTTAACATTACAATAAAGCTAATAGGTCCAGTTTGGGGTACTTTTGGTCCGAAATGGGCTACATAGGGCCGAAAATGGTGACTTTGGTCGTTTTAAGGGTACTTTTGTTCTATTTTGGTCCATTTTTGGGTACATCAGAAAAGCAGTTGGAAAAACGAAGAGCCTTATTTTTTTTCCCACCCATCTCCAAACTCCAAAAATTTATTGCTTTAATTTATTTATCGCTTCCGTAGGTATAAAATAAGATAAAAACCACTTACCTATATTTTAATTACGGTAAATTAAAAATACTTAATTAGTGTACTAAGTACTACCAATATGTAAATATAGGTATAAGGATTGAAAAAATACTTAAAGTGGTTTTACTGATAAACTCTAAAGGAATTTAACTTTAAAGGGTATCTTAGATTATTGTTTTTAATTTTATTCAAGTTGAAAACGTATTAAAAGTCCTTCAAAGTACTATAAAAGGATTTTATTTACGAACTTAATTCATATTTTCTTCAAACTTTCAATTCGCTTTTATTACTATTTAAATACGGTAAAATATAATTCTTATACACAAATATAGTCAGAAAGATACTATAAAACACTAAAATTAAAATTAAATTAAATTTGTGTGGATAAGATTTGTAAATATCATTTTGAAACTAATAACTTTCACGCTTTATTTAAGTCAAGCCAATAAAAACAATTACCTATATTTTAAATACGGTAAAATATAAATACATTTCCGATATGTAAATAGGTAGAATAACACTATGAAAAGTTCCTTTTTCTTCTTTTAATACGACAACACACAACTCTGATACGCAAATATATAAAGAAAATATAAAAAAAAATTTACTCTACGTTCGATACGTTAAAATACATTTCCGATACACAAATATAGATAAAGAAATACTATAAAATGTAAAAAGGTAGAAAAATACTACACATTAACCATTATGAATTTAAGCTTACAACATCCTTCACGTATAGAGCATAACATATATGTTCAGAGTTAACTTGTTTCCTCGTTATCTTTATCGCATGTGTTTTAAATAGCGTATGGAATAAGTTAAGAATGTACTGAAATGGTGTATGTTTAAACCTCGTAGAATAAAGAGTAAAACATATGTTCAGAGTCGGCTTGATTACTAAAGCGAATAACACAGAGACGTTTCCGGTGTAGTCACGTAGGAAGAAAAATACTACAACACTCTCTATACTCTACATTCAACACGTTAAAATATACTTCCGAAATGCCAATATAGGTAGTAAAATACTACAAAATCTCTATACTTTACCTTCAATACGTTAAATTACATTCCAATATGTAAATATAGGAGGAAAAATACTACAAAAGCCTCTTTTCTTGGCGTTCAATATGTTAAAATAGATTTCTGAAATGCAAATGTAGGTAGTAAATACTACATAAGCCTCTTTTCTTGGCGTTCAATATGTTAAAATAGATTTCTGAAATGCAAATATAGGTAGTAATTACTACAATTTAAAAAACGTTGGTAAAAAGAATATCATTTTAACTTATTTAATTGTGTTTTTTACCCAACCAAGCATTTATTTGAATAAAAGTGGTATTTATTTAAATAACCAATAGTTAAATAAAAATTGTTAAATGTTTAAATAATCGAAAGTGAACAAGCCTATTTTTTAAATAAAACAAACAGACTTTAGAGTTGATAAGATTTGTAAATATCATTTGAAACTAATAATTTTCACGCTTTATTTAAGTCAAGCAATTACATTTTTAAAAATGAAAGAAGTTAAACAATATAAAAATTTGTAAATATTGTAAATATTTTTAGGTAATAAAGAAATTAAGAAATGTTTTAATTAAAATATCTTTCATTTTCTAATACATTTTTAAAAATGAAAGAAGTTTAACAATATAATTATTCTAATATAATTTCAAAATCAGGTATTATTTAAAGTAAAATGCATAATTTAGTGAAGCAATTCTTATTTAAATACTTTTATTTAATTAATTTGTGTATCTGAAATGTATTTATTGAAAAATAAGTGGGTTTTACTATTTATCACGGTTTTTTATATATATATATATATATTGGAATTGTTACAAAAGGTTCTTTTAAACGTAACTTAGTACATTAATTTATTTTGGAAGTTCAAAACGTATTAAGAGCCCTTCAGAGTACTATAAAAGGATTTCATTTACAAACAAAATTAATATTTTCTTCAAACTTTCAATTCGTTATAATTCGAATTTAAATGAAAACATCATGGATTATAGGTGCGTAATCTACTATTAGACCGAACGGATTAAAAAATACTTAAAGTAAGTGGTTTTACTGATAAACTAAAGGGATTTAACTTTAAAGGGTATCTTAGATTATTGTTTTTAATATTATTCAAATTCAAAACGTATAAAGAGTCCTTCAAAGTAATTTAAAAGAATTTTATTTACGAACTAAATCCATATTTTAGAAGTTAGTTTGTATGAAATACTTACTAATACCTGAAAAATGGACTTTAGAGTTGATAAGATTTGTAAATATCATTTGAAACTAATAATTTTCACGCTTTATTTAAAAATGAAAGAAGTTAAACAATATAAAAATTTGTAAATATTGTAAATATTTTTAGGTAATATAGAAATTAAGAAATGTTTTAATTAAAATATCTTTCATTTTCTACTACATTTTTAAAAATGAAAGAAGTTTAACAATATAATTATTCTAATATAATTTCAAAATCAGGTATTATTTAAAGTACAAATGCATAATTTAGTGAAGCAATTCTTATTTAAATACTTTTATTTAATTAATTTGTGTATCTGAAATGTATTTATTGAAAAATAAGTGGGTTTTACTATTTATCACGGTTTTATATATATATATATATATATATTGGAATTGTTACAAAAGGTTCTTTTAAACGTAACTTAGTACATTAATTTATTTTGGAAGTTCAAAACGTATTAAGAGCCCTTCAGAGTACTATAAAAGGATTTCATTTACAAACTAAATTAATATTTTCTTCAAACTTTCAATTCGTTATAATTCGAATTTAAATGAAAACATCATGGATTATAGGTGCGTAATCTACTATTAGACCGAACGGATAAAAAAATACTTAAAGTAAGTGGTTTTACTGATAAACTCTAAAGGAATTTTGGAATTTTCTAGAATAGCAAAGTAAAACTAAAACGTAAACCAAGTTTAAAACGAAACTAATAACTGGGAGAAAGGTTGAAGTAAGTAATTTTTTTGATTTTTCGTTTTTTAATTTTTGAGTTCCCTATATTATTATAAACTAAATTAAATATAATTTATGAAAATTTGTGATAAAAGATCTGCTCCTTCGTGTTTTACATATATTTAAAAACTCGAGATTTTAATGAATTGTTTTCAAAGCATGAAAAATATAGCAGATCCTTTGATTTTAATTGTAGTTAGTAGTTACTTAAAAAAAAAGTCGCTAGCTGACTTGGAGCTGGTGTAGTTAAATTTTAAAAATGTGTATTTTAAATTTTGTTTGTAAAAGTTTTTTTGAAAAAGTTTAGTATTATAGTTTAAATTTATTAAATAAAATAAAATAAAATATAAATTATACATTTGGTTTAGTATTTTACTATTGCAAGTAAAATTAATAGTAATTTCAATTACTTTTTTAGTTTTTTTTGGACAAATATGCAAACTATTTAGTTATTTCAAAAACAAATACGTCGAATTATTTGGTATTCGAAATACTATTGGTTAGTTTTTATATCTTTAATTTTATTTTTCAGAACAATTTCTCTTTGTCTAGCTTCTTCTAACTTTAATTTAGATGGCCTTAAAGCCAAGTATTTAACAAATTTTGTAACCAAGTAGATGGAGCTTTATACAATTTTTCTGTCATGTAGTCAAGGAAATGTTCAAATATACGTGTATTTGGTCATTTTGATGGTCAAATAGCCCAGTATGGAACTGCGAGATGATAGTCAGACATTGAGACGCGGGTGGCGCCCGTGCCCCAGCGTCCGCGCCCTCGCCCTGATGGTGCCCCGAGCCTCCATCGACGTCTGAAATGTGAAATGGGGCACCGACGGGGCTGGCGCGGACGCTGGGGCACGGGCGCCACCCGCGTCTCAATGTCTGACTATCATCTCGCAGTTCCATACTGGGCTATTTGACCATCAAAATGACCAAATACACGTATATTTGAACATTTCCTTGACTACATGACAGAAAAATTGTTTAAAGCTCCATCTACTTGGTTACAAAATTTGTTAAATACTTGGCTTTAAGGCCATCTAAATTAAAGTTAGAAGAAGCTAGACAAAGAGAAATTGTTCTGAAAAATAAAATTAAAGATATAAAAACTAACCAATAGTATTTCGAATACCAAATAATTCGACGTATTTGTTTTTGAAATAACTAAATAGTTTGCATATTTGTCAAAAAAAAAACTAAAAAAGTAATTGAAATTACTATTAATTTTACTTGCAATAGTAAAATACTAAACCAAATGTATAATTTATATTTTATTTTATTTTATTTAATAAATTTAAACTATAATACTAAACTTTTTCAAAAAAACTTTTACAAACAAAATTTAAAATACACATTTTTAAAATTTAACTACACCAGCTCCAAGTCAGCTAGCGACTTTTTTTTTAAGTAACTACTAACTACAATTAAAATCAAAGGATCTGCTATATTTTTCATGCTTTGAAAACAATTCATTAAAATCTCGAGTTTTTAAATATATGTAAAACACGAAGGAGCAGATCTTTTATCACAAATTTTCATAAATTATATTTAATTTAGTTTATAATAATATAGGGAACTCAAAAATTAAAAAACGAAAAATCAAAAAAATTACTTACTTCAACCTTTCTCCCAGTTATTAGTTTCGTTTTAAACTTGGTTTACGTTTTAGTTTTACTTTGCTATTCTAGAAAATTCCAAAATTCCTTTAGAGTTTATCAGTAAAACCACTTACTTTAAGTATTTTTTTATCCGTTCGGTCTAATAGTAGATTACGCACCTATAACCCATGATGTTTTCATTTAAATTCGAATTATAACGAATTGAAAGTTTGAAGAAAATATTAATTTAGTTTGTAAATGAAATCCTTTTATAGTACTCTGAAGGGCTCTTAATACGTTTTGAACTTCCAAAATAAATTAATGTACTAAGTTACGTTTAAAAGAACCTTTTGTAACAATTCCAATATATATATATATATATATATAAAAAACCGTGATAAATAGTAAAACCCACTTATTTTTCAATAAATACATTTCAGATACACAAATTAATTAAATAAAAGTATTTAAATAAGAATTGCTTCACTAAATTATGCATTTGTACTTTAAATAATACCTGATTTGAAATTATATTAGAATAATTATATTGTTAAACTTCTTTCATTTTTAAAAATGTATTAGAAAATGAAAGATATTTTAATTAAAACATTTCTTAATTTCTTTATTACCTAAAAATATTTACAATATTTACAAATTTTTATATTGTTTAACTTCTTTCATTTTTAAAAATGTAATTGCTTGACTTAAATAAAGCGTGAAAATTATTAGTTTCAAATGATATTTACAAATCTTATCAACTCTAAAGTCTGTTTGTTTTATTTAAAAAATAGGCTTGTTCACTTTCGATTATTTAAACATTTAACAATTTTTATTTAACTATTGGTTATTTAAATAAATACCACTTTTATTCAAATAAATGCTTGGTTGGGTAAAAAACACAATTAAATAAGTTAAAATGATATTCTTTTTACCAACGTTTTTTAAATTGTAGTAATTACTACCTATATTTGCATTTCAGAAATCTATTTTAACATATTGAACGCCAAGAAAAGAGGCTTATGTAGTATTTACTACCTACATTTGCATTTCAGAAATCTATTTTAACATATTGAACGCCAAGAAAAGAGGCTTTTGTAGTATTTTTCCTCCTATATTTACATATTGGAATGTAATTTAACGTATTGAAGGTAAAGTATAGAGATTTTGTAGTATTTTACTACCTATATTGGCATTTCGGAAGTATATTTTAACGTGTTGAATGTAGAGTATAGAGAGTGTTGTAGTATTTTTCTTCCTACGTGACTACACCGGAAACGTCTCTGTGTTATTCGCTTTAGTAATCAAGCCGACTCTGAACATATGTTTTACTCTTTATTCTACGAGGTTTAAACATACACCATTTCAGTACATTCTTAACTTATTCCATACGCTATTTAAAACACATGCGATAAAGATAACGAGGAAACAAGTTAACTCTGAACATATATGTTATGCTCTATACGTGAAGGATGTTGTAAGCTTAAATTCATAATGGTTAATGTGTAGTATTTTTCTACCTTTTTACATTTTATAGTATTTCTTTATCTATATTTGTGTATCGGAAATGTATTTTAACGTATCGAACGTAGAGTAAATTTTTTTTTATATTTTCTTTATATATTTGCGTATCAGAGTTGTGTGTTGTCGTATTAAAAGAAGAAAAAGGAACTTTTCATAGTGTTATTCTACCTATTTACATATCGGAAATGTATTTATATTTTACCGTATTTAAAATATAGGTAATTGTTTTTATTGGCTTGACTTAAATAAAGCGTGAAAGTTATTAGTTTCAAAATGATATTTACAAATCTTATCCACACAAATTTAATTTAATTTTAATTTTAGTGTTTTATAGTATCTTTCTGACTATATTTGTGTATAAGAATTATATTTTACCGTATTTAAATAGTAATAAAAGCGAATTGAAAGTTTGAAGAAAATATGAATTAAGTTCGTAAATAAAATCCTTTTATAGTACTTTGAAGGACTCTTAATACGTTTTCAACTTGAATAAAATTAAAAACAATAATCTAAGATACCCTTTAAAGTTAAATTCCTTTAGAGTTTATCAGTAAAACCACTTTAAGTATTTTTTCAATCCTTATACCTATATTTACATATTGGAATTGTTACCAAAGGTTCTTTTAAACGTAACTTAGTACACTAATTAAGTATTTTAAATTTACCGTAATTAAAATATAGGTAAGTGGTTTTTATCTTATTTTATACCTACGGAAGCGATAAATAAATTAAAGCAATAAATTTTTGGAGTTTGGAGATGGGTGGGAAAAAAAATAAGGCTCTTCGTTTTTCCAACTGCTTTTCTGATGTACCCAAAAATGGACCAAAATAGAACAAAAGTACCCTTAAAACGACCAAAGTCACCATTTTCGGCCCTATGTACCCCATTTCGGACCAAAAGTACCCCAAACTGGACCTATTAGCTTTATTGTAATGTTAAACTCCCATAGAGATTCCCCTAAAAGAAAAAAACTTGCGGTCCAATTTTGGGTACATGAATTATTTCGGAGAGGGAATCCATGTTTTAAATTCAAATTAACCGCGCGCCCGGGCAATCCGCGCCTCCCAGGTAATCCACGCCTCCCAGGTAATCCACGCACGCGCGCGCTATCTTCCTGCCTAGGTTATTAATCATACAACTTACATAATTTCTACTTATTTCGTACGATAAAACGCGATCGAGATATTCGTTTTAAGAAATACTCGTGAGATTGGTTCAAGTGTCAAGCATACTACAATGATTTTAAAATGAAGTTTAAAAATATTTCCATTCTACTTTAACAACGAATATTCCATGACGTCAAAACACTTCAATTCAAATTAACCGCGTCCCCCGGGGTAATCTGCGCACGCGTCGCCTAGGTTATCAATTTTTACATCATTTCAACTTATTCCGTACGATAAAACTTGATAAGATATACGTTCAAGTATCTTTCGAGATAAGCGTAGATAAATGAACAAGCTGGCCTGAACACAATATGTTGATATACGAAAAAACAAATCGTCGCGAGAAATACCCTAAATACATTGACTTTTCGATGATTTTACCCCCATTTCATCCCTTAAATCCCGGATTTCGATCCCGAACCCAAACCCGAACCCGGGATCGATGCCACACCCTCACTTTCCTTCTACTATAGGGCGAAGAAATGACTCGCGCTATACGTACTGACTTGAAATTTGGCCAATAAATGTTCCGAGGCTACCGGCCTGATTTGAACCCACTACCAAGACGCGAATAAATGGTTAAATATTTCAGTATCTTTAACAGGGTTCATACAGACCCGGAAAACCTTGGAAACCTGGAAATATGAGGGTTTTTTCGATTGTCGACAGAAAAGTCAGGGAAATTCTCATTTTTATTCGTAAAAATCAGGGAAATTTATGAGGGTTCAGAACGTTTTGCCTAATGAATAGAAATTTGCATCAATAAGTTTTCCATAAGTCGATAATATTGTTAAATAATTTTGTAACTTCGGGAATATTTTACGTAGAGGTAGTAACGGAGTGACGCCATCACAAGAAGAAAATCTCCCCCTAGCGAGACTCTGTCAAAGGCTACGTGTGACGCGTTAGCGAGCGAACGCAAAACGGCAACGAAGCCCGTAATGCAGTTTGTCTTGTGAATAGCTCAGCAAAATTTTTTCTACATGTGAAGAATAGGAAGTGTCACACTTATTTTTCAATATTGTACACTTATGGTTTTTCTTATTAAAGATTTGACTTCATTTCTTTTTTATATTATAATATTGAAGCAATTTAACTTGAATGACAATCATGAAATGAGTTACTCTGTAAATCTAGTTTTATTTTATCTTG
Organism: Leiobunum rupestre; assembly: GCF_980474605.1. Taxonomy (NCBI): domain Eukaryota; kingdom Metazoa; phylum Arthropoda; class Arachnida; order Opiliones; family Sclerosomatidae; genus Leiobunum; species Leiobunum rupestre. Next base: position 34,857,907 of record NC_143387.1, read on the forward strand.
CACATGGAAAAATCAGGGAAATATTCGTGTGAAAACCTGGAAATATCAGGAAAATCGGGTTGCCCATAGCTGTATGAACACTATTTAAGACATTTCGTAATAGGTGTTTCCATAAAATAAAAAAATAAACAAAATTAAATTTATAAAATGTTTTTCTCCGCGTCACGAGCTAAAGGCCGACTACATAAATCTTCGGTTTACTCTGTTTTTCACTGGAAGTAGGCTGACTGCATGGCACACGTGTATTGCAGTAAGCCTACTTCCAGTGAAATACGGAGTAAACCGAAGATTTATGTAGTCGGATTTTAAGATTTTTAGTACTTAATATTCACGCGCGTTTCGCACGTGGACTTGAAATTCCAAAATCTTTATCGACTGCAGCGCGTGCTCTTTATCTTCAAGAACTATACACTTTTTTTCGCGCCTTTATTTGACCCCTTTTACTTGCCTCCCGCTCGTCGGCCATTGCATCTTCCCCCAGCGGGAAGTCTAGCATCCACTCATTGGGTATCGGTAATGGAGGATGGGGCTGAAAGGGGGAAAAACAAACATGGACGCGCCCAGGGAAATACCGCGAAACAGAGTGTATAGCTAGTGACGTAGAAAAAACATTAACACGTGACCTCCCGTATTTTATAGAAACAAAAGTTTGAAGCTAAAAAAAGCGTTGATAAAATATTCAGTCTTTAATAATCGAATAAATTTCGCATCGCCGAAGACAACGCCTCTAAATCACCGGGGCATATATTAGACGGGTTAAGCTAGCCTTTCTAAAACGTGTAGGGCAAACTTGTAGATTATGCGCGATAAATCGAATCTGTTCCATTGCGCCGAATCCCATTCGACCGAAAAAGCAGCACTTCTCCGGGTTTAGGATCCGTTTCAGCATCTGTCATAACAGCATGCAGTGTTACCTAACCTAACCTAACCTAACCTAACAGACTTAAAAATACATTAAAACGCTTCTATAAAAATTCAAAAGGAGTAGAAAGAAAAACTATTTTTTTTTGCGGTCGCTCAATTGTGAATATTGCGTCGGTCGATTAGAAAAATACAAAACCCGCCTTTGGGCTAATTTCATCAAAAACATAGACGGAATTCGATCGAATGGGATTCGGCGCAATGGGAAGATACCGATAAATCTACGTCTACACCTTTTCGAGAGCTGGCTCAAACCCGTCGATTAGTTATCTTTAATAAATGATCGAAATGAGTCATAAAACGGCGGGAACACGACTCGATTTTCCACGTGCAAAGGGGGGAGGGAATACGTTATCCCCCTTTAAATCCTAGTTTGCTTTGGCGAATAGCCAGAAGACGGGTACCGCCAATTGAAGTACAATCCGGGGAGAGATTAGCGTAGATAGTCGGCCGCGGGCTTAACGCAATAAGCGCGAACTGGCGAATGATCACGTAATCGAATCATCGCGACGCGTTTACAATTGAAACCCTGAAGAGACCACGTGTCGAAACGCGCTAGACGGACAATCGTATCTCGGCGTATCGCTAATTCTGGCCGCGAAATATTCCCCGATAATTTCCTCAATGGCGTAAGGACATGGACTCTTTTCCGTTGCCTTGGCGACCCAGGCCGGGCTCGCGACTCCGAATCTGTTATTACAATGCTAGTCTCCCTATAATCCGATTATCCGCGACTATCTGTATCTTCCGATGGCGTTTGAGGCTTTACATTCCGTGAAGGCTGTCATCGGGTGTTCCCCGTCCGCGCCCTCCTCCGCTGCCCTCCTCCCGCCGTCGGGGAATGTCCAGACGCGCCTATTTCCATCATTTCAGGTATCGGAATCTGCTCATTGCTTACTCGCGAGTCAGTTCTGCCTAACGCTTGAATGGCTAATTGTAATTTATTGTTAAATTAAATTACATTTTAGTTTTATTTCATCCACTAGAATTTCACCCAATATTGTTTATATTGAATATGATTACAGGGTTGCCACACGTCAGGGAAATTAGGGAAAAGTCGGGGAATTTTAATTTGGGCGTAAAAAACCAGGGAATTTTAAGAATTTGTAAAAAGTCAGGGAATTCAATTTTATATTAACACTTTTCGAAGGTAATTTTACTCTATGACATTCTATGATTATCATTTATTTCTTGAACGTTTGGCTAGTTTTATCACCATTGCCATAACCTTTTTACTGAAATATAAGTCCATTTAAATTTATTAACTCCTGATAAAAGTAAAATATAACGTAAAAGTTTTGGCCTTAAAGTCCAGGAAAATCTCTTAAAGTGGTTAGGGAAATCAGGGAATTTGAATCGGAAAATTTTGTGGCAGCCCAGGATTAAGGGAATACAACCTCAGGTATTTGGTGTGGACACGAACGTTTGCAGCTCTGGCCGCTCTTGCCTTTGGCTTTAGAAATGTTTGGCGCCACTGTACAGGGTAATTTAAAAAATTGGAGGGTCTTCCATAAATATTGCTTTGCAGGTTATATTCCTTTTAAGCCCTGTTTTAAAGGGAATTTGTTAATTGTGTGACGCCTAAGGTGGTGCCTTAGGTATTAGCCTAGCTGATTATTATTATTATTATTATTATTAACTTCCACTTTAACTTGACGAAACTTCTACGCATCATTGCACTATGTTCCTAAACACCCAAAAAACGGCATAAATTTCCCATCGAATATTTCAAAAATATTTTTGCATATTATGAATCAGTGTAAAATCAGATTGCACCCACATAAATTTTGATTATCAGCGACCCCTAGCGGTGAAACTAGCCCCCCTGGTGGAATATCGCAACAACACTAATCGCAATCTGTAGTTTTCCATCGGGCTAGTCAATTTTAAAATTTTCAGAATTTCACCACTGCCCATTTGGTTTCCGCCACCGAAAGAAAAAAATCCTATTTTCGTCCATGTTGGCAGAGGTTTTTTTCAAAAACCCGCAGGTACCATTTCAAAAGGTTAAGGACAACTCCTAGTACAAAACCCCAAAATGATCTTCTAATTACTTTCACGCGTTGATCCCCGCGCAATTTAAAGAAAATTTAGTTTTAAATTTAAAAATAATTTTTCTAAAATAGCCCAAAACCGCCAAAGTTTTGGGCTAGTTTTGGCTGGAAAAAAATAATTTAGCTTTTTGTACCAAAATGTTTTCTTTGTCTGCCTTGCTTTATTCAATATTATAATTCCATATTACATTTGAAAATTCAATGTTCGAGAATGGCGTTTCCTTGTGCACAAGAGGCTGTGAAAGCGAGGCGCCATTCAACCTGACGAACTTTTCCTAGTACACAAGTGCGCTGCGGGTTGAACACTTCTACAAGTGCTGGTAGGTCAAAAATCTGAAACTTCAGTTTCCGTTCTATAGGACATGTGGTAAAGAATATTTGGGTTGACCCTTTTTTTACTTTCTTTTTTTTTAAATTAAAGATAATAAGAATAATACTTTGTCAGGATAGAGAAAGTGAAATACAAATAATATTAACATAAAACAAAATAATGCAAAACAAGATTACCAACACAAGACAGAGATTAATTAAAGAGGTCGAAAATAACGACCAATCCTATAGAACTTAAAGTGAAGTTAGAAATTTTTGACCTACCAGCGCCTGTAGAAGTGTCAACCCCGCAGAAGTGTACTAGGAGAAGTATCGAGGCTGGACCACGGCGTTGCCTTCCACCTCAAGTGTATAACCTTAATTATCTGGTTTCATTTCATCTTCGCCCTATAACTACTTAAAGGGGAACGGACAAGCTTTTCCAAATATGGCCTTATTTCCGTATCAAAAGATTAACAAGACGTTCAATATACTAGCACGTACCTTATTTTGTCTTGGAAAATTAGCTTTTGGCCCAAAAAGTTGAAACGAAAAATAACGCCAGGTGTTTGGGTTTGAATTTTCGCCGGCATCTTAGGGGCTGCCGCCAGCGCCCCTAACCCCGTATGAGCGATTTGCGAACTATCCTAACTTTTAAAATCGCGCAATTTAGGCTTAGGTCTCTTATAACTGGAACAATAAAAAAACAATTTTTTTGCGCCTTCAGCCGCGCGCGCTTTTACGTTGTTTTTCCGTCTCACCGACTTCTCACCAGGTGTCGCGGCGGACGCGCGCTTTTCGATTTCCCGAAATTTCTTTATTTTATTAAAAATTAACCACTCAATATTTTTTGATGCGGTTTTCGCCATAAATTTTAGTTTTTAATGGGCCATAGGGCTATCTAACTGGTTAAAGAACCTGACAACCCGCCATTCCCGAACAATTAATTTTCTTCAGACGAATCAAATGAAATCTCTGACGAGGACCAACAGTACTCCTCGAAGACTACACTGAAAGCACATGGAAATAGAAGATGAAATGGACCCATATAAAGTTATATATTTGTAATATAACATGTGCTAATATAACGTTAATTTTACTTTTTACATTGCATTATGGAATTACAATGAAGAATAAAGCCTTTTAGACGAAGAAAACATTTTAGCACAAAAACTAAAATAATTTTTCAGCCAAACTAGCCCAAAACTTTGGCGGATTTTGGGCTATTTTAGGAAAATTATTTTTAAATTTAAAACTAATTTTTCTTTAAATTGCGTGGAGATCGACGCGTGAAAGTAATTAGAAGATAATTTTGGGGTTTTGTACTAGTAGTTGCCGTTAAAAGTTTGAAATGGTACCTGCGGCTCTTTGAGAAAAACTTCTGCCAACATTGTCGAAAATGGGATTTTTCACTTTTCTTTCGGTGGCAGAAACAAAATGGTCAGTGGGAAAATTCTGAAAATTTTAAAATTTACTAGTACGATGGCAAATTACAGATTGCGATTAGTGTTGTTGCGATATTCCGCCAGGGGCTAGTTTCACCGCTAGGGGTCGCTGAGAATTAAACTTTGTGGGTGCAATCTGATTTTACACTGATTCATAATATGCAAAAATATTTTTAAGATATTTGATGGGGGTTTTTTGCCGTTTTTTGGTCGTTTTGGAACATAGTGCATTGTGCTAACTTAACCCGTCTCGTTTACAACGTTTTTACTCACAATCACTAAAGGATTTGGGTGTATTATTATTTTCACCATAAGTCTATAATATTGTTCCACAAGTTTGTCACTTTGGGGAATATTTTACTGAGAGCTAGTAACTGAGTATCGTCATCGCAAGAAGAAAATCTCCCCCTAGCGAAGCGCGGTCTAAGGCTACGTGTGACGCGTTAGCAAGCGGACGCAAAACTATGACGAAGCCCGAAATGCAGTCTGTCTCGCGAATAAAGCAGCTTTCTGTAAAATTTTCTACGTGAAGAATAGGAAGTGTCACACTTATGTAACAATATTATGCACTTACGGTTTCACGTATGGTGTCCGCCGCCGCTGTTCGCACGATTTCTCGCGGTACGTTAGAGGTACGTGATACGCCAATAGATTGTAAATATCATACCGTCGCTGGCATTGTTAACATTAGTGAGATCGGGGCCCCGATAATGGGGCATTTGCCAATTTTAGTTATTTTCGGCGATTTTCGAATTTAAATGTACATAATGTTTTTAATTTTAAGTGAGATTTCTGGCCAATTCGCGGGACCCCACAACCCGCGTACGCACTATTGTCATATTATGAATTTCGTGGCAATTGATACAGGCGCGATCTAATCTAACTCCTTCCCGTTTCGATACCTTATTTCCAAAAACAAGTAACTCAAAAATTCGTTTTGTCTAAAAATTAATTATAATTAACGTGTTTGCGTTTCGCTACTTCATTTCCAAAACCAGCTCGAAAAATTCGATTTGTCTAAAAATTAATTGAAATTAACGTGTTTGCGTTTCGCTACTTTATTTCCAAAACCAGCTCGAAAAATTAGATTTGTCTAAATTTAATTCAAATTAACGTGTTTGCGTTTCGCTACTTTATTTCCAAAACCAGCTCGAAAAATTCGATTTGTCTAAAAATTAATTCAAATTAACATGTTTGCGTTTCGCTACTTTATTTCCAAAACCAGCTCGAAAAATTCGATTTATCTAAAAATTAATTCAAATTAACGTATGGTTTTTAAATTCGATTTGTCTAAAAATTAATTGAAATTAACGTGTTTGCGTTTCGCTACTTTATTTCCAAAACCAGCTCGAAAAATTCGATTTGTCTAAAAATTAATTAAAATCAACGTGTTTGCGTTTCGCTACTTTATTTCCAAAACCAGCTCGAAAAATTTAATTAGTCTAAAAATTAATTCAAATTAACGTGTTCGTGTTTCCCTACTTTATTTCCAAAACCAGGTAACTCGAAATATTCGTTTTTCTAAAAATTAATTTAAATGAACGTGTTCGTGTTTCCCTAATTTATTTCGAAAACCAGATAACTTGAAAAATTCCTCTTGGGTTTATTAAGTTCATGTACAGGATGATTGGAAATTTTTCAAATTTAAATTTAATATTTGAAATATAGTTAATACATTGTGTGTATTTAAATGTCAGTGATATTTTGTTCAATTTCTTTGTAGGGAAAGTACCTTTCTTATATACAGATGTATCTTATGACTCTAGAGAATGGTCAAGTTTATTTAATTATTTTATATTTAGAATTGGCGTTATGTTTTAAAATAATAGGTTAAGAATACTAATTTTAGATCATATAATCTGAAAAAACCACCCTCCACGAATTGGTTTTGAAATTTACCAAATTATGTATTTTTTAGAAATTAAAAGAGTATTTTGGGATTTATCTAATAGTTTTTAATCCTTATTGAAAACACGAATTAAAACTTCAACGCTTGAATTTCCGATTGGCCATTTACACTGTCGCTGTAATCGATTCAATTCCACGATTGTAACTCTAAAATACGTTAATTTCGCGTCTGTATTCGTTCAAATTTAAAAACTCGCAAAGAAATCTGAATATTTGGTTGCTTTTGAAATGGAGACAATAGCAGGCCTGATACTGACATTGTGAGTCACTTTTCCCACTTAAAATCCCTTTTTTAAATCTCTCTAAAAGTCACTTTTCCCAAAATTAGTTACTATTTATCACTTTTTTCGAATTTTTCGATTTCCTTAGCATTGGACGTTAGCAATCTGTCTTACAACCTTTTTGTTTTTCAAATAATAAAATAAAATCAAACTCCGTTCGATTTTAATTTTTTTAATTAGCAAATAAGCGGTTGAAAAAAGCTATTAGTGATAAAAACTTGGTAGACGTGGAATTAGCCGAAGCTAATTAGGTGTTATGACTCTTGTCCAATTACGTATTTTCAAAAAAAACTTCATATGGTTATATAGTTACTATTTTGGTTTAGTAACTAGTCAAAAAACGCAATAAAACAGTTTTTTTCTACATTTTTGGTATATTTTCAGTCACTATTTAGTATTTAGTCACTTTTTTAAAAATTTTGTCAAAAAACTCACTAAATTCTACTGGTAAGTGAGTATCAGACCTGCAATTGCATCTGTATATACGCTAGCCGGCATCCGACCGGCTCGTACGCGATATTATGGTGGTGGCGAACTTGTTTTTATTAAATTTGAAGTTTAAAGGGCTTAAAATTAAGGCGGGATTCTTTTTTGTTGTTCCAGAAGTGACGATGAAAGAAAAAAGGTCGGCCATCTCGAGGATCCAAAAGCTGCGCAAGAGATTAAGTTGCGGATTCGGAAGACTATGTAAGTGCTTCGCTTTCATATAAATTTAATCCCGGGCCAGGGCTACCGAAATCGCCCAAAAAACACGCGCTTAAAATCAATATTTTATAGCACACTTGCACGGTTCGTACTTTTTTTAAACCGCCAAATTGCTCTTGGGTGAATTTCTTTGAGGGATACATTTTGTATCAATTTAAGAGGGCTTTTAGGCTTACTTAAAAGTCAATTTTTGGCAAGCTAGATTCAAAGAGTATTTGCACGTTTAATTCAAGTAAAGGACTAGGATTTTAAAATTGTAATTTGCGAGAGTCGTGCAGGGAAATTTACAATATTTACGAAAAGGGTTGGGACATGTGTGAAAAACTGGTAAAAACCGGAAGAAATGGAAAAAAGTGGAAAAAACTCTTTTAAACACGGTTTTTAACAGGAAAACAATAGGTGGAAAAAACTGCGGTTACTGGGACTTACTGGAGTGCTTTCTAATAAACGATCGTATAATTCTGGATGCCATCTTTGTTTTGGAAAAAATTACTTGTCAACTTGCTCAAAAATGAACATTTTGGATCCTAAAACGTCTTGTAGACAGTGTTTAAATAAATTTAGCAATACGCATTGTTTTCCACGTCGTCACTAAGGACAATCAAATGCCCCAAAAGAAAACCTTTGCGTTGCTTAAATACCCTGCTAAGGGGAGCAGCTTCATAATCTTTGTTGCTATCTAAATATGTAAATATTTCTCGACACTGAGCATTATTTTATTTTAATTAATTGAGCATTATTTTATTTTAATTAATTGAGCATTATTTTATTTTAATTAATTGAGCATTATTTTATTTTAATTAATTGAGCATTATTTTATTTTAATTAATTGAGCATTATTTTATTTTAATTGAGCATTATTTTATTTTAATTGAGCATTATTTTATTTTAATTGAGCATTATTTTATTTTAATTGAGCATTATTTTATTTTAATTGAGCATTATTTTATTTTAATTGAGCATTATTTTATTTTAATTGAGCATTATTTTATTTTAATTGAGCATTATTTTATTTTAATTGAGCATTATTTTATTTTAATTGAGCATTATTTTAATTAGTTGAGCATTATTTTAATTAGTTGAGCATTATTTTAATTAGTTGAGCATTATTTTATTTTAATTAGTTGAGCATTATTTTATTTTAATTAGTTGGGCATTATTTTATTTTAATTAATTGGGCATTATTTTATTTTAATTAATTGGGCATTATTTTATTTTGGCCCAAAAATGTAAATAATTAATGTACATTTTTGAGTTTATTACTACGTTTACGGACTAGTTATGGATTGTAAATAGCCCAATTTGGCGGCTAAATAGGCGGACTGGCAAAGGAAAGGTGGAAACTCACCAAGTTCGCGGACGGTCCAGGCTTATCCGCTCGAGCGACTTCAGCGAGCTCTTTTTACGCTTAATCGGGCTTCCCCGTTAAGACCCAGAGTGTAGGAGGGAAGTTGGCTTGTCAGGGGGGAATTAGCATATTGAAATGAATTCGATTCCTAACTCTTATCTGGCTTTCCGGCTCCGCGTCGACCCTTTGCCCTAAAAACGGTACTCACCATTTTGGACGAAATTCCGCTAGAAGGCGCTAGTGTCTATTCGGATCACGCCTTATTTGGCGTATAATTTGTCTCGATCGGCGCGCCCTCTCTTTATCGTCGTCTCGTAAGTGTACACCACCTGGGGGCACGTGACCAGGAATCGAATGATCGGATCAGAAATCCTCCGCTGTTTCCTTCGAACCGCGTCGGGACGTGCCCGACACTAAACTGGACCATCTGAGCAGCCACCGACTGTATTCTATTTATCTGCTGCTCGATTTCGTCTTTTTTCAATTTTATTTCGAATGTAGAAGGGTGACACTGATTTCTTTATGGTGGTCTCTATGTAAAGGTCAATTGCAAACTGAATTTTGGTTTCTGAAATGAACTATGCTCAATGTTTTCCGATATTACTGAAGTGGTCGGCGTTTAAAGTTTATGAAGCGGAATTTCAATCACTATTCAGTAGATAGCGAACCATGATCTCGCAGCTTATAGAGACTTGCGAGGGAGAGCTGTGGGAGGATTGAAGTCCATTTACTAAGTTCCACTCTCAAAAACGTCACTGAAACGTCATCAATCGACTTTCAGCCCCTCACACCTCCCTTGAAAGTCCCACAGCCCTGAAATTGACTCACTTTTCTCTCTTCAAATCACGTTTTTCAAATAGCCGATTATATAAAGTTTTTTAATACCTCTGGACGGCTTGTTTTAGCGGTCCCGCGCCTCACAGTGGGACGAAACGGGGAAAAAAATTGGCATTTGAGGAAAATTAGAAATCGATGAAAATTTTTTTATTGGGTATTTTATGATGACTTTATATCGATAGCATACTGTAATACCTGAGATTTCGGTTTGCAAGTCATATTTTATTCTGTGGAGGCCATAGAACCTGTTAAAGTGACTAAACTCGTTAAAAAAACTTGTATATGTTTTGTCATCCTAACTAATTCTTTTATACAAAAACCATAAATTAAAACCAATTACTTCTAGGTTATCTATGTATATTTTTAGTCTCTGTTATTTCACGCATTGATCTAATATTTTTCCAATTTCAAAAAAAAAAAATTGATCTGTCTATGGACATCTAAAATCTTAGTTGCTCTTAAAAAGTGTAAAGATACGAATAATTCTTAAATTTAAAAAAAATGATTAAATAATATTATACAAGTAGTCATATTTCTCGATTCTAGTAGTATTCTAGTTTATAAATATCAATAACCCATATCCATCCGGGTCCCTCTGTAGCACAAATAAAATTATAAAGATAAAGCACTAAATCACAATGTCTCCCAGGAAACATTATGAAAAACGTCCAAATACGATTTTCCTTTATCGCGTATCCTACTTCACCCAACTATAGAAGAATTGATTTAAACTTCGATTTAAATTTATTTATTCTTAGATAATAGTATTGCTTTTTTTCTTGTTTTAATTTATCATTTTAATTTTATGAATTACTAGATTTTAAAACAAAACAATAAATTTTCGTTGGAAACAATTTCTATTAGATAAAATAATAGGTCTATCCATTCAACGTAAATTATTCTTCGTAAAAAATTTAAAAATGGAATTTAGAGTGGAAAGCTTCCACTTTGTATTTCTTTTTGGGAAATATTTCAATAAAAATAAACAGATAATTGATTTATTTTAAACCAAACACTTGCAAGAACAAAAATCAAGAGTGAATATCTGAAAAAGTAATTGTGCTACAACATCAAAAAGTACTTGAGGTACTCATTTTGTTGAAATTCAATGACGGTCAACTCGTGTTTCAGGGTGATTATAGCTTTTTGCTTTTGATTTAAAATTGAGCGCCATTTTATTAGTCAATTTGCATTTTGATCTTTATTTTATCGACTTTCTGTTGTGCAAATCCGATTGAATCAAAGCTATGTAGACCTAGAATAGGACGTGGAACACTTTTCTAATTGAAATCATCTTCGTAACTCTTACGGTTTTCGAGATAATTTTTGGATGACCTTGAAGACATGGTTCAAGGTCATCGAAATTTTCATAGTAGGTATTTCCTTACTCACTGTATGCGACCTGAAAATTTAAATTTTCTACCTAAAACAGGTTTGGAGATATTCGCGGCGCCTACTTTTTTCTCGTTTCGTCCCACTGTGCGCCTGTGCAGATCGAGCAAATTTGACGTTAGGTAAGAAGCTTTGCGGTGGAACTTTTTTCGAAATTTAATTTTTTTTTGAGTTTTGTAGTTTTACTTAGAATTTCTCTTTCTAAAACTATATTTTACGACGTATTTAAAGTTAACTTAATTAAATTCAAAAATATTTAAAAATAAATCTAGTCTAATTTTTTCAGTTAAAAAAAGGTTATAATTTCCTAGGGTTATTTTAATTATTTAGTTCTTATTTTTATACGTAACTAGTCATAACGCGTGATAACATATTAACTGCAATAAACCATGTTATTTTACCCTTTAAAAAGTTGGTTTTCATAATTATTTAGTCACTTAACTCACAATTTTACTACGAATCATGCCTGAATAAAAAAAACAAGCATTTTCTGTCCAATCGTTAGTATTTGGTTACGAATTTTTTAAAAACAGGAATGCCATATTCTTTTTAAAGCAAAAGCGGGTGTTGTTATAATGTTGATGATCGGATATAGTGTTGCTTTATATTTAAAATTTAATTTCAAAAATATTTTTATTCGAACTTGCAGTCAATTTTTGTGTAAGACCTTATCAATATTGTATTTATTTATAATTTGGGGAAACGACTGTTGAATTGGCCCCTGGAACGAGTAAGAGGGGCTTGCTTTTAGTCATTTTTAGTTGAACCAATGAGACCACCCTGATTGGAGGGAAGGGAAAAGTTGCAATGGGCTTTAATTTTCCCATGGCAACCGAAAATATTTTTTACCTCTATTTAAAAATGCATGAAATTTTCTCCGTTACTCAAATTTTGTTAAAATTTAACCAAAATTGATAAATTTTACCCAAAATCCTTGATCAATTTTACCCAAAATAAATCAAATTCATCTTTTTGGGTAAGTTTTGAAAATTTAATTTATCCAAAATTTTAAGTACCCTCTGAAACCGAGAAAATCCCATGCTTTTTTAAATGGAGATTTTTTTGTTTTGAGAGATCAAAATCATTTTCGGTTGCCATGGGAAAACTAAAGCCCATTGAAACTTTTCCCTTTGGGAATTTTCATACTACCTCGGGTAGTCTCCTTGTTAGTCACTTTTAACTAAAAGTAACTTTTAAAATCAGTCTCTAAAAGTCACTTTTTTTCAATTTGATAGGTTTTCATAGGGAACGCTACTAATAATCTGGCAAAAATTGTTAATTTAACTTGGATATATCAGAACTCTATTTTTAAATGGGATATTTTTCCTTTGTGGTTGATTATCTTAGTTCTACCCCTTTAATTTAATACGTTTAAGAAAATATAAGAAAACACTACTTTTAAGAAATAAAGTTACTATTGCAAATGCGGTGTTTTTTACTTTAATAAACTGTTTATTTTTAGTGACGTTTTGATCACTTTTTAGTCAGTTTTTGGTCACTAATTTCCAAGTGATTTCCCGAAATTTCTTAATTTTATTAAAAATTAACCACTCAATATTTTTTGATGCGGTTTTCGCCATAAATTTTAGTTTTTAATGGGCTATAGGGCTATCTAACTGGTTAAAGCTTGACCGTTCCCCTTTAAATCAAACTCTTATCTGATATTACTTCAGAACGAACTCTATCTATCGGACCAGAAATCTTGGGTTCTGTAGGTTCTATCACGCTTAATCTCGACGACTATAGCTTAAATATTAAATAAAATACGCTATTTTACGTTATAATATAAATTTTAATGATTACATGATTTAAAATCTGTACATGATTGTTAAATTTTGAAGCGTTTGGCGAATTGGTATGATAGCAATGAGGTAGCTTAATACGTTTAGAAGAAGCCTCCGAATCCGCTGAAAAATGATAGAAAACCTGTGGTCATGTTTCCGAAGCAAAGCTCAATTTTGGGGTCCAAATATTTACCCGAATCCTCCGCCTCCGCCAGATTGTTCTTGAGCCCTCAAGATTAGAGCTAAAGCGGCCAATTTCTCCAATTTCCCGGCCGAAACCTCTTGAATGACAACGGTACTGATTAGTACGACGGCCATCAAAACCATGAACAAAACTTGGCAGGAAATCATCTTGATTTGAGGTTTATTAGGTCTAAAATTGAGATAAATATATTATTAATCTAATAGAAATTCTACTTGTAATAAAATAAATCTTCGTTTAAATATTTAGGTCGTGTAATAGTTCTTTTTATAAAATAACCTTGGCCATCTTGTTGAACTGTTGCCTCCCCGCTTCGGCTGTGGATCCCACTAAAGAGTTTATGAACTCATTCTTAGGCATTGGCTGAACTATTCCAGGGCAACATTTCAACAAGTTGGGCAAGCGTAAAGACATTTTATAAAATCAACTATTCTTTTTTTGTTGCGAAATTTTAGCTGAATATATTTCAAGAACAAATCGTTAAGTTTTAGATCGAGTTTTCGTCAGCTATAGTTAGTTATAAGTCAGAGTGACTTAGCCCATCACAATTATGTAAACAATTATTGTTTAATATTATAAACTATATTGATCGATAACGTTAATGTTTAAGTTAGCCACTTAACTATATCATTTACTTTCCGCAATAGTTAGCAATAGCCAGAAACGTAAAAGTAAATATTTATTGTCAATAAATAGTCAATACTATATCCTTTAAAGGCCGACTACATATTTATTCGGTTTACTGTTTCTCACTGGTAGTTGGCTGCTTGCATAGCATATGTATCTTGCAGAGAGCCAGCTTCCAGTGAAAGGCAGAGTAAACCGAATAACTATGTAGTCGGCTTAATACCCAACGTCGTATTTTAAGCTAGAAAATAAATATTTTTATAATTGAACGAAAGATATACTCACTGATCAGCTAGTGACTGAATAGTAGATTGTTGAATGAGTTGTGATACTCTGTCCGTGATCGTTTGGCGCTTTTATACCCAATTGCGAGGAGGAAAGTGGTGTCGATGGCACTTCCGTTTCCTGCATCTGCAGTCACCTAATTCGATATCTGGGTGACCATTAACCTTACCCCTCCCTCCATTTAAGGAGAGAGGACCATCGTGATAATTTGAAAGTGTGAAACTTTCCCTTTTTATCCTGTAGTTACGCTTGCCCGATCTTCCGAAGCACTCATGCGACGGTTATGGCTACTTAAAAGTCCACTTTGGCGTTTATCGGAGACCCAGTTTCGCCCATTCTTTCGCTATTTCGGTTTGCCACTTTTTTATTTTATTCTAGGACTAAGTACGGTAACTATCTAATCGACTACCTCCATTTTAACTGGTAATTAACGATTATAAATGTTAACTATAGCAACGCTATCGTTTCTCGGAATTTTATACGGATATTTTTGAGTTAGTTCTCGCGACTTAAATCTTTAAGCGACGCGGTTAATCAGTCTAGAACCGAGTTTTGTTCGACGAAACTTTATACTGCTATTTTATCGTTATTTATTTAACGTGTTTTTCCCTGACGTTATTAAGTTACGGAAAATAACGTAGTTTTCTTCTTTTCGAGGGTGTTGAAAAATGAGTCTAGCTTGTTCCCGAAAGTTCGTGATTTTCGAAAGGGGTTTTTTTTTAAGAAAGTGCAATTTATTTCGGGTTAATATAGAATTTGTTGAGAAAGTACGAATGGTAGTGACATAAATATAATATATAGTTTATTCTAACGTAATAGTCTTTACTTTTCTTAGATTTCAACTTTATTTTTTAGTTCAAAAAGCTACCGCCAGAAGGTTATGAAAGCCTATACTACAGTATGGAACGATTGTCTAATATACTTGTTGTTCCGGGTGAAATTAATGTAACAAAGGAATTTCAACAGAACCGTTGTCGGGTTAGTGTTAGATCAAGAACGTCTTCTGGTTAACCGATAATTTGTTCAGAGGGGCGTGGTTTTACTTCCTGAAATCAGTTTAAAGTCATCGGGAAGACGTGTTTGAGCTCGCGATTTAAACATTTCCGCTAACCTTAATTGATGTATTTCAAAAAGAACCCAATTCACAGCTCTGTATCTAGTATATAATATATTAATATAGAATATGTAAGTTAGGTAGCAAGGCGGTTAGCACTCCTTCCGTGTTGAGTTCTCTACCAATTGGTTAAAGGGGTTTTCCATTTCCATCGAAACACGTTGACGTTAACTGTAATAGTTAGTGTAGGGAGCCGTTGGCTAGCGTGGCATGACGGGCTTTCCACCACCTTTTAGAGTACTACTAAAAGGATTGTCGGTCCATGGGCGAACTACGACAGTTTGCCCATGCTCGGTCGTTGGGGTGGCTTAAGAATCAAATCGTTGAAGTACATTTTTCTGGTTATTAAATAAAATAGTGTTAGTTTTCTTACTCCACTATGATGCCCACCCGCTTTTGGCATCCTACACTATTAGTTTTACTGTTATTACACTTAATTACAGAAACTATAGCTGCTAGAGAAAAAATCAGTCTAAATAACTGTTATTTGCTTATTTCTGGCACTCGTAAATCATAGGCCGTCGTTTTCTATACAGAGTCAGTCTCACCACGGCCAACTTAGATCCACTGCTACTCGCACTAGTGCGAGTGGCACTAGATCTAAGTTGGCCGTGGTCTCACTCAATCGAATCATATTAGGTGTTTTAATTTGTTTATTACACTGATTTTATTTCAAGCCGTTTCTGTAATTAAGTGTAATAATTGTAAAACTAATAGTGTAGGATGCCAAAAGCGGGCGGGCATCTTAGTGGAGGAAGGAAAATTTATCCAGTATGGACCAATTTGAGAAATAGATTAGGATACGAAAAAGCGGAAAAACTTGTAAAGATAAACAGGTATATTAATACTCAAAATACTGAAAAATGAATATTGATTAGTATTTGTCATTACTGACACAATTTGGGATAGTTCCATAGACTTAACTGTATTGTTTTCACCAATAAAAAGCTCTTTTTTGGCTAAGTATAGAAACGTTTCTTAGTGATTTTTTTAAAACAACGAGTTTTCGAAAAGTCCGGATTTTTTCATGGATTTTTCAACGTGGATTAATCCAGTATAATCCACGTGGATAAAACCGGACTGGTTACCACCGTGCTAACCCTGCCACTCTGCGTTGGAAAAGTCCTCGTGCGATCACTTTTTTACCTTTTATTTTTATTGTTAATATAAAATGTTTTGTAAATAGTGGAATTTTTTAAATATTGTTAGTGCAACTTTATTTCAGATTTAAAAATTTATATCGTTTTACGCTTCAAACTGCTCGCGGATCCAGAAATGGATTCATCCCTGTTTTAAAAGGGATTTGTAAATTACATGGAGTTAATAAATATTCATTCATACTACACGATGTAATACTGCCACCGAAAGTAATGGCAATAAAGGTCTCAAGATGACTTGGTCCTAAAGTTGTGCTTTGGGGATTAGCTCATATTTGTACCTTGATTAATAATATTTTACCCGTTAAGATTTCTTAACGTAAGTTTAGGAGAGGGAACACTTAAGAGAAGTTCTTACGAAACATACAATGAAGCGACCCAAAAATTTTGAAATTATTATAATCCTTGGGCTATTGGAAAGGTTACCATGGAAACGAAATCAGGTGATCGCGAGGCACGAGCTAAACTATAGTTTGTTTAAAGTTAGAAACGCGCGTGCAATTCCGCCAGCTTTCAAAATCCGCTTCACTAGGTTACGTTTCCCATCAGTTAAGTTAGTGACGCGTCTTTCGTCACGGAGTTTGAAGTGACCTAATTTACTTCATATCCCGTGAAAAAGGTTTCGTTTAAGAAAATGCTTTTATGGCATACTTATGAGTTACGTATGATATTACCATAAGTCTATAATATTATTCTATAAGTTTGTCACTTTGAGGAATATTTAACTGAGGGCTAGTAACGAAGTGACGTCATCATAAGAAGAAAATCACCCCCTAGCGAGACTCTGTCAAAGGCTACGTGTCACGCGGGAGCGAGCGGACGCAAAACGGCAACGAAGCCCGTAATGCAGTCTGTCTATTGAATAGCTCTCACAAGGAGACTACCCGAGGTGTTACACACCGATTTTGTTCAAACTCGGGGCATTGGTAGACCTTCATGTATCATCTAAATTGGTCACATTTTTATTAATTTTTTAATTTTTTTTCACAGGGAAATCGGTCAAAATCCCATGTTATTTTATGCCAAACCGTTGCCCATTGAATAAAATCCCTTTAGAATTTTTAAGTTACATGAAGGTCTACAACAAAATCGGTGTTTAACACCTCGGGGTAGTCTCCTTGTCAGTAAAACTTTTACATGTGAAGAATAGGAAGTGTCACGCTTATGTAATAATATTATACACTTATGATATTACGTATCATATTGTATCGCTAAAAACTTCATACAATCTGAAGATAAGTATGAAAAACTTGGGTAACTTTGAATCGTCGTCGAATTTCGAAATGCGCCTTTTTTTTTAAAAACTGTTATTAGTCTGATAATGGAAATGGGTCGCTCTATTATTAGCAGCGCCGACACTCGGGAGTTTTTTCGCTCTTCTCGGAGTGTAGTCATTCAATGGAATCCAATTACGCGAGAAGGAGTTTCACGCGCTGTTCCCACCTCCCGCAAAAAGGGAGATGAAAAAAGCTATAGTTCGAGCGAGTCCGTGTCCGATATTGGTTGCCATTCGGAAGATAGTCGCTCGTAAATCAATTCTTTTGTTGAATCGCTTCCCACTGCGAGCCACGCCGGCCATTGCAGCGTAGAGAGACGTTGACCCTCTCTTCACGTACCATTCCTCAGACCTTCGGAGACATTGTACCGCGTGTATACTTGAAATATTTGATATCGGTTTCTTCATTCAGCCGACGCATTGTGACCACTCTTCCTCGAGTGTTACCAAGGTCCGTATATTGTTGAACTTTCCACTCGATAATTACAATAAATTGAATTTAATACGGGCTTGACTTTTTTATATTAAAAAATTAAGTAAATCGGTTTTTATTTAAACGTTTTTATTATTATTTAAGGATATTAAAACAATGGCTCTTTTAACGTTTAATAGGCGATTCTGAAATATAATATTGACAAATACATGCACACAAGAGTTAAATTTTGGGTGCGCGCTCTTGATATATTAGTAGATTTTGCACGCGCGTTGAAAATTAAATAAGAAGTGCTCAAATACTTGAACCTTACGACAAAAAGTGACCGTATTATGTGAACACCAAACTTTTCAACTATTAATGGATATTAATTAATTAATTAATATTATCAATTTTATAATTTAAAATTAAATGTTTATTAAATTTAATGACTGTTTAATATTTAAATTTATTTCTCCATTGAAAATATTGTAATTTTTTTAAATCTCAATCAGCCAACCCTGGTTTAATATTCCTACAACCGCTAACTCGTTGCGTTAACGTGAAAAAATAGTCCTTACGTTATTAATAGCTAAAGTTAATACGTAAACACAAACTAAATTTTCTACTCTTCTAATACGCCATTTCAGTAATAAGATCTGACTATCAGATTATAATTCTTATAATTTACAATAAATAATAATAATAAATTATAATTCTTATAATTTACAATAAATAATAATAATAAATTATAATTCTTGTAATTTACAATAAATAATAATAATAAATTATAATTCTTATAATTTACAATAAATAATAATAATAAATTATAATTCTTATAATTTACAATAAATAATAATAATAAATTATAATTCTTATAATTTACAATAAATAATAATAATAAATTATAATTCTTATAATTTACAATAATAACATATTAGTATTGTTAATTTTCCAGAAAAATAAAATATGGAAAAATTTCCAGGAAATTTTCCGGATTTCGGAAAATTTTCCGCAAATCGTAAAAATAAAAAATTGAAAAAAAAATACTTTTTAAGGGTTTTTAACTTTTTATCGATAAAAAATGTCTAACAGTAAACATACTACAAAACAAATTTTCCGACTTACAACACTATATAATATATAATAATTCTTATAATTCATATAATTTATAATAATAATTCAATTAAACTCAAACTGTTTTTAATCTGTACAGTAACATGGTATTCACCTTTTTAAAATTGTAAAATTTATTTACAATTATAAAAGTAATAATTAATTTTAATTCATAGACTTTATTTTAAACAGCTATATGAAAATTTTGTCTCTAGAGCGCCAGTAAATTCCCAGAGTTTGAGAAGTATAACTTCATGGTGCCAGGATTAAATATTTTCATAGTACTTAGTTAGTTATATGCATTTTTGGTTGAACTAATATCTTCCGTATATGAATAGTTTTTCCAAATTCAGCTCCCAAAAATAACGGGCTGATGATTTTTGGCTGGTCGGCGGCCAACTTTAGTTCACCAACTTGGAAGTGAAAGTCGTTGCTATCGAGAGAGAGTGAAGCTTTGTTTTCCCATTAGTCCCTTGGCCCGTTCCCGATATTTAACAAATGAGCAGAGATAATATTTACGCGTCGGAATATGGTCCCCTTTTTGGGAAACTTAATTTAAAAATCGAGGCGCGCCTTAACGCTTGAGATGCTATCATCGCGCCCTCGTGTGATGTACTCCGCGGCGCTTCTAATCAAAAGTTCTCTCCGTTTTATCAAGATAAATCGTCCTATTCCCCGAGTTACTTTTAACCATTACGAAACGAACGCCACCTAGCGCCGTCGCTATGCAAAGGTGTACATTTGTCATTTAAAATAATATCGGAACCCCCCTCCCGAAATGTCTCTAATATTAAAAGCAGATGATTTTTGGAAATGTTAGAAAGGGGGTAACGCTATACGTATAAAAGGTTCGAGGGGGTTTATCCCCCTTTTTGGAGATAACCCTTCTGACAGGGCCTAGTTCGTCTACGCGGAAAGGGGGCGGAAGGGACAGATAGGGGTCGCTTAGCGCTTGAACGCACCGCTGAGCGCGGAGATTCTGCGGGCGCTTTGTAGAGTACGGCGGAGTCGTCATTCTACACCGCCAGGAGCCGCCGCGAACCGCTTACCTTTCCTTTTAAGATGTAAACTTACGCTCGAGCGCTCGAGAATTATTATTGCTTATATTACTCTGATTTCCCGGCAATTTTTCTCGATCACGACGTAGAAATATCGCTGATTCCCCATTGCTGGAATCTTCGCGTGACGTCATTTCTACCCGTTTCCATTGGACGAAAACGCGACCACCCCCACACCGCGAGCGATCTCCGCTTTTTCAGAAACTCCGTGACATTTCGAGTTTCTCTATCTACTGTCTCTTACCTTTTTATGCTAGTTTTGGGATTATATTTTATTATTGAATAGTCGCTTCGCTATCATCTTCTGGTAAATAATTTAATATTTTTAATATTAAGTATTTTCTTTCCAACTTATCCGTCGCGATTAGGGATATTAAAGTAATTTAGTGAAACGCGTGGGGAGATCGACAACTCGTAGAAATTAATTTATTAATTCAGGTTTTACTCTATCCGGATGTATTTAACATACACCAATTGTAAACATCGATGTTTAAATATTTTATATTTTACGATAACGAGTACCGTGATAGACGAAGAAAATATTAATTTTATAGCAAAAACCGTCTTTAAAAATATGAAACCGTTATTTCGTAATATATTTTTTAATATCGCCGCAGAGCGATACGAACGCCCTCTACCGAAACTTTGACGAACATCGACTAGAGGCCTCTCTAGTTAGGGATCCAGTTCTGGAGGGGAAAATACCATACCTATAACACAGGACAATGGTTATTATTATGTGTTGAACAAAAAACAACCAGAGGCACTGTGTTTTATTGCTGGTTTTTACGACTATAGCGGCTGCTTCTAGCCTGGAGCCTAGTTACTACCAATTCAAAAATTCGTAGGATCGTCTGTTGCTATGTACACCATTCCCCCCTACTTGTTAATCTACCCCCCCCCCCCCTCCGTCTGTTGTTTTTCGAAATGTTGGAAGTCTAGGCTTATAGTTCTGAGTCGGTGAACTTATATCAACCAATTTTTTATTATCAATTCAGTTTTTAATTACGGTTAAGTATAAAATGAGTATAACATTTTATCCTGTGCAAAAACCTGCAAGGAAACACGTCAAGCTTTAAGCACAGTGAAAGTTTGTTTTGGCGTTCTACACCGAGTGGCTCTGCGAGTAGGGTACTCGATTTGAAATAAAATGGCGTCAATGTTCAACACTAACGGAAATAATTTTTACTGAAAACATATAAACGTATTTGCTAGTTTGAAGAGTTTTTCATCTAAATTAGAGACTTTTTTGGTACGCCAATTCGGCTATATTTAGAAAAGCTTGTCAAGTTAAATATAATAATAAGTAATGTTTTTATTGAGGACAAGCTATTATAAAAGGAAATAATATTTTAACCCAAATTAAAAATTTTCTACTCCTAACAAAACGAGTTTGAAACATTTATAACAATTATTTAACGACAACGTATTTACGTATGTTAATTTCGTATAAATTGGTCTTAGAGTATTTGTATGTCTGGAAGAAACTGGTACTTTTATTTTCAAATTTATTCTATTCTATTCACTATTCCTTTCAAATAAGATTTATTGTTGGGCGAGATAAGACATTTTTAATACATTCTTAAAGGGACTATAATATCATGCACAGGCGCTAAAATAAGAATTTTCTAGAACTGCGCAAACTAAATTAAACCCGAACACATAATTTAAAAAAAATTGAGATATAAAGGTAATCGGGTATTTTAAATTTTTCATACTTTTTTTCCGATAAATGCACGATAAATAGCACTGCCCAAATCAGAGTTTTTTAATTGCCCCAAAATGCCATAATTGCCCACTATTTTAGGCCCTGATCATGCACTCCATGGTGATGAAGGAATAGAGATGGGCGTTTGGATAAAAATTAACCACTTATTTTATTTTTATCCATAACCTACAATTATCCGAAAATATAATTTTTTTTGCATGTTAAATCGTTGTTTATCCGTGGATAATATCCATAAATAAACAGTTAACCAAAATATTTAAGATTAATCGAAACTTAGTCAGTTAATTTATCTGTTACGCGGAGCTCTATAAAGGAATCAGTTTGATGCTAGCATAGTATCGAATAATGGCATCTAGTGACAGTGGCGGGTAATTATGAGTCATTATCTTTTCCACCTTATTATATTTGAATACAGACAATACATCCTTAAATGGATACGAATTTAAGTTCCAAAGAAGACTATAAATTAGAATACTAAATATTAGAATGATCATTGATTAACATTTTAAAAATTACAATTTATCACGAGTTCTTGTCTAGTTTAAGCAGTGGGTATCATTCAGGGTTGCCACACGTCAGGGACAAGTCAGGGAAATTAAAAATTGGACTAAAAAGTCAGGGAAATTAAAAATTGGACTAAAAAGTCAGGGAAATTAAAAATTGGACTAAAAAGTCAGGGAAATTAAAAATTGGACTAAAAAGTCAGGGAAATTAAAAATTGGACTAAAAAGTCAGGGAAATGTCAGGGAATTTTAAGAATTGGTAAAAATTCAGGGAAAAGTCAGGGAATTCAATTTTATCTGGGCACTTTTTGAAGGTAATTTAACTCTAGATGTATGACAAATTCCACGATTATCATTTATTTCCTTGAAAGTTTGGCTAATTTTTTCAACATAGCAATAACCTTTTTACTGAAGTATAAGCGCATCTAAATTTATTAACTTCTGATAAAAGTAAAATATAAAATAATTTTGGCCTTAATAAGTCAGGGAAAATCTCTTAAAATGGTCAGGGAAAACAGGGAATAGTCAGGGAATTTGAATCTGAAAATTGTGTGGCAACCCTGTCATTCTTTAAAAGAAAAGTAAAATGTTTGAACTGGAACGTGTCAAAAATATCATAAATAGGTGTACTTACCCTAGTAACACTATCTTTAAATATCGCTCTGCTTTTTATACGGTATCGTATCAAAATAATCGATATTTTTTCTTTTACGATGTAATAGACCCCCGCGAGTTCATAATCCACCCCCCCCCCTAGGAACCCCCCAGGATCTCGTAAAAGAAAAATGTATCTCGGTGCGTCCGCTATTAGTTCTTTAACAGGTAGATAACCCCCGAGAAATAAGCGCGTAATATGTTTCTCGGGTGGATATAATATAAGATTGCTTTCTGACAAAGACGGATGGGGCACTGCCCCTTTCGCTGCGCGCGCCCGGGAGAGAGAGAGTTGATTTACAGCGCCCCCTATCAGGTACAATGCTAACGTAATCCCCGGCTCGCGACGAAGGGAAACCTACCCGAGTTTCCCAAGATATCTCCTCTCGCCCGTATACGTCGCTAACCTCACCCAATTCAAAACTCATGCTTAATAAATTAGGGGAGAGACTATATCTTACGGCCGAGTATTAATATCGGGTTTGAAATAATAATGATGTATTCGCCACGTGCTGCTCCACTATGTATAACGGCAGGCTCCGAAGGTCGACTCCGTTCTCTGGTGTTTGCCATTGGTAACGTTACAGCGAGTTAGTAGTATAGAAATGATGGTTCCGTCCCGAGGGGACCGTTTTCTCGTGTATTTTAAATTGCGGGTATTCCCCTTAGCATTTTGACGAGTAGGGATTAATAAATTTGCCAGAAGTGACGTGGACGTTAATAAAAACAATACGCTTCTTTTGCTGGTTGAAGTTCGAAACCTCGAAATGATTTTCTGTCCTTGTCTGCCATTCATGGCTCTAGTCACGAAGCCTCGATCGAAACTTTCTTTAATATTCAATATTGCTTGCCTACTTGATTTCCATTAATAATCGCATCATAAACAAAATCCGATATAGATTTCAAAGTCATCCGCCGTACTTTTCTAATTCCTCCTCGAAGGAAAGCTAACCTTCCAATTCAAAGTGTAAAAAGAAATTTTCCCCCGTGGCGTGAAACTCTTATTTTTATACTACTCGAGTTATATCTACGAAAATACAAAGAAATGGAAACTACATATCTGGATATGTTAGGGTTACTCACTTCCGTCAGCATAATTCGTAACACCGGCCTTGATTTGAAAATTTTAATTTAAAAAAAAAACTCATTTAGCGGTCGTCCTGGGGCAGATGCCCAATATGCCCCACCTCTAACACGGTCCTGAATTACCGTTTTTGATTACATTGAATTTAACTCAAATTAAATTTGCAATGCGCACCAATATCAATAAGAAAGTTGTAATGTAGTGTCAAATAATAGGATGTTTTTTACACACAATCCCTAAGATGTTTGTGTCTAAGATCACGTACCGTGTAGCCGCCGATGCCGCCGCCGCCGCTGCCGAATCTTGCATAGTTTTGTAACAATTAGGTCTAGAAGTGTCAATGATATGTCATTTGACAAAAAATATCAGTACATCAATAACCCAATATTCGTTTTGGCGCTTGGGAGCCCACAATTTGGTCATTGGCCAATTTTAGTGATATTGGGGGATTTTCGAATTTTAAATTTACCTAATTTTTTAAACAGGGTTCATACAACATTTGGAAAATTAATTTCCCTGATATTACCAGGTGCTAAAACACCGTATGTTTTCGTTTAATCGAAAAAAATTATATATCATTATTAAGGCGCTTCCAGACTCAAACGAATTTCCCTGATATATCCAGGTTTTGGTTAAATATTTAAAATTTCCCTGATATTTCCCTGATTTTTTTGGAAAGAATCTGTTTCACTGATATTTCCAGGTTTTCCAGGTTCTCCAGGTTTGTATGAACCCTGTTAAATTAAGACCAAATTAATCATTCCGAATTAAGATTACGGTTGCATTAAGAAATTTTAAATTTAAGTGAGATTTCGGGCTAATTCGCGGCACCCCACAACCCGCGTACGCACTATTGTGATATTTGAATTTCGTACACAATTGATACTGGAATCATCTTATTTACAAAACCAGGTAACTCTAAAAATTCGGTTTGTCTAAATATTATTTTAAATTAACGCGTTCGCGTTCCGCTAACTTATTTCCGAAATCAGGTAACTGTAATCGGGCGAAAATAATCGTTTCATTTATGGCGAAATGACACTACGCGTATAAAACAATTTTGTTTCATTTTATCGAAAGACACATTGTTAAATTGAATCTTCTGATAGTACACTAGGAAGCTATCCAGTGGCGTAGATTCTAGTTTGGTTCGCTACGTGATTGACCAAAACAATTGTTCACGCAACCATACATTTATCGGGGGGAGGCTAGGCTCGGTTTTCTGTCGTGCTACGCCACTGAAACAGCCGTTGCGTTTTGCTCGGAGACAAGCTAAATATTTATCTGTAGCATTTTGATATCTAACACAGTAGTCGGAAAACTATTTTCCATGAACGTTTGAATTATGATTTCTAGCGAAGTCGACCTACGAGCCAGCAACAGACGATGACCTTGAAGCTTATCAAGCTGGTACACAACGAACGTCATTTGTCACAAAGACAAAAGGCACGACACCTGGTTTCGAGTATTTGGAAATATTAGTCGGTGCGCGAAAAAACACCGTAAAAGTTTTCGTTTTCCCAACGTAGGTCTATTTCACAATCACTATCGATTTGATATTTATCCCCTTTGGAACCCCTTGATTTCTATAGGTACACGACAAATATTGTCATCGTTCAAGCCGGAACTTGAAGTTTTCACTTATTCACCGCTTGCCGCCCCAATCCCCTCATACGTCCTATCAGAAGTATATATATCTATCTATATATATATCTATATCTTTCACGAGAGAAGGATCCATTTAGGACACGTACCTTAGCCGGTTCGACTCAGTTTTCAATGGGAACAATTTACCACCGCAAATTGGATTCAAAATTTACTGACTATCGATGTAACAGGGTTGTTAAAAACCAAAAACCTTTTTTTTTGTTTAAACCGGGTTTTGTTTTGGTTTGTCAGGTTTTTTTAAACACTGCTTTATTTTACTTAATCTATTTTTCGCTTTTGTGTAACCGTGCATACATATTCCAAATCAACAAAAAATTAATAAGTATTATTACAAGCCTCACGTGACCAAAACGAAGTTTTAGTTTTAATTTCATTTTTGATTTGGTATAAATGCAGGGTGAACAGGAAAATGCCTCGAAAATTTTGAAAAAGAAATATTAAATATTCAAGCGAGTTAAAGGAAAATATAGGACAAACCATAAGCAAAAATAAGGATTCTTATCGAAAATTATCGAAAAACAGTAGATAAAATAAAATGAAATATAGAATGAAGAAGGGTACACGACGAATGAATGTTTTCGGATTATATACTACATGAGAAAACCTCAGGAATTTATAGGAAGGTATTGAAAATATAGCAAATTGGGTCATCTGGTTAATGTTTTAGAATTGTAATCATTTCGGTATGAAAATGTACAAACACTTTGGAATAATTTTTAGTTAATTTAAAAAACAAATTATTTAAAACAAGACGTACGACGGTCAGAATACACACAATCCTTCTAATGTGTTAAGTTTGTTTGAGATATTCACAGCAACCTGCAACGCCGGTATCGCAACCAAAATATATCCACGGTCACACATATATACATATTTACACTTATTTGTTACTTCTAGTCATACTTTGAAAGCATCGAAGATTCCTTCGATCAGTGTCACTTTTATTTTTTACTTCTGATCACACTTATATGTTACTACTAGTCAGCCGTTGAGTGTCACACTTATTTCTTCTAGTAACTTATTAGTTACTTCTGATCACACTTATTTGTTACTTCTGGTCATACGCCGAAGACTAGGCCGATCAGTGTCATACTTAATTGTTACTTCTGCTCATACGTTGAAAGCGCGGCCCACTCTGAACGGCCTTGAAAAACGCCAGAGGGAAACGGGCGCGTAGACCTCTATAAACACGCGGATTTACAATGTTGGAAATTGCGGGGGTCCGTATACGCTGCCCAAAAAACCTTACTTAGAATTAAATTTAAGGAAAGTATTTGCAATTCTAGGTTAAATGTAAACCACAGCTATTCAAAAATATAACTTTCATGAAAATCGGACTTAAATTAAGGAACGTTATGTCGACTTTCAGGCGGAAATATAAAACCACGAACATTGGGGTCCGGTAAATAACCCCGAAAACTGTACTTAAATTTAATATTTACTGATATAACCGAAGTTGTATTTCAACTGAATCCTAACCTATCCAATAATATTTTTTTTAACGTTATCGGACTTATTTTTAAAGAAAATATCTACCACATAAAGGAAATCACCGAAAATAGTAAATTGGGCAAATGCCCAACTTCTTGGGCTCCGATTTGAAAACTTTATGAAAGTCTATCAATGGCGATGTCTGTATATTCGAACGAGATATCATTGACTCTTCTAGCCCTAACCGTTGAAGAGGTATGCGTGACACGACGGCATCGGCTACACTGTACGTGAGACTAATACACACACATCCTTAGGATTGTGTGTAAAAACCATTGGATTTTTTAAAAAAAATCACTTGGTTTAAACCAGCCAACCCTAATATTATACCGTGTACTTGTTTGTAAGCCATATTTTCCAGTTGAAATAGAATTTCTCGTTTCGCTACCTTATTTCCAAAACCAGGTACATTGAAAAATTCGGTTTGTCTTAAAATTCTTTTTAAATGAACTCATTCGCGTTTCGCTACCTTCTTACCTAAAACAGGTAACTCGAATGCATTTTCGGTAAAATTCATCTTGGGTTTATTAGGAGTAAAAACGCGAACAAGTAAAGAGACCAATAAGTAGGGGAGAAAACTAAGCTTTAATGGGGAAAAATATGCGGTACTTCGGCCGATAGGCCTTCAAGGCGAAAAACTTTAATACGACGTTTATTAAGTTTATGTACAAAATTATTGAAAATGTGTTCAATTTTAAATTTGAATAAATGTAATTCATCGGGGGGGGGGATTGTTTTACTTAAATGTCCGTAACATCTTGTTTCCTAGGGGTTGATCCACTCCCAGTAATCAAGCCAAAGCGATTACGTCACTGATTACAAATTTAGCATTAGCGAAGACTGTACTCAGTTTCGTCTGTTTATAATCCGTGTACGGATTTTATGGAAGTAGTTAGCCCCTCGGTTTTTATCACGGCCTTTTGCGGCTATTAAATTAATTTATATTATCTTAGAGTAATTATTTGTGTAGAAAATTGAAACGGTAAGTGACAAAGTTTCCGAAACGCGAGTCCCGTTAAATAAAGTTAAACCCGGCCCGTTATAAAATCCGGTATCTCCCCACTTTTCTTTAAAACTAATTAGCTTTGAAAAAGAACAGATGACGGGAAAGTGAATTAGACTAATTACAAAATGATCCCTGGCTAAAAATGCGTCCGTAGCGGCAGGACTACGGCCAACTTCCCGATATTAAATTATGGAAATCTCTCTTTTATAGGAGGTGTGCCGGGCTCCCCTATAGATACGCTGGTCTTCGCGACGTCCGCTCACCCCCCCCCCCCTGGTAATATTTTAATTTGCCCCTCTCATTTGCATAGAATAAGAAGAGACTTAGACGCGGGACGGACAATGGTACGACGCGGCGTGTCAGAGCCCTGTGAGGTATCTTTCCATTCTCGGCGGTTGTGGCCAGCTGCCCTTGACTGCGCGGGGATCTTTTAAAGATTGGGGTTGAGCTGTTGGCAGCTCGCTGAAGCCATTTCTCATCGTTAATGTTGCGCGCGTCATTGCGCTCATTGTTAGCGCTTCGACTAGCGTTCTAACATTATTATCTTCTGGCCAGCGTCTAGAAACGCCACGCCGATATTCCCGCGGTAACTCTGGTAAGGCCTATTGAGTATTAAGTTATTTCGGACCCCATCCTCCGAAACTTCATTCTTATTGAAAATATTATTAATGATCGCCAAATATTTGAATTTAATAGTAGTTCGAAGTATTTCGCGCTCAGTAGGTCGATGCTGAATATAAAGGGGAGCCCAATTTTTCATGCCCCCCTCAAATGTCAGCTATCATATATTCGTGTATAAATTTCGCTTTACTTTTTATTAATAGAGGTAAATAAAGTATAGTTCTTTTTGAATCAGGAAAATATATTGGCCATGTAATTTTTACAGGGTTCGTACACGACCTGGAAAGCCTGGAAGAGTCAGGGAATTTGAAAAAGGGAAAAGTCGGGGAATTTTAAAAAGTTTCCAAAAGGTCAGGAAATTTGAAAATGACCCCAAAAAAGTAAGGGAATTTTTAAAATGACCCCAAAAAAGTAAGGGAATTTTTAAAATGACCCCAAAAAGTAAGGGAATTTTTAAAATGACCATAAAAAATCAACCATGGGAATTTTTAAAATGACCATAAAAAATCAACCATGGGAATTTTAAAATGACCCCAAAAAAATCGGACAAATAAAGTTTTGAAAGATGTACATAATAAACATTTTTCAAGATTTTACCTAAAAAAAATGATTTGTTCTACAAAAATGGTCAGGGAAAATTTGGCAATTTGTTCAGGGCATCTAATTCCGGAAATTTTGTACGGAACCCTGTTGTACTATTAATGGAACTATTGTAAACGTATGATGAAACGAAAAATATTCGTATTGAACGAGGGTTAAAACGTTTTTTAAGTAACAATACTTCATTTAAAAATTTCCTGCAAATTTTCCGCAAATCGGAAAAATAAAAAATTGAAACCTAAATTACTTTTTAAGGGTTTTAAAAGTTAACTTTTTATTGATAGAATTAATTTATTAATAGTGTCACATTGTTAATCAGTTTAAACTAGTCTAGAGGTTTAGTTTTACTTTTAGATTCGAAAAAATGAGGCGAAAATGCCCCTTTATTTAAATTTGCAAACAATATTAGACTAATCAAGGCTTTGGTCATTTTCCGACTTACAACTCTATTTGTGAATAACTATGAAAGCGCGGTACTTTTTAAAATAAATTATCGATATTTAATTTTCATAAGTTAACCTTTTGTTCGTGTATAACAATTTGGTAGGATAGTTTTACTTTTTTCCTTAAATTGCAAAACGTATTTTTCGTTGGATGGCTGGCTGGGTGAAATTTTATCAAAACCCATATCGTAACTATTTTAACGGACAAAATTCGATAATATACAGGGTGTTTCAAATGTTATGCAAAAATTCTAAGGAGTATGACTGTTTTTTCCCCATTTTCCTACGATAAATTAAAAGAGCGCCAGAGAGCTTTAAAGTGTGGCCTACTAGCCCGTGGCAGAATGATACAACAAGCGCGAAACCAAGCATCAGGGAAACGCGAACATTAAGGTTTGGGCTCGTGTGATAGGTAAAAAAGGACTTGGTAAACAAATCGAGGTAACCAGCGTAAAAAAGTAAACTTAAACAGTATTTTAAGTCCCTGCTGTAGGTTTCGCGATTGTTGCAGCCTACTTCCGGGGGACACTTTGAAGCTCTCTGACGCTCTTAACTCATCGTAGGAAAATTTAAAAAAACGGGCATACTTCTCAACTCACCCCCTACAACCCCTTCAAATTTCTGCATACCCTTTTGAAACACCTTGTATAATTTCAAAATACTTGAATCTGGTAAAAGACTATTTGGTTAAGTATACGAGTCTACGTCAAGATGAGTATCTGTGCAAAATGGCAGTGAACTTTTTCATCTCGCAGCGTCGGGAAAAACAGGCTAATAAATAGCCGGCGCGGTATACTTGACTAAACTCGATTATCGCGTCTGCTATGGCTAATTGTAATGAATCGTCGTTCTTCGGCAGCGATTCGAGCCGCCGCCGCTTTTGGTGACGGAAAAACACGTCCAGAAACGGGAACGTAGATGGCGCTGCTAAGGGTATAAAATATCGGTTAGCTTGTGTACAAATAGACGAAAAAAGGTCTTAACACCCGGCGAATGTCTCGAAACGTTTGTGGCCCCGCGATTGGGGTCTCCTCCGCTAATGCGCTGTTGGGAATCCTCACTCTGTTGAATGAATGGGAGGGGCGCCACCTAGTGACAACTAGGCGCGGGAAAGAGGTAAGCCAATGGCGAGCCGACACGCTTGTCCCTGAGTAATATACCCGGCTTCGAGTCGTTTTACCGTTAGCGGTAGCGACGAGTCTGGGACGTTTCGAGACGTAGAAAGGCGAAGGGAGAGGTTTTTTCTACTGGAAACTGTCATACGTAGATGGCGCCAGGGGTCTCCGCCATTAGGCTAACGGCCACTAATTAGAACGTAATGTTACTCCGGGGAAATCTTCGGCATTTTTTTCCGGCTCTACCCGCAAACCTTCATTCCTCAACTCCACTTTTTCTCCCGGCCCCAAACTACTAGCCGGCCTTAGTCTAATATATTCGATTGGTTTGAACGTTCGGATATTCCCCCCCAGTCAGGCCTCCACGGGGGCCCTACAGGTTAAAACACTTCTCGGCGTATCCACGCGCAATTTCCTAAACTCTGCTCTGTCTAGGGTCTTACGTCTAATGAATAAAATTCCAAATATGATATTTAAGAAGATGAAATAAGTATTTATATTTAAGATTTAACAGGGTGACCAGACTTCCTATATTTCCTATATTTTTAATGCCTTCCTATAAATTCCTTTATTTTCACCTATTTTCCTATTATTCCACGATCTTTTGAAATTGAGAACTTTTCAAGTACGTGTCATAGAACAAAATATTATCAATATTCTAGGTGATTCGAGTCAAAGTATACCGATATGCAGTAATTACCTTATTATTTTCCTATTTAGTTTCCTATATTTTTCTATATTTCGCTTATTTCTATACCTATATTTTTCTATAATTCGCTTTTTTATATACCTATATTTTCCTATAATTCGCCTCTAAAATTCCTATTTTTCCTATAAAATTTTCCAAGCCTTTCCCTGGTCACTCTGGATTTAATCAAAAAGTCATTTTCCCAAAATAGAAATGAATACATATGTTTAGACGATTTTTAACATTGTTCCCGCGATCCACCTTACGCTCTAAGCATAAAGGGTGTTTCAAAGGGTTATGCAACATTTTTAAGGAGTTGTTGGGGTTGAGTTGAGAAGTATGCCTGTGTTTTCCCATTTCCCTACGATGAGTTAAAAAAGCGCCAGAGAGCTTGAAAGTGTGGCCTACTAACCCTTGGAAGTAGGCGTTAACAAGCGCAAAACCAAGCTAGATATTTTTTAAATTTAAATGAAAATAATTATGTTTGATCATCACTTTCTTAAAGGGCCACATCGACTTTTGAAAAAATTCTGTCCCGATTTACCACGTGATAGCAGATACGACCAATCATATACTGTAAACAAGCGCGAGAAACTGGTGAAATTCAAACGCCGGTGTGTGGAACACCTAAGGTTCCTGGTGGATTGGTGAGCACTTTCTCCTCGCAGCAAGAGGAGCCGGGTTCGATCCCATTTTGTGGCACTGGGTGAAAACTCGGAAAAAACTCCTTCCGCGTCAAGTTTGCAAGTTCTCTCCCCGCTGTTTTAAGGGGTTTCCCCCCCGAGTTCTTCGGTTTCCCCTTCCGTATAAACTTGTTCGGGTTAACGGTAATAGTGAGTGTAGGGAGCTGTTGGCTCGCGTGGCATGCAGGGCTTGCCACCACCCTCCTACGCATTGTAACCCGGCCACCTGAATTAATGGCTTCAAAAGTCGCTTGATGACTTAGGCCTAAGGTGGTGCCTTGGGTATTAGCCTAGCTGATTGTTATTATTAGTCTATGCTCTAAGAGTAAAATAAACAAATTGGCCCGGTTACCCCGGTATCACCTTAGTTTCCTAAAACTGACGTCTTCCAACACGATTGAGGCACGCACCGGTGACGTTTTTCCTTCCCCCTTTCGTAACGAGGTGAAATTTCGATCATCATGCCCCGCAGATCGTCTTAAAATAGTCATTCTTGATTCAATATTTATGTTTTAGTGATTTTAAACTAAACTAAACTAATTTTATTTGATTATTTATGGGGGATTGTATCGGGTCATCAATTGCTGGCGTACCCAAAGCGGCTGATTGTTGATGGTTCGTATGAAAATAAGTAAGAAATCAACGCAATTCCGTACGTTACGGAGGGGGGAGGGGGGGGGCAAGACCAGCCATTGGGAATTACTGTTTCCCGCGAATTTCGTCTTCAGAGGCTGAATTTAAGTTTCCGAGAGTCTTGTTTTCCGAGAAGCTGGTAACTGCAGCGGCAAATAGCCCTCCGAAGATTTGTTTTCTCCGTTAGCCCTTAATAATCCATAGTAGCTCGAAGGTACCCGGAATCGTGGCCACCCGACAGCCAGCCCGCTGGCCTTCCAGCGTTTTCCGAGCGTGTCCGAGATAGATTTTCTTCCGACCGTAGCCACCTCTCAACTCTTCTGTTTTTCTTGGCAAGAATATCTCCTTTGGCAAATGTCGCCGTTTATCGTCCTTCGTAGACTGATCGAATTCCCCGTCAGCCGATCACGTTCTTCGGACGTGTCTTTACTTCAATTATTTGTTTACGCGTCGAATGTTTGTCGGAAATGAAACGCCAGATATATTATAATTCTGACGATTCGCTACGCTAATACGGATGAGAATTACTCCGCCCGATAAACCTAGGAGCAACAAACGCCAGGAGAACGCAGCTAGCCTTTAAACAAGCTAACGAAGGGTTGTGTACGAATTTCATTGGACGAGCGTCACGAGCCTTTACGATGAACGTTTTACGGGCGGGGGGGAAGACAATTTCCGTATTTTCCCCTTCCGACGGCAGCAGGCGCTAAAGCGTCTAGCCAATGAAATACGTACACAAGAAAATCTATTTCTTTTGACGGGTTGCGTTCTCCTTGTGTTGGGTGTTGTGTTTGTGGCTCCTAGCATAAACGATTCACTTATTCCGGAGTATTAGGGCTACTCTTTTTACTCCTTCTGAAAAGGAGGTGTAAAGGAGTAAATTGGATTTTGTCATCTGCTAGCCGCAATTTATCTGCTAAAAAGACCACAGGCAGCCATTTTGGAAAAAAGATTTTACGCCGAATCAATCTATATTTATATATATCTATATCTACCACAGAATCGGAGTAAAATGACGTCATAGCCTTACTCTTCTTACCCTACTCCGAAATCCCGGAACAAGCGAAAAGAAATCCCCTAGTGTGTTCGGTGTACTCTGCATTTTCACTGGAAGTTGGCTGGCTGCGTGGCACTTGAGCTATGCAGGTAGCCAACTTCCAGTAGGCCTTTAATCAATGGAGAAGGAATTTGTAAAACCCGGCGTCACAACCACAAGCGTTTTGAGTTTTTACGAGGTTTTTGTTAATGATTGAACGTGTAATTGGTAAATAATTCCGAGAACCATCTATATAGGCTTAGAGCTTAGGAAATATAGCGCCATCTGCCTTAATATCCGTCAACTAAATATGTGAAGTAATAGCAGACGATTTTTGAATTTATAGGTTTTTCGGTTAAACTTTAAACTGTTGCGCGGATAAAATTTTGAACGAGCAGACAGCTTTCATATATTCAATTTAAAACTCGGTCGGTAGGCGGCGATACTTGTGACCAAAAATTAAACAACGCACGAAGCCTAGAGGGATGATAAACTGAGTTTTTATTTTCTACGCCCTTTAAACACTACAAAATACCCATAATTATTTCTAGTCTCCGAAGATCCCAATTAAGATCTGTTTTCAACCTAGCAATAATACTATTAGAACAAAAACAGTTCTTCGAACTGAAAAAACAGTTTTGAGCTCGTTAAATGTGCAGCCTTAAAGGGACATATATTATTTTTATTGTTGATTAATATGTCAAATTCATTTAAAGTATTAAAAAATATTCCTGTGAACAACAGAATGACGTCATTCCGCCTTTCAAATCACAGTCCACTGCTCCTCCAATTTTTAACACAAAATCTTTGATCCAAAAGGAGTATAATTACCGTTAACCTCAACAAGTTGTTATGGAATGGCGAAACCCCTTAAACCAGTGGAGAGATAACTTGCAAACTCAACGCGGAAGGAGTTGTTCCGAGTTTTCGCTCAGTGCCACAAATTGGGATCGAACCAGGCGCCTCTTGCTGCGAGGCGAAAGTGCTAACCACTCCGCCACACCACTTTTAGTAAAGTTAAATGGTATTAGTAAAGTTAAAAATCCTAATGGTATTAGTAAAGTTAAAAATCCTAATGGTATTAGTAAAGTTAAAAATCCTAATGGTATTAGTAAAGTTAAAAATCCTAATGGTATTAGTAAAGTTAAAAATCCTAATGGTATTAGTAAAGTTAAAAATCCTAATGGTATTAGTAAAGTTAAAAATCCTAATGGTATTAGTAAAGTTAAAAATCCTAATTGTATTGTAAAGTTAAAAATCCTAATGGTATTGTAAAGTTAAAAATCCTAATGGTATTGTAAAGTTAAAAATCCTAATGGTATTGTAAAGTTAAAAATACTAATGGTATTGTAAAGTTAAAAATACTAATGGTATTGTAAAGTTAAAAATACTAATGGTATTGTAAAGTTAAAAATACTAATGGTATTGTAAAGTTAAAAATACTAATGGTATTGTAAAGTTAAAAATACTAATGGTATTGTAAAGTTAAAAATACTAATGGTATTGTAAAGTTAAAAATACTAATGGTATTGTAAAGTTAAAAATACTAATGGTATTAGTAAAGTTAAAAATACTAATGGTATTAGTAAAGTTAAAAATACTAATGGTATTAGTAAAGTTAAAAATACTAATGGTATTAGTAAAGTTAAAAATACTAATGGTATTAGTAAAGTTAAAAATACTAATGGTATTAGTAAAGTTAAAAATACTAATGGTATTAGTAAAGTTAAAAATACTAATGGTATTAGTAAAGTTAAAAATACTAATGGTATTAGTAAAGTTAAAAATACTAATGGTATTAGTAAAGTTAAAAATACTAATGGTATTAGTAAAGTTAAAAATACTAATGGTATTAGTAAAGTTAAAAATATCAAGAATTATCGTCGGCGGTCAAAACTGGCGTTCAAACGACCTAAAGTGGGGTTTTAAGATATAGTGTGACCGTCGCTAAAGAGTAGAATCGAGATCCTGGTTTCATCATCGTCACTTTTAAAGGAACGACAAATATTTCTCTATTCCCGGAGATGTAGGATTCGTCGGAAAAGAGTGTACGTTTATATAGCCCTGGAACAATATCGATTGGAGGATTATTTATTTTTAATCAAATCCGTATCATTTATCTCGTAACTCCTACGCGCGCCTACACTGTCGCATCTTCGCGCCTTTTCTTACGTAGTGCAACTTCGATATTGTTTCTTTTATTGAGTTAGGCAAAGCTAACGGAATGACGAAGAGGGGCGGGAGGGCAACCTATCTCCCCCCCCCCCCCCCCGGTTGCCGCGAAAGACGAAGCGCTCGAGGAGAAGCCGAGCCGACAGGGGTGTGCGCGACGGTGAAGCGCCGCTCCCCTCTCTTACCTCGGCGTGTGTGCGCGGCGCCTGGCAGGTAGGCCAGACGTGCAGGAGCCTCTGATCTCCGCGCGCGTCCTTTTCAGTTCGCTGCCGCCGCCGCCGCTGCTTTGACGTCATTTCGTTGTTTCCATATATTTATCATCGTACGAATTAGTTGAGTCTCGCGAAGATAAAATCGTAGACATCATGGCTGGTAGCAGGTGGTTTTCACGTCTTTACAATCATACCAAAGGTGAGTTTCCAAACGGGGACACGCTGTCGAGCGTTACTATTGAATTGAAATTGATCCGTCCTCGGTTATATCATTTGGCGTCGGTATCGTTGTAATAATTAGCTTACACGAGATACCATTAATTGTAAACGTGGTTCTATTAGACTTTCTACATTTTTGGGTTCTAAATTTAGCATTATAATGTAATAATCGTACGTAGGTCATGTGCGGTAACGCGGTGAAATGGTGGAAAATCCTAATTTCCATTAATACTAGATGGGAAAATCCACGCGTCATCTAACGTTTAATTTTTTTGGACCACATAGTTTTTAAAATATTATATTTTGGTTTCTGTTTAAAATAGTATTAATTTTTGGTTTCTGTTTAAAATAGTATTAATTTTTGGTTTCTGTTTAAAATAGTATTAATTTTTGGTTTCTGTTTTAAATAGTATATTTTGGTTTCTTTATAACGTGATGTGGTTTGACTGGTGGCTTAGTTAGAAATTCTTTCCTGCCCAATGAAATGTATTTGTATTATTATTATTATCTCAAGTTTGGCTTCCCCGCTGAAGCGCATTTTTCAGTTGCGTGTTATAATATTTTTGAGTACGTGATATTTATTATCTAATGAAATGGTTATTAAATAATTATTTTAAAAGTTTAATATTTAAGAATTTATATATGTAAAAGTACGAAATATGGTTTTGTCTTTTAATTAATAGGATTTTATTTAAATTTACTAATATATCTAGTTATCGAATAAGCTATTTTTTTCGCGACATTGTTATTTGGGTATCGATTTCTATACTTGTCCGTTGGTTAGTGTATTTTTAGTTTGTTATAATATTTGATGGGACTTATCGCTAGTTATCGTTATCAGGTGCTGAAAACGGCAATTAATAATTTCATTGTAGACGAAGAATTCTTTAGAGGGACTCTCTCATCTACACGGTAACCGTGGCTTAAAAATGGAAGTGCCGTTACTGTACGATTAGCCGCCTCAACCGATAGAATGTTAAACTATCTTCGTACCGAGTCCCTCCTTAGTTTTATTCGTCCACCATAACCTCTAAAAATTGTGACAAGTAGATTACCTCCTCTATTGTAAATTATCTACGGTAAGCCTCGATTGACAGTGAAAACTGATAGTCGATACGTAAAGAGATAATCTATTTTTATCTTTAAATAATCCGTATTATCCATACCTAAACGGGGTAATATTTAATCGACGTTAGCTGGTTGCTGGCATATTGTCCAATGGCGTTCGTTGATCTTTGTCCAGCGTCCATCTAACCCTTACGTGCCCAGTCCCGCGACTATTAAAGCGTTAGTGCCTATACTTATTCTACCACGGAATAATATAGCGACCGCATTCTGTCGGCTGGAGGGGTAGTATTGAAAGAGAGCGTTCATCCAGATGGCGCTTTAGGTGTGGATGGGGTCACTTTTAAGGCTGGCGTAAATCAGCTTTTAGGACTTGGCGGCTGTCACTAATGGTATAATAAAATTGGGGCCTTTGTCTAGCGGGCAAATCTCCCCATCTCGGAATAGAAGCCCTCGCCAAGTCAAACTTGCTTTGGTGTACTGGCGAGACCGCGACCCCTGTTACCAATCGAATAGTGACTCTTGGCGCTCTCTCCAAGAGATTTTTTTAGAAGGAAGGTGCTCCGTGTCCTAAACTCGACTTTTAAAAGCGATTACGTTGGTTCGCGTTAATCCTTTTAGCTTTTATCCAATTAAGTTTCGATTATACCATCGCGAAAACAATGCGCAATTTCGGCACGCGATTAAGGTTTCTTGTTTCGTATTTTGACTCCCTAGAAGGGTTGTCACTAGTCGAGGAATTTTAAACTAGGCCTAATGCGTAGAGTAATTTTACTATATTTCTATGATCAATTTTGTTATTATTTTGTTTTTACATCATTTTTAAACGTAATTTTAAGTTAAAACAAACTTTATACTAACAAGGAGAGTACCCGAGGTGTTTATTGCCGATTTTGTTCAAAGTCGGGCGTGATGTAGACCTATATGAGATATGAAATTTCCCGAAAGGAGGCGTTGCACTACCCATTCGATTTGCCATGGCAACCGAAAATATTTTTGAGCACTTAAAAAAATCTCCATTTATAAAGCATGGGATTTTCTCGGTTTTACAGGAAAATTTAAAAAAAAAATTAAACTCACGAAGTGGGTAATTTGGACCACATTTAGGTAAATTTCATCAAGTTTGGGTAAATTGTAATATTTTTGGTTAAAATAAGAAAAAAAATATTTTTGTTTAAAGTGGTCAAAAACATTTTCGGTTGCCGTGGCAAAACGAATGGGTAGTGCAACGTCTCCTTTTGGGAAATTTCATATCTCATATAGGTCTATATTATGCCCGACTTTGAATAAAATTGGCGATAAACACCTCGGGTAAGTTAAAGTTTAAGTAAATTCATTAACAAATGATAAAAGTAAAATATAAATTTAAAAATTGTCTAATTTTGGCTTTAAAAAAGTAATGGAACAGTGTGTGAATTTGGATGTGAAAATATTGTGATACCCCTGTTAGGTTCTCACGTATTTTATAACTGTAATGTAGACTTGGCACTATGACGTCATAGAACGTCATCCACGCGTTTCCTATAGTTAAACAAAATGGTATACCAAAACGGTTAAAGCTACGAAGTATTATTACCCAAATGTAAAATGTTTATTGCGTGTTCTCATATTTACGTTCGTTTTCTTTTAGCAATTTCCAAGGAAGAAATCATTCCGGAATTTGACCACGAAAATGACGTAAGTGTATTGTTCTTTATTTGTTTTATCGCGTGATTGTTTGAGTGTAACGAAAGAATAACAATCGCGAGCTATTTTTGGGGGTCAAGGCTACAGCGTCTGTTCACAACATCGACGTCGTTTATTTCGGTTTGGGGAATAAAGGAATATGAAAAATAAAATAGAATATAAACAAATATATAGATTATGACGATTTAAAATATAGATTATGACGATTTAAAATATAGATTATGACGATTTAAAATATAGATTATGACGATTTAAAATATAGATTATGACGATTTAAAATATAGATTATGACGATTTAAAATATAGATTATGACGATTTAAAATATAGATTATGACGATTTAAAATATAGATTATGACGATTTAAAATATAGATTATGACGATTTAAAATATAGATTATGACGATTTAAAATATAGATTATGACGATTTAAAATATAGATAATGACGATTTAAAATATAGATAATGACGATTTAAAATAGAATATAAACCAATATATTAAGTATGAACTTTTACAAATATTAAGTTCGATCTGAAACTCAATATTAGCGTGTATATGTATAGAAAATCTTTCATTGTGAGCTAGTCGCTTAATGACGTATATAAGATAGTAGATCCCAATTATTTCTAACCGAAATTTCCAAGGATTTGGGAAAACTGGTGAAGGTCAGGGTGATGGGTCCTATGGTACCGGGGCCCTAAAAAGCGTGTTTGTGGTAGCGGCCAACGTTAGAAGTGCATAAATTGACTGCTATGCGAATGAAAATTCAGTGTCTATTTAGCTGACGAAAATCAGGCAGTTTTAGGCTCTACCACTAAATTGCTCTATGTAAACTGGAAAGGTCATTGAGTCGAATTTCCGGTACAGGGAATTGAAAAGTGGGCTTACAAAGTCGGGGTAATATCAGGGAATTTAGACTATAACAGGTGGTTTCTTTTCGCTTGTTCCGGGATTTCGGAGTACGGTAAGAAGAGTAAGGCTATGACGTCATTTTACTTCCATTCTGTGGTGGCGAATAGTTTGATTCGAAGTAAAAGCGTTTTTCCAAAATGGCTGCTGTGGCCTTTTTAGCAGATACATTCTGACAAAATCTGATTTACTCCTTTACACCTCCTAATACTCCGGAACAAGCGAATAGTTTATGGGCAGGAGTAATTCTCGTCCGCAGATCAGGCGAATAAAACATTTCAGGGTAAAAAGAGTACACTTTTAGTCCGAGAACAGGCGAAAAGAAACCACCTAATAACGGCAAATTTTCGTCCTAACGTTAATTAGTTATTTCTCTATTTGTATCCGTTATTTCTTATAATGCTACTCCTTGTTTAGGAGTAAAAAGAGTAGCCCTAATACTCCGGAACAGGCGAATAAAACGTTTTAGGATAAAAACAGTACACTTTTAGTCCGAGAACAGGCGAAAAGAAACTACTTAGTATGAAAAGTCCCCCCACTAAAATAAAAGCTGAAGTAAAAATATTAAAATCTGATAAAAATGACACATTTTGGCCTTAGAAAAAAGGTCAGGGAATATTTATAAAAGCGATTAGGAAAAACAAGGTAAAGTTCAGGAATTTGAAATTGAAATTTTTGGGTCAACACTGAATTAGTTCATCCCCTTCCGTCACGTGACTGAGCCCTACCCTCAAAATGCAATTCCTGTAACCAGGGTTGGAAAAAATCCAGTATTGTTAAAACCAACTGTAACCGGTTGTAACCACTAATTAGAAATGCTCAATTCGTTAAATTGACTGATTTCAAAATGACGTTTTTGCGCGTGACAGTACCTTTACATTGTGAGGTATAGCAGGCTTATTTACCCGCTTTTATACCCTAACATGGTGGCGTATTTTCACGCGCAAAATGAATTTTAAGACCCCCCAATTGCTTATATCTAGCCTTCATTACTTGGTAAGACGACAGACGACAAAAAGGAAGATTAAGTGTTAGTTGTTTTGAAATAAAAAATGCAGATTATTATATTCTGTATTTCTTATTTGAAATAAATAGTATTTAAAATTTTTATTGTTTCTATTTCATTTCTCGTTATTTTTTTTATAAAAAAAAAATAGTGGTTTCAACCATGGATTTAATATTAATAATAATAATCAGCTAGGCTAATACCCAAGGCACCACCTTAGGCCCAAGTCATCAAGCGACTTTTGAAGCCATTTACTCAGGTGGCTGGGTTAAATTGCGTAGGAGGGTGGTGGCAAGCCCTGCATGCCACGCGAGCCAACGGCTCCCTACACTCACTATTACCCGCTATTACCGTTAGTTTTTATGGAAAGGGGAAACCGAAGAACTCGGGGGGAAAACTCCTTAAAACAGTGGGGAGAGCGCTTGCAAACTCAACGCGGAAGGAGTTTTTATCGAGTTTTCACCCAGTGTTACAAGCTGGAATCGAACCCGGCTCCTCTTGTTGCGAGGTGAAAGTGCTCACCACTCCGCCACCCCATTTGTTTTGGTGGTTCTTGGCAACCCTGCCTTTAACTGCCGGTATCTTTACCTGTAAAGGTATCCAACCTCCCCGCTGTAACACATACTACGCGTGGTAAGAGGGTAAACGGGGGGGGGGGGGGCGCTACTAGAGAGGTCAAGCGTCGCGGGTTGGTCCGTCTGCCCATCAATCGGAAATTGAATAATGTATTAAGCAGCGTGGCCACCGCGGTTCGATATTAGGGAGAGTCTCTCGCTGTGGCAATGCGGGCATCTATTTCAATATCAGCGTGGCAGCCCTTCCTGGCCACTGCGTACGAGTTTCTTCTACCGCTGGCCTCTCGAGTGAGTCCTCTCTGGGCTGGCCAACCCACCTCTTCTTAAGGCCGACATCATTTATCCACGCATCCGTCAACGAGCCACGAAAGAAGCGGTCCCCTTTTAAAAAATGATCTTCTCGAATCCATCCTCATCTGCCGCCGCCCACATCATCTTTCTAGCCTCTCGCCTCTCTCCTCCTCCTCTCCTCTCCTCTCCTCTCCTCTCCTCTTATGCTGATGAAGCGCTTTTTTCGTCCCGGTAAACACTTGAAGCTCCTTCGAGGAATCAAGTTTAAGGTCAGAGTTCACCGAGAAATTGGGGACTTCATCCCCGCGTTTTTGGGAGTTTCTGCGGGTTTATTTAGTCCGTAGGCCGTGAAATAAATTGGTTTGAAGATTTTTTTTCCTTATTTCTCTCGTATTGCGAGCCCTTTAATAACGGGTCTGGTTTTATTTAATTTTATTTTAATTCGCCCACTCAATGTTTATAGAACATCCCATTTGTCGTGTTAAAATAAGCGTGTATATTTTAGTCTCATATAAGTGTAAAACGTTTAAAATTCGCTCTAGATTGCCGTGAAAGACTGAATATTAACTAGTAAAATTCGGCGTTAAAGACGGAATATTATATAGGATTTGAATTCGGTGCTCTTTTTTTTTTAAACGTAACCTGGGTGATGTTTAATTAATGGAACACATAGGAATTATTTAATTACGATTAAATCTTATTATAATTAAATTAAATGATTAAATTTCGATGAAACTTCGTAATTCTAAACTTGTTCAGCCCTAAAGTAGAATATAAACGTAAAACCATAACAAATAGAAACTTCGAATTTAGGAAAAAGTGGCAAG
Organism: Leiobunum rupestre; assembly: GCF_980474605.1. NCBI lineage: Eukaryota > Metazoa > Arthropoda > Arachnida > Opiliones > Sclerosomatidae > Leiobunum > Leiobunum rupestre. The sequence goes on from NC_143387.1 coordinate 34,901,053, forward strand.
GTGCTAAAAAATGCGGTGGCCGCTCAAATGTTTCCCCTTGCGCGGGCAAAACATGGCGAAATGGCATGTTGGGGTTTTTTTTTACACTTTTGATGATGAAAAAAAGCGAAGATCCCCGACATTTATTACCTTTGTATGGCGAAAGCGTAGCGCAGTACCCGATTCGACCCCCCCCCCGTCCGTTTGACCCCCACCGATACCCCCTTCCAACAATGGCAAGGCGGGGGGGGGCGGCAACCCTTCGGTAGTTTACGGGCATCTAAGGGAAACCATTTTGGAGAAAAATAACAAGAATAGTTCCCTCTTTTTTCGATTTAAAACTATTTTTGGAGAGCGAAAAAGGCGCTGTATCATTTGATGGAGTTGGCCATTGGCGCTCCTCCCGCGCCCTCTGGTGGCCAAAGTGGCACGTGCGCAATGTTCATTTCGCTGAGAGTCAGTCGGAGAGAGAACAGTTATAGCCGCCTGTTTCCATAGAGACCGAGCGCCAACACAAAAAAGATTCGATATGAAGTGCCGTTCTCCTTTGACTATCCGCGGCACCTCCTTTTTCTTGTAATGGACGAAATCAACACACATTTTTCGAAGTTTTCCGAACGCAATTATTAATTTTTAACTCGGTACGCTGAAACTCTTGTCGTTTCGGGAAAGCTTTGTTTGAAAGTTTTATTTATTTTCGACCTTATTGAAACATTAATTTAATTCGTTTCTGTTTTTCTTAATTCGTTTATTTGAAGTTTGATTTTAGTATTATTATTTGCGTACGGTTTTTATTAGTTTTTCATTTTGCGAGCCACGAAATAGTTGACATTTTCGTTTCCCCAAATCTCGTATTTTCTCCTTTAAAGCTATATTTAATAGTTATTTTTATATAGTAACGTGGCCTTCTTGTTTAAATGTGGAGCTGACGTCACAGTCTCTTACTTTGACAAGTCTGCAATTACGTGCTACATTCGCCAGAGGAATTTCGGATTTTCTAGCGCGCGTGCGAAGAATATACTAATAAAGCTGATGGGTTTTGTCACTTTTGTGACGTAAGAGTAACATTTTAACAAGTTGGGCAAGACCACTTCTTATTTTATAAAAATCAACTATTGTGGAAATTAATCTAAAGAAAGCATTTGTTATAATTTGAACCGACGCCTTTTAATTTATAAATAGCGCGACAAGCAACTAATAAGGTCTTCTAAGTCTTGACAACGAGTAATTATTACATTGAGTTGTTTTGACCACCGAACGGATAAAGCAGGGTTCGTACACGACCTGGAAAACCTGGAAAAGTCAGGGAATTTGAAAATGATTCCCAAATGTCAGAGAATAGTCAAGGAATTTGAAAATGGTCCCAAAAAAATCAAGCAAATACATTTTTGAAAGAAAACATTTTTCAAGATTTTTACCTCAAACCATAAATTTATTCTACAAAAATGGTCAGGGAAAATTTGGCAATTTGGTCAGGGAAAACCTAGAAATGTCAGGGAATTTAATTCTGGAAATTTTGATAATTCTTAGATTCCTCACTGAACGAAACAAGACTAATTTTGATTTATGAAATTTCCCATAATACCCGTTTCCCTAAAATAAAACAATAAAAAAATTAAAGTATAAAATGTTTTTATCCGCGTCACGAGCTTAAGCTTTTTAGTACATTATTGGCACGCGCGTTTCGCCCGTGGACTTAGAATTCACAAAATCTTTATCGATTGCGTTGAGTTAGCAAGTTCTCTCCCCACTGGTTTAAGGGGTTTTCCCCCGAGTTCTTCGGTTTCCCCTTCCATAAAAACTTGCTTAGGTTAACGGTAATAGTTAGTGTAGGGAGCTGTTGGCTCGATCTCGTGGCATGCAGGGCTTGCCACCACCCTCCTACGCATTATAACCCGGCCACCTGAATTAAGGCTTCAAAAGTCGCATGATGACTTAGGCCTAAGGTGGTGCCCTGGGTATTAGCCTAGCTGATTATTATTATTATTATTATTATTAATTATAGCAGGAATCCATAGCTCTACTTGAAATGCTTATCGCGGCAGATTTTCGACTCGATGTGGCTGACGGTTTTGTTGACGTCACTATGTTAACTTAACAAACAACAACGTGAGAGGGGAGCGCGCACAGAAAGGAATTTTTCTCTCTTAGGCGGGGCCAAAGCCGTCAGAGTGATATTACCATACGCGATACGCCAGGATAAGCATTTGAAATAGAGGTATGGATTCCTGTTATAGCTAGTGACATCTAGGAGCAACAAACACAACACCCCACGCAAGGAGAACGCAACCCGTCAAAAGTCATGGATTTTCTCGCGTACATTTTTCATTGGCTAGACGCTTTAACGCCTGCTGCCGTCGGAAGGGGAAAATTCGGAAATTGTCTCCCCCCCCCCCGCCTGTAAAACGTTCAGTGTAAAGACTCGTGACGCTCGTCCAATGAAATTCGTACACAACCCTTCGTTAGCGTGTTTAAAGGCTAGCTGCGTTCTCCTTGTGTTTGTTGCTCCTAGGTGACATAGAAAAAGCATTTGCACGTATTTTATAGAAACACCCATTTGATTTTTACCAATAGTTTTATACATTTTAATTAAATAATAATTGTCACGCTGGATTATTTTAACGCTTCATTTCCGATTTCCTCTTAAGTTTTTTTCTATGATTCTGTTAATTTTAAGATTCATCAAAAATTAGTATCCGTTTCTGTGGTAAACGCTTGAGCAATCGTGACGCTTATAATTATCAAAAAATATGTATATAATAAATACGCCGATGCCCCAGAGACCTTTCTATAATTTTCTAATTCGGATGATTTATAAACGGTCCGAAAAGAAAAATTTGGCCGTAACTCTTTCGAAAAATGTAATTCCTTCGCGTAGAAAGAAATATACCGAGCTGTCAAAATTCTCGTCACCATAAATGAATCTATTTCCCGGTGGAACGAATGAGCGCCTTCGCCTTCAATTAGTATTTTGACCGTTTAATATTCTTCGAAATTCGCAAAATTCCGAACTTTAACTCTACGTATACAGGGTGTTTCAAAAGGGTATGCAACAATTCTAAGTAGTTGTAGGGGGCGAGTTGAGAAGTATGCCTGTTTTTATCCCATTCTCCTACGATGAGTTAAAAGAGCACCAGAGAGCTTCCAAGTGTGGCCTGCTAGCCCCTGGAGGTAGGATGCAAAAATCGCAAAACCAAGCAGCAGGGAAACGCGGACATATGATTTTGGTTCGTGTGATAGGTGAAAAAGGACTTTTTAAACAAATCGAGGTAACCAGCGTAAAAAAGTACACTTAAACAGTATTTTAAGTCCCTGCTGCTTGGTTTTGCGCTTGTTGCAACCTGCTACCAGGGGCTAGTAGGCCACACTTTGAAGCTCTCTTTCAACTCATCGTAGGAAAATGGGGAAAAAACAGGCATACTTCTCAACTCACCCCCTACAACTCCTTCAAATTTTTTGCTTCACCTTTTGAAACCCCCTGTATAGTTTCCGTATTAATAACGGATCGTTGCTTAACGGAAATTCGACGAATAAAATTGGAAAGAGAATTTTGTTACGGCCAAGGGACCGGTAGGGGGCGCAACGAGACGGTAGGTGTTCGAGCGCCATTACTCGAGTGAAATCAAGCGAGGAAACGGTTCTGAAGTGACCGCTTGACCTTTCTCTCTCCTTTTCGTCGATGGGTGGATCCCCGCTTAGATTAAATGGAGCAACAATTTTATTAAGTCCCAGTGGCGCCCCCCCCCCCCCCCGCGGAGAGATTCTTTTGTTCCCGCTCTGGCCGCCTTTTCCGCTTCTACACTAATTTGCAAAGAGATAGCGCGCTCGCCCTCTCAACCTTCCTTTTCTCTTCGACTCGGACGTCGTTTAAGGTCAAAGCGAAATTTACCGCCACCGATAGCCGCACTCCTGCCGTAAAAAGCTCTCGTAAAAACACCGATATTTGGCCCGTGATGATCGACCTAGGCTTTTACTTTCCCAAAATTATCGTTTTGAACTTTCCATTTTTTCCTTCGTATATGGAATATACGTTTTTATATTGCCATTTTTTTAGGTTAAAAAAATATTTTTTTTTGATTTACTAGAAAATAAAAATATATATTTTTTGATTTACTAGAAAATAAAAATATATATTTTTTGATTTACTAGAAAATAAAAATATATATTTTTTGATTTACTAGAAAATAAAAATATATATTTTTTGATTTACTAGAAAATAAATATATACTTTTTTGATTTACTAGAAAATAAATATATACTTTTTTGATTTACTAGAAAATAAAATAATATATGTTTTTAGATTTACTAGAAAATATAAATGTTTTTGAACATTTCGGGATCTTAATTAGTTTTTTAAATTGATGTATTAAACACTTAATTAAAAGGGGAATTTGCCAAATGTTGTGGATGTACGCTTCATTACTCTACAACGAATTAAATGTACAATTACCGAAACTATTTTAAGCATTAAAAAATGGTATAATCTACAAGCATAAACCTATCATAAGGTCCCCATAAGTAAAGGTCTACCATAGGGCCCCATGGTAACGGCGTTGTCCATGTGAGAAGAAAATTAACGCAGTGAAATCTTATTTTTCAAAATTTCTATACATCTAAAATATTCTCTTACTTGGTAGAGCAGCCACGCTCGGGTTGATAAATACCATACAAAATTCGTCTAAATCTCAAATTTGAAAAATAAATACCTTCAGAAACGCAACTCTTATTCCTAATAGCCAGTTTTCGGTTCTGATGAATCATTTGGCAAAAGATAAGTGTTCATTTTATGTTTTAAAGCGATAAAATTGTGATCGTCAAAAATTTGGCCTAGACCTTTGCTTATGGGAAACTTATGAGAGGTTTATGATTTAAGTGATAATTAGTAATACAAATGTATGAGATTTGGAACGCAAATGCACGATTCTGGATTCTACGCGGTACTTTATCAAAAATTACGTTATTTGAACGATATCCATTATTGCTAAAAAGGTCAAAATACTTAGCTGGTCTCTTACGAAAAAAATAACAAGTGTATTAATCCTATATAAGAAATGTCATTGTAGAGTATAGGGCGGGGACTATATCTGTCTGTCAATATTGTACTCCTTAGAGTACACGGAAGTGTCTTTAAACAGAATGTTAGGATAGTTATTTCTACACAAACACGCCAATCGTCGGAGAACAGCCGATAAAAGAGATTGTGTGTGTTCGTCCGGCCACGCGGAAATCGATTCGCGACGGCCGAAAAATAAACCTCAAAGAAACTTAAGAAAGGTAGAAAGTATGACGGGAAGATAGGTCATTTTATTCTTCGCGGGGACCTCGACACCGACGTCCTAGCACCAACTGGTCGCTGTTTCACTCGATATTGGCGTCGAAAGATAGATGGATCCCAGACGACGTAGAAGCACGAGATGTCTGGCCTATAGGTGTCATGAGAGAGAAATATTTCGCGCATATTGAGATATTTCTATTGGTAAAAATATATATAGTGGTGGGTATAAGGGAAATATTTTTCAATGGATTTTGCCCTTTTGAGAACTAAATGTGACGCGTTGCTATGGGAAACACCTTCTCGTGTTGACTCTATCGGCCGCGTCTATACGGGCTCTCTTTTGAATATGAGATTTTTGCGGAATTTTCGCTTAAGAATTTGCGTTTTATTGAACGCCTTAGAAAAGGGGAGAGCTGTATATATATTTGGTGGGGTTGAACATCTTCCGGTATAACCAGTAACTTCCGGCACGCGCTGCTGTTTGATTTCTGAAATGAGGAAGGAGTATAATAACAACGCTTGAATTTAATTACAATACTTATATGGTTCAATTTTAAAGTTTTTATTGAACGGTAATATTGTCAAATGTTTTGTATTGTAGAATTGTTTTTTTAAATTAACAATTTGATTGCGAAGAATAGGCGATTTCTTTTCGCCTGTTCTCGGACTAAAAGTGTACACTTTTTACCTTAAAAAGTTTTTTCGCAGGTTCGGGGACGAGAATTACTCCGGCCCATAAACTATTCGCTTGTTCCGGAGTATTAGGAGGTGTAAAGGAGTAAATCGGATTTTGTCAGAATGTATCTGCTAAAAAGGCCACAGGCCTGTTCTCGAACTAAAAGTGTACTGTTTTTATCCTAAAACGTTTTATTCGCCTGTTCCGGAGTATTAGGGCTACTCTTTTTACTTCTTCTGAAAACGAGGTGCAAAAGAGTTAATCGGATTTTGTCGTCTGCTAGCCAGAATTTATCTACTGAAAAGGCCACAGGCAGCCATTTTAGAAAAACGTTTTTACTCCGAATCAAACTGTTCTCCACCACAGAATCGGAGTAAAATGACGTCATAGCCTTACCCTTTTTACCCTACTCCGAAATCCCGGAACAAGCGAAAAGAAAACACCTAATTTTGACGCTTAGTAAAATGATTATTATTTCTCATTTAGATATTATTTTTGATTCGGTACGAATACCTTTAAACCTAACGACAGGTGGCTTTTATAATTTAATCCAGATTTTTTTTGGTGTTATCTTAAAAAGACTTATGTTTCATTTCGCAAATCCTCGCGAAGGGGTAGAAAAAAAACTTAATTGCTGATAAGTCAATTTCGAAAATTTGCCTAAGACTGAAAACGGCCTTATCATTTCTGCCTGCTGGCGTGGTTTATTTTAATCTCGAGAAGGGTTGAACACGTTTAAAAGCAACAGCCCTTAACCTAGTCTATACTCTCCGTATCGATTTGAGAGTAGAGAGTGAAATTTAAATTTCAAACATTTTTTTTATTCAATAGATGACTGGATTTATATCTGTTTGCGCCGAGTTTCGGGGCGCAATGTTCTTTTAATGTGAGGGGCTGAATCCCGAATTTCTCGCGCTCGCGGAGATAACGCAACGCCCTGCTGACTGCCGATTTCGAGCCCATTCAGCCTCGACGCGCTTCTTGACTTTCGCTTCTTACCGGCCACGCGTTTAAATCGAAAGGAGTTTTTTATAGCTCGCGTTATTCCGGGGAGCTTGCGCGGGTTCTGAAATTGGTCTGTCTGTAATCATCATTAGTCAAAATATAATCACGATTTAAGGAAGTGATATTTGGTTCATTTAGATTTTAGAATCCAGAACCTTTTTCCCGCGATATTGATCGTATTAAAAGACAAGTTAACGCGGTATAATTTTCAGCGTTTTATATATATATATATATATATATATATATATATATATATATATATATATATATATATATATAGATTATAGATTATAGATATAATATAGAAAAGATGAATAAAATAAATAATCAGCTAGGCTAATACCCAAGGCACCACCTTAGGCCTAAGCCATCGAGCTACTTTTAAAGCCCATTGGCGTAGCTAGGGATTTTTCCTAGGGGGGGCCATAATCGGCCGGCCACGGCAAGGTGGTCACTGACTATCAGCGCATGCGTAACTTCCTAATTTTTACCTTCTTAGAATATGTACAGGTTTTGGAAAATAATTAGATAAGTAGCTAATTAAACTAATCAATTCTCAAAAACACGCACATGAACGGACTTTCTTCCGAATTCCGAATAACTATAAAGATTTCAAAATTATATTTTCCCATGTTATCCTACTTAGATACTTAGCATTATTGAGAACAAACACGGATTATATACAACGGTATATTAGTATTACCTAAACAAATTTTTATTTTATCTTCGGTGGTCGTTCACCCTACTACATAAGAAAAATATCGAACGCTCGAGGGAAACGATAGTTAGTTTCACTTTGTATTATTTAATTTCAACCCTGGTTGGATCTTTCGATTTTAAACGGTTAATTCAGGTTGTTAAATTTGTTAACCAATTACAATATGTGTGAAATAAAAACAGAAAAAAAAGAACTTACGTTATAATCCGATTTCATTAGGGGTAATATTCAGACTGAACACACTCGGATAAAACGGACTTTTACGGTCTACCTCACGGTTATTGCTACGTTAGTAGCCGTCGGACTGATGAAGCAAAATTCGTATTTTATTTTTATTTTATTAAAAGCAAGATGGAACTGACGCTTCTTTTTTTGTAGACTTGGTCATCCAGGACTTTGTTTTAGATCTTAAAAGATAAGATTCGCCCGGTTGGATTAGCCTATCGAAATCGCACGTTCTAGAATTTTCGAAATGAAAGTGAAAATAAAACCTATCACCTCTAACCTTTTTACTTTCCCAGAGACAAACAGAATGAGGAAGGGTATTTTTCTAGGGTGGGCCCAAAGCTTTTTAGGGTGGGCCCGGCCCACCCTGCCCCCCCCCCCCTAGCTACGCCTATGTTAAAGCCTTTTAATCAGGTGGCCGGGTTACAAACTGTTAAATTAGGTGGTTTCTTTTCGCCTGTTCTCTGACTAGTGTACTCTTTTAACCCTAAAACTTTATATAATTACTCCACCCCTTAAACTAATCGCTTGTTCCGGAGAATTAGGGCTACTCTTTTTACTCCTTCCGAAAAGGAAGTGTCAAAGTAAATCGGATTTTATCGTCTGCTAGCCAGAATTTATCCGCTAAAATGGCCACAGGTAGCCATTTTATAAAAACGTTTTTACACGGATTCAAACTATTCGCCACCACAGAATCGGAGTAAAATGACGTCATAGCCTTACTCTTCTTACCCTACTCCGAAATCCCGGAACAAGCGAAAAGAAACCACCCAGCGTCTTAAGGGTTCGAACAAATGGAATAGTTCTGAAGACTTTTCAGAGTTGCGTTCCAAAACATTAACTGGAACATATATTATTATATTAAGCCCAGTTCACACTATACAATTAATTGAGTCACTTAATTGAAACCAACTAATTGTAAGCAAGAAAATTGAATAGTGTGAACAGAAAAATTGTAACCATTGTTCCAACTTTTTCTGTTCACACTGTACAATTTTCTTGCTTACAATTAGTTGGTTTCAATTAAGTGGCCCAATTAATTGTATAGTGTGAACTGGGCTTTAGTCTCATTACAAGCCAGGGTCACGCTATCGCTTCAAGCTCGGCTTCGGGAGCAATTTATCTCGATTTCACGAAACTTTCACTCTTAATCAACATTATTATTCCTTACGCTGTTCTCCGTTTTGCTCTTTGACGAATGTAAAGGTCAATTAAAACATTAGTGGAATTTGTCACGCTATGGATTCTTTTTACCTTTCGCAATTTGTAGCTTATATCATGTACTTAATGTAAAATTTAATAAAAGTTCTGCTACTACATGGAGGTTAATAAAATAAAATAAAATTTATTATCGGTAGCTTTCGGACCGCGGTCCTTCGTCAGCCGTTATTACAAACCCACTAAAATTTACAAATGTATTACATTTTATATTTTTTACATGTTTTTTATCCAAAACAATATTATCCGATAAATCCATCACTAATCAACATTTTATAAAAATTATTTTTTACATTGAAAACCTCCCCAACCTTTAACGTTTATTTTACCCTCTTCCAAATTTAGTAGCAGAACTTTTATTAAATTTTACATAAAGTTATATCGACCATGGAACGAAATTTTAGTATTTATAATTATATCGTGTATAAGCTTTCTTTTTCCGCGAAAGTAGCGACTACTTGTTGGAAAAGCAGGGTCGGTCCTGGCTGGGTTCACTGGCTGGCGTCGGAGGCCGTCTTTTCGCCGTTCGATGCTTCAATCGCTCTTCCCCGCGCCACTCGAAAACCGTTCGAAATTCGAGCTATTTTTTCTCGATTTTTCTAAAAAGGGTCTCCTCGCTGGACTCGAGAAGCGCGTGCCAATCATTATTTCCTCGTGCCGCCCCCCCCCCCTCTCACTCTTTATATATACATATCCATAAAGTGACGGCGCGTCACTCCAAACGAGAGAGCAATCCCCTAAAAATACTCGGATTCGAACACTGAAACCCGTGTCGTCAGTCACTCTCCTATAGCATCGTTTGCTCTCCTACGAAAGGCGATTATCCAACTTTGTTTCTTGTATATAATTTCATTCCTTAGTTCATAATTGTTCCATTCGTTCAATACGTTTCAATTTATTAATTTTTAAATACAATTTAACTTTTGCGCTGGTTGTTGTACGTTAACCTCTACCATTTGAAAGTTTATCTTTTATAGCGATATTTACATATTGGAGTTTTATGTACATAAATCACTCGTTTTTGATTTTTGCAAACTTCGTAGCGTTTTTCTTATCGCGAAGGTTCATGGCTGAAATGTTTCGATACAAAAAGTATGAGTCTGAGTCAGATAGGGAAACAATGTTTTGGATGCCAACCCTAGCACAATCGAGTTACAAAATAGAGTTCGACTGGTTCCAAAACTTGCAATTCCCAGTAAACGTAACCTTAAGGGTGACTTGTGTCCTCTAATATTTCGGCTCATGGGCAAAGTTTGAAATATGTTCCGAAAACTTCAAAAGGCACACGTAATACATATTTAACATATTTCAATTCTCCAGCACACCCGGATTTTTCAAATGCAAACATTTTTCTTCCGCGACCCCTATCGGCCACGTTAGCTTCCTATTGCGTTTTGGACAATTTTCATTTTTGCAACTGATAGATCAAGCTATTCTTATTGTATAGTATTTTTTTGGATAGCAATGCCTGACATATAAATAAAGATAGAAAATAAAAACCACCTCACTACGCACCAAATCAGCCATCTTTGACTGACTGACTGAGGGTTCGTAAACAAAAAACTCGACCCAAAAATCCCAGTGGGTTTTTTTGGACCCACCCACCCCAAAAAACCCACTTTGAAATTTCATATTTTAATGAAAAGGCATTTTTTCAAGGTGCAATGACCACTTTAATATATTTTTCGAACCCTGTGACTGACTAATTCAAAATGACGCGAGTAAATTTTTTGTAAATACTGTTATGACGGTAAAAAACCTTTGCGATAATTGTTAGATCGGCAAACTTTGACTTCCAAAAAGAGTAAACAATCTCTTTAATATAGCCCAAATCTAGCCTATATAGACTTGAGAAATATTTGGGCTAGAAAAAATGAAATGTTTTATATTAAAAAAAATCGCTTAAAATGATTATTGATTCCCTTTTTAATAATAACCTAATAATTATCGCAAAGGTTTTTCAGCGTCATTGCCGTATATGACATTGGGTAGTTTTCGAAATTTTCTACGATTCATTAAACATTTTTTATTCATTTGGGCTAGAGAGCGCGTCATTGAATTTGTGTCAGTCATATGATAAACACCTGATATGTTAACTAATATCATGTGTAACATAATAACTCATAAGTATGCCATATTGGTATTTTCCTTATTGAAACCTTGTTTGCGGGGTATGACGTAAATTACGTCACTTACAACTGGTGATGGAAAACGCGTCAACTTCATAGATGGCAAACGGAAGTTAAGAAAGCAGAGCATTTAAAAATGTTCACCAAATCTAGCTAACAACTAATTCAACTATTCAAATGTTTAAAAAGAGCGAATGAGGTATGTAAGTTATTGATTTTCCAAGCCTTAAAACTATCAACCTCAAATTTGACGCGAAAACGAAAGCGGAGGGTCTGAACACTGGCACAAAAAGTATACCGTATGAGCGTTACTATAGTAGTGTTATGGGTTTTGGTAAAAATTATAACCATTACGGCAATTTTTCCAACTGTGACGGGCAGTAATTTGCGTTTAACTCTGTAATACACGTTGTGCAATAATGCCGCGGTATTCCGCAAATCACCATTTGAAAGTTGTTGAAAGTTAATTTAGTAAGTTGAGGGAGCTATTGGCACGAATGGCTTGCCACAAGCCTCCTACACGGTGTAACCGGGTCACCTGGCCTAGAGGTGTTAAAAGTCGCTCGCTGACTATGGCCTAGAGGTGTTAAAAGTCGCTCGCTGACTATGGCCTATGGTGGTGCCTTATTATTAGTTTCACATCGAATATATATTCGATGTGACACTATTGCTATGGACGGAATGTCTTTAAGTGTTTGTTTGTCGTGGAGAGCGACGACACGGTAGATGGAGCTACACATCGAGCAGTTAGTTTGGCGGGAAGTTTAAATTATTGAGTTGGCGGAAAGTTTGAATTATTGCAGTTAGTTTGGCGGGAAGTTTGAATTAGACATTAATTCAGGTGGTAGTGATATTCTTCTATTCTATTCACTCTTCTTCATCTCTCCTATTTGCAATGACCAAATTTTAACTTAATAGATATATCAATGATTAATCTAGCCTGAAAAGGATTTTTTAAATTTTTCCGGTTTTTACCAGTTTTCCCCACATGTCCCGGCAAAAACCTATTTTTACCAGGTTTTTGCCAACCCCGTACTTTAGACTAATTTCCTAACACGGAAGTTAACAATCAATTGGTGTATGCATACGGAACAAGGAATGGAACATTCTTTTAACGCGAGTAGTGCGCTGGGAGCGTGTAGCGTGGGTGAAGGAAGTACGTGGCCATACTTGGACGGGGAGGGGCAACTGGGGTTTCAATTAAGAAAATGAGAAGACGAGCATTAAATCCCGCTAATTAGATCTATATCCCGGCTTCTTTGATCTATCTCGTTCCCAGAGCAGCGCACGGACAGCCTTGGCACGAACGGCCGTATACATTGGACCAGGGTATATACGAGTCGGGCGCGTTATCCGGAAAGGTATTAAGGGAATTGCTGGAAGCGGGGAAGTCGGACGTTTTACGGCAGTTCTGGCTCGAGTTGGTCGTCTCTCCTCGCCGAAGTATCATCAGGGCCTACTGGGCTTAGCGGCTCGCCAACCACCTTCGGAAGATGGTGAGCCTTATCGACGATACGAGAGTTATACCGGCTTTCCTGGAAGAATCTTGTCAATGATTCACGAGTACCCGGAAATACGCGAGGGCTCGGCGCAACCCTGACTCTCTCTCGTTAGGTTTCTGAGAAATACACCATCAATAATTTGTTTGCGGCAAATTGTTAAGACGACCTATACAGGTGTTGGGTTCACTTTTAGCGTGCAAAATGAAACTCCTCACGCGTTAAATTGTTCTTTTCAAAATGAATCTTCATTATCACGTAGTGGTTAATGGTTGTTTTCATTTGAATATTCAGTTTGAACATTGGTGACATTTCGTACCATCAGTTTTTAAGAGCTTATATTTTAAATATGTCCAAAATGCGCGTTTACCCTTTGACCTTCACGCTTTCGTTATCAGCAACCAGTAACACTCTTCAAAAACATCGATGAGTAATCGATGCCAATATTTGTTTACTGTACGATTTTTCGCGTTTCCGATTTGACGTCACGATGGGCATCCGATGCTCATTAAAAAAAACCATCTCGGATATAAGTGTTTTTTATGTCTTGACGTCATACGCGTCGGTGTTTACAGTTTAGCTGGCGGAGGAGTTAAAATATACAACTGTAGTTTTAATCAACAATTTTACTGGTTTGATCTAAGGCCTATCATTTAATTGGAATGCCTCAGCTACTGCAATGGCTGTTTTCGCTTTTTTTTAAATAAAAGAATGAGCCGAGAGTAGTGGCTCACTCCTGTAATCCCAGGCGTCCGGGAGGCAGAGTTTGTGGATGGCCGTGTGAGGACGACCACCAATCCCCTAACGGGTGGTCGGAATACTTCCGCCAAGGGTGTCCCCACCCCTGTCATCACGTATCCCCCCGTTGGCGTGGCCGTTACACATATCTCGCCCTGATTAATCAGTTATTGTGTGTGTGCTGGTGTCTAAGGCCTCGGGTCGACACCGATGTGTGTGTATCTCAAAAAATAAATAAATAAAATAATGATCGTTTCAACAATAAGGAATATTGTCGTCAACAATTTCGTCATTTACCAACTCATTAATGATTGAAAATAATAGTTTTCGCTTCCTCTGATTTTCGGGACCCGTTATATTTATAGTCGCCATCTTTTAAAACAGCGCTAACTTGAAATAACACAGTTCAGTAACTTCTTACGTCACTATGACGACAAGCGCTCATCAAGTAAAAACACATTTGCGTTACTGAACGTACCCTAGCTCCGAGAGCAAACGGTTGGAATTGAAATCTTTGAAATCGAAACTTATCCCCGCGAGCAGCCATTTCGGTGTAGGCTTTCCCTCTGGCAGGGTTGCGGCGCGCATTAAATATAAATAAGAATGGGAGGCACTAACTCCGGAGAAGTAAGTTATGGCGAGACGCTAAAAGCTCGGCCGCGGAGGAAGAGAAAACCGAAGAGAAGAACGTAAATTCATAAAAGTAGAAATGCCCAAGATTTCACCTGAAACTAAGCGAGGATGGTAGATACCCCTGGAACGGAATCCCCCCTTCTGAGGCATCGCCCCGCTGCCCCCACCCCCGCGGCCCAGTGCGTGCCTCCTCTCATTCCGAACGTCTCTCCGTAACGAGAGTCTATGAGATGCCAGGGACAGTCTAGCTGCCAACGGAGATAGGACTTCGGTGGCTGTTTATCATAAAGGATAAAACGCGCTTCCCCGGCGTAAGGCCATACCCCGCCACTGCCACTGCCACCACCACCGCGTAGGCAAAATTCCAACCAATCACCATTATTCGCTTTCTTTATGGCTTTTGACGCGAGCAACTCGTGGGTGCCATCGATTTAACGCGAATGCCGCTGCAACTTCTGGAAGAAAGCCAGCCGTCATTATTGCGCTTTTGCTTACGTATTTATTCAGAGCTCTTGGCGACGGTAATATCGACGACACACGTACGGTTACGACATTATAGCTTATTGAGTTGATCCATCTCATTACCATATTAAGTCCTTACTAAAATCCAGGTGCAGATTAACCCTTTCGGCGCCTTTAGGCACAGAAAAATTTGGCGCCCCTTGGAATTGGTCAGCTAAGGAGGGGCGTATCGGTTTATAATAAATAAATATATATATATTTTAGTTTCCCCAAACCTTTTCGGAGTTATTTTGATTAGGGGCAAGCCAAGTACATGGACAGTGGGGCTTTATCAGAGTTTTGGCGCCCCTAGAAAAATGGCGCCCTAGGCACGTGCCTACTTTGCCTAATGGTTAATACGCCCCTGCTAAAATCCAGCCGTTACTCGAGAAGCTCGGGAAATTTAAACGTTGCTTTTGGCCTTAAAAACCGACTACACAAATCTTCAGTTTACTCTGTCTTTCACTGGAAGTAGGCTGACTGCATGGCACACGTGTATTGCAGTAAGCCTACTTCCAGCATAGACTAAGAAAGGTTTCACAAGGACATTTGCGCGCGAATTTAGGACCATGTAAAGTCTCAGCACGGGAGGGCACCACGTATATCAAAATGCTGGTGCGAACCAAATTCGAAGGACTCAAATATTATTCTTATTAGCACGTGTTTTAGAAATCGGATGTTATACACGTGAGGTACTATATGGGTTTGAAAATAATATGCACGTGATCACCACTTTCTTAAAAATCCGCTAGGCGCGCGGCCGTTCGCACCATTAACGAAGTCGGGGGGGGTCTCGCGCCGCCGGTTATACAGGAAAAAGCTAAGGGGGGTCACACGCGAAATGTCCTTGTGAAACCTTTCTCAGTCTATGCTTCCAGTGAGAAACAGAGTAAACCGAAGATCTATGTAGTCGGCCTTTAAGTTCTCGTAGTATAACGCTTTGACGCCATTCACTTTTGAATCTTAAAATGTTAAAGGTCTAGTATTTCTACTACCTGTAACTCTGGAAATTTTCTTACCCTTTATGCTTCGCCTTGCATTTTGGCTTCCCGCAAAACATGTTTTTGGGTAAGATCGAGCGGCGTACCTGCTTTGTGATCGGGACCTTTTCCGCGTGCCAGTTTCGACTTGTCGCTCTTCGCCGGGCAATTGACCATAGTTATACTCGGCTTTAGCTTTAGATTCGTGGCAGTAAGAACTAAATCCAAAAATCGTCCGCTAACACGCTCTGTGACTTGTTTGTAACGTAACTAGCGCCAATCATCCCCAGCTTTTGATATACCTGGTGGTAGAAAGGTAAAATTCGTGTAACATTGGAGGTTCATACTCCATCCAACCGCTGGACAGAATTGCCAGGTCTGAAAATCAAATTATACTATCTGGGCCAAAAAATGTTTCGATTTCAGATTAAAATTATCGTATTCCTGATTTTGTGGAAATATTGACGTTAAACTTGGTCGAAGTTATGTTTGCGAGAAATAAAATTAAAACAATTATCAGACTGAAAATAGCGTACTACACGGGGTTTTCAAAAAGTTCTGCAACAATTCTAAGGAGTTGTAGGGGGTGAGTTGAGAAGTATGCCTGTTTTTCCCCATTTTCCTACGATGAGTTAACAGAGCGCCAGAGAGCTTCAAAGTGTGGCCTACTAGCCCCTGGAGGTAGGCTGCATCAAACCAAGCAGCAGGGACTTTAAATACTGTTTTAAGTTTCCTTTTTTACGCTGGTTACCTCGATTTGTTTACAAAGCCTTTTTTTACGTATCACACCTTAATGTTCGCGTTTCCCTGCTGCTTGGTTTTTCGCTGGTTGCAGCCTACTTCCAGGGGCTAGCAGGCCACACTTTGAAGCTCTCTAGCGCTCTTTTAACTCATCGTAGGAGAATGGGATAAAAACAGGCATACTTCTCAACTCGCCCTCTACAACTCCTTAAAATTGTTGCATAACATTTTGAAACACCCTGTATAGTATGCCTTTGAAACTATCGTACGGCCCAAAAATTAGGTCGTTATTATCGTATGTCTGGCAACGCTGCCGCCGGATCGGTTTCGAGTAGTGGCCTATACGCGGCTGTTAACAAACCCTTATAAATGAAATCTTGTTAAGTTTTTACATGGCGCACGAAAAGTTTTTGTTAGCGATACGATTTAGTACTAAGAATAAGATAGACCCGGCTCCTTCCTTATAGGAAGTCATTTTTCTCGACGAAAGTTGTCAAGAGCCTGGAGGATTATTGGCTCTCTCAGTGAAATTTGTCCCATCATCCGCGGTGTCCTTAATTGACTTCCTGGCCCGAGGAAACTCGCTCGTCCTCTTTTGTTCCCGAGCGGATCTCATCAATAAACATGAGGCCTTTTTAATTTCGCCTTCACCGGCGACCCTCTTCCAGAACCTCCCTTTGTATACTGACGGAGGACGCGTAAGGCCCTTTCCAAATGGCCTATTTGTTCCTCTTAATAAGTCAGCAAACACTCTATTGTGTCCGAATAGAATTCCGTCCTGCCAATTAAGATTTTGTCGACACCTGCGCTTTCCGGCTCTCTCGAAGCGGCCACCTTCGACGAATTCAACGCGACCCTTCCGCGGTCAACCGCCCATTCTTACTCGGAACCACCTTCGCTCCTCGCTCACTATTTAGTTAAGCGGGACAGTTATTTGAAGAATTGATGGCGGCCTATCTCGTATATTTATTTAGTTTTCGCGTACGATTCTTATTTATGGATTTTGCTCTTAAATGTCCCCAACCATTTCGAAAGGTTTGCCTCAGAGTGCGTCAGCTATTTGAGATTCGACGTAGTTAAAATAAATAAGCCAATAGCGCTCTTATAATCCTATTTATAAAGACTTAACTGTTTCGCTTATCTATCAATAACCGATGAAATTACCAAATCTTTCACAACGCGGAATTGTTTCGTTAAAATATTCGTCACATTCAAAATTGGACGTCTCAGTTCCGCGTCATCAAATCCTTTAATCCATTAGCGATTCAAAAGGGGAATGGAAACGCGTTTGGATATTGTCGCGAATTTTTCTTTTAGGTTCTCTAAATTGTAATATTTATCTAAACAGTTCATATTGGATTAAGCGAGGCTCAACTAATGAGCTCCTCTAAGTCGGAATTTTGAAAATATTAGTTTTATATCCCAATACGAACGTTGTAAATATCGTCCTCGCGCGTTGTTTAAATTGGAACGGTGTTGCGGGAAGTCGATTCCCCGGTGTTGCAGCCTACAAAACGCTCCTAGTGTCTCCTTATTTAATTCCTCCTGGTACAATTGCATTTTAATGTCTCAGTCCTTGTTCAACTGGCCCGATAATCCCCCATCCCGTCTCTCTCTCCTTTACCGAGGGGTTCATTCGACCGCTTTATACGATTGTTGATTGGAGGGACGGGCAGTCACGTGACTGGGCCGCGTTGGGGGAACGGCCAGCGCTAATTAGGCCTAAGCCAATTTGGAAATCGGCGCGTGTTCTATAGATGCCTCAATAAACGCGCGGACCTTGATTAAGCCCTTGGCTTATTACGAGCGCCGTTCCTTTTATAGCCCATTTACCTTTGTTCTTCCCTTGACTTTAATACTTACTCCGGACGATAACGACTGACACTATTGCCAGAATTGAGTCGAATGCGAACCCAAAATTGTATTTCGCATTATTCGCTACTTATTTTCGATGTATTTAAATCAGCTACTTTTCGCCCTTAACTAATTGCGAGGCATCCTGACTTGTTAAAGGCGGGACTGTTATTACTTATACTCTCTGGTAAGGTTAAAGGAGTTTCCTAATGAGTTCTCTGGTTCCCCCTTCCCATAAAAACTTGAACGGGTAACGGTATATAGTAAGTGTATAGGGAGCTGTTGGCACGAAGGGCTTGCGGAAAAGGTTCCACAAGCGTGCGTGTAGGGACCCATCCACCGCCTTGCCCTTTACAAGCAACACCACCTTGCTCTTTACAAGCAAGCAACACCACCTTGCTCTTTACAAGCAAGCAACACCACCTTGCTCTTTACAAGCAAGCAACACCACCTTGCTCTTTACAAGCAAGCAACACCACCTTGCTCTTTACAAGCAAGCAACACCACCTTGCTCTTTACAAGCAAGCAACACCACCTTGCTCTTTACAAGCAAGCAACACCACCTTGCTCTTTACAAGCAAGCAACACCACCTTGCTCTTTACAAGCAAGCAACACCACCTTGCTCTTTACAAGCAAGCAACACCACCTTGCCCTTTACAAGCAAGCAACACCACCTTGCCCTTTACAAGCAAGCAACACCACCTTGCCCTTTACAAGCAAGCAACACCACCTTGCCCTTTACGAAGACATAATTGGCATCATGGCCCGGAATGTCTTGGTGCGGCCCTGCCACGCTCCTACGCAGTACAGCCCGGCCACCTGGAACAAAAGCAATTAACGTCGTTAGCTGACTTGGGCCTATGGTGGTGCCTCGGGTATTAGCTTAGCTGATTATTATTATTAAATACGACGCGTAATCTTTACAATCGAATTAATTTATCGGGCAGATGAAGATACAAATTTCCCACGAGGTGCAGGAATTAGCACTTAACCACAACTAACTTTTCTCAAAATGCTTCGGTTATTGTTGTTATTTGACCGATTTCTTTTGGCGTCCTTTTAAGTAATAATTGTTTTAATCTTTTTTCGTAGAATGTCGAGGTGACGAAGGTGACGATGAACGGTGAACTGATGCGGCCTTCTCCTTCCGCCCCTCTGGTGTACTCGGGTCCGCCCCGGTCCGCCCCCGTCGACAACGTCCGCACCAACGGCGGCGGGGTCGGCTCCTTGTCTTGCCTGGAACCAAACGGAAATATTTTCGTCTCCAATTCGGACTACCCGCCTCCGCCACCTCCGCCCAGGACGAGTTCCAGTTACAGTAACCTCGACAAGTGTTACCAGAAACCTTGCAGTGAGTACGAGCCACGGTTGATTTATGTCGACGTCATTAATGTTGATTTCGTACCCCGTCAGATACGGTGAAGAGGCAGTGGTCTGGCGGTGACTGGCACACTGTGGCCAGAGACGTGGACGCCAATCGCAATAACGGCAACGCCAACGACCCCAAGCCCCGCAAACCGCCGAGACCGAAATCAGAGTTCTTCGGCAACATCGAAGGACTGAAATCCAGCAGATTCTCCGGTCTTCCCACGTTTGACGTGAGTAGCGTTCCACAATAATCCTTTTCCAATCCATCTCTTCGTCTTAATCACTCGTGAATGGTTTTATCATGTTTGACAGGAATCCATACCTCTACTTGGAATGTTTATCCGGCCGTATCGCGTATGGTAAGATCACTCAGACGGCTTTGGCCCCGCTTACGAGAGAAAAATCCCCTTTGCGCGCGATCCCCTCTCACGTTGTTGTTTGTTAAGTTAACATAGTGACGTCAAAAAACCGTCAGCCACATCGAGACGAAAATCTGCCGCGATAAGCATTCCAAATAGAGGTACGGATTCCTGTTAATGGTGCTTGTAGGTCATTAAGGTTTGAGCTATCGCTTGGAACAACCTACAAGAAATGTAACTATACGTGGAAATATCTTTCCACGAATAGTTCTAGCTCTTGTAGTTAATTGTTTCGGGTTTTTCTAAGGAATCTTTAGCTGATAACACAATTTATTCACTAAAAATAAACGCATACCAAGAAATTGAAAGAGCTGTATGATATTTAAACTATTTTTTTAACCTTAAAATAGTCATTGTAATTATTAAATGAACCCCCAAATGGGTTTTATTAAGTACCGACTTCGTCCATAAATCGAATTTAAGTGGTGCACCACCTCAACGATTGCCAGAAGGACCAAATTGTAATACTGATCTAATGTACAAAAGATGGTCTAAATCCTCCTTCAGTCACGTTGATAAGTTTCTAAGCCCAGCTAAAAATCCTATTTTTTTCTGGCTTGTTAGACGAGATTGAATCTTCGGTGTTGGTCTAATATATGGGTCTAAGAGCCATCCACGGCCGTATCCCCGCGCGCGCCACCCCCAACCAATGGTTTTTTAACAGCGCCAGCCAATTTTTTAGCCCTTCTCCATTAGATATAATGAAAAATCTTTAACAATAACCGTCAACGCGTTTTGGGGTCCCCTCCTCGAGGTCTGCCCAGGAAGGAACTCTGGCGTATCTCTCTTTGATAGCTTGTAGAGCCGCCACGGATATGTTCCCCGAAATAGGAGAACTTTTGTACGCCAGAAATTAAGGGTGAGTGCGCGCCACCCGGAGAGGAACCGACCTTTATATCCGTAGTCGACGTAAGTTGCGGGGCTGGCACCGAAGACGGCGGTGTGAGGGGTGGGTTTGAGTACATTTTGAGAGGAGTTGCGCAACACTTGGACTGTCTAGCACGTCCCTCCATTGTGAGGCCAGCAGCGCATTAGCCGCCTAGTACGCTCCAGAAACTCAATTATGGAGCATCGTCTTTTTTCGTTCCCTTCAAAGGACCTAGACTTTTCCCTCTTCCATTCCAGTAATAGAAAGGTTTTTATGGATGAAAGTACCCGAGTCTGACGTTTTAAAGTATATATTTTTTACGATGGCGAACGAAGGTGGAGTAGGAATTCGGTAATTACCGAAATTTCTATTTTTTCTTCTGTCGATTTTGGATTATATATGTATGGACGAAGTCTTTTTATTTCACTTTAGTTTTTTGGTCAATACGCGTTACCCATTAGACGAAATTAAAGTGTAGGTAACCTCTGTAGTCCTCTAAATGCTTGACAGCGAAAAGGTGTTTCAATTTCTCTTATTTCGAAATTGAAATTCTTTCACTTAACGTATAGAGAATCGATTTAATGATTTGGACTTCATTTAAGTAGTTCCAAAATCACACTTTTGCGAATTATTAATTTTCCTAAGCGTTTGGCACTAACTTAAATGACCCAGTGAAGCGACGTTTTTACCATAGTTAGAAACGTTCCAATCTTTTGTCATCCATTTAGCGAATTTAACGGATTTTGGTTCATTACCAAATTAGAATTGAACTTGTTTCGTGATAAGACGACTGGCAGCGTATTAGCGTTGGTTGTCACGTTCCACGTTCCGTGATAAATCGGGAAACGACTACGAATCGCGAACCAATGGCGTTCTATCATAACTACCCTTCTATCTCGAACGAAGTCACGGTGCGCCATGGGGGGGGGGGGGGTCAGAGAATAAAATAATTGTGACTGTTATGGGCGTGCGCGACGTGCCGGGGGCCCGGACTGCCGCTGAAAACGAGGAAATGAGAAAGTGGGTACTTTTATTTATAACCCCTTGACCTTTTAGTAGGCGTCGTTTTCCGGCTGCTGAGGTCAGTTTGTGGCAACACGTAAAGTCCATTAGCCCCTTCTCGATGACCCTTTCCGACGGAGCATTTCTCTCTCTCTCATGGCCGTACGCCTTAGAACCCCAGAATACGCGGGGTTGCGAAACCCCGCACGCGCGTGCTCGACTATCATACCTACCTAAATCATATCGTGCGCTGATTAATTAGCGTCCAAACAAATAGAAACTACCTTGTTCGCTGACCGTACCCCGGAAATATGGGTACGTGGTTATACGAACGAAAATTCGACGCGTCTAAGAGGGGAAGAGCCTGCGCCATTAATGAAACAACTAAGTGGGAATTTAGTCTTGAGATTTTACGCTGTATTATCTTTAATTTACGGTGACCAAGAATACATTCGGGTAGCTAAGAATACCTGACTGCGGGGATTCGGAAGCGATTTGTTACGAAAGTTGGTCTGCTTTCGACGTTTCCTAACATTCTCTCAAACAGAAGATCGCCATCTTCTCTTCGCCTAATGCTATTGCTTAAATATTATTCTTGCTTTCGCGAAAATGATCCAAATTTAAATTAATCATTACGTTCGTTAGAAGGATTTAGATTTTTTAACCTTTGAAGATAACATTCGTTGCTAACTTCCAGTAAAAGAAAGCCAATTATAGATATTACTCCCGTACGAAAAGAAAGGTAGAATACGTGTAACTAGGCCACGCCTACACGTAGTACATCTAATCCCCGCGTATTGCTACTTGGAACGACATTAATCTTCTAATTATACCCATAAAAGAACGTAAAATTTCCATTGTCACTCACAAATTGAGCATTTCTACGGTGAACACGGCGTCCTAAATTGCAATATTTTCATTGTTTTCCTCGCGTAGTCTGAATGAAAAGTTTTTTTCAAAACGTTCCGGGTTGCGTGTTCAGGAAGTGGTGTGGCGAATGGATGGGGGTAAACACCCAATTTTTTCCCGCGAACATTTCTATTAAAAGTTTCCTTGTACAGCGCGCGAACATATAGGCGCGTTTTAATTTAGAAATTTCTTCGGCAAAGCTGGGTTACCTTAAGTTTTTCTACCTTTGAAAATGAAATCCAGTCCCCCCTCCCCCCCTCCTCCACATTTTACCATTTTTTCCCCTCCCTGGAGTCTTCGGTCGGTAAGAGCTAAATTTGCGGGGGTATTGCTTTTAGAGTAGTTGGGGGGGATTTCCCCAGGAGAGGGAAGCACCCTCGAATAATTCTTTTTTCATTCGGACGGAGAGAAATAAAATGAGTGTGTGCCGGGGGGGGGGGGGGGGGGAATCTCTAGACACACTTTAAAAATAAATTGAAAAAAGCCACAAATGTTTTAAATTGAAATCTTTGATTTTCGTTTTCTCCCTGTGTACGGGAAACGTTCTCATATTTCTATATATTTCAACCATTTGAAAGTAACAGTACTGCAGTCGATATTGATATTTTCTTCTTATACGTTAACCCGTGTCTTTTAAGCGAGTAAATTCTGCAAAGCAAACGTAACAATGGTTTTTGAAACGGCATATTTTGAATTATTTTTGTTTAATCGAAAAGACGATTAACGATAAAATTGGGCGGTACTTTCCGGAGTAAAACGGCGAATATATCCAGAGAGTGCGCTCATATTTCCTATCGTAAAATTAGGCTTTAAAGCGAGGTATATCCAACCCCGTAGCAATTATGTAACCCCCGTACGTAGGCTTTGGAAACCGGCTGTCTCGTGGTAAAACCTAGTAAGTTCGAATTTGGGTAATTTCGAGTTATACTTAGTTGCGGGTTAAGAAAGGCAAAATATCTAGTACATTTGGCTAGTCTATTTTCTGTTAAATTCCCTCAAGGTTCCTTCCGCGTGTTATATTAATCCATTTTAGAAATGTCTATATTGCGTAAATTTCAAAGTGATCAATAAATATTTAATGTAGATCATTTTTGTCGTAGCTTTATGTTTAGTATTATGCTGTTAAACAATCATCAAATCACCCGTTTGTTTACGTCAACGTGGTAATCTCTATACCTAACCTAGATTCGCCAAACCGGAATTTTTTAGGTATGCCTCACTTGTAATACTAAAAATTATGAAGTTAATTAATTATCACTTTGAAATATAACGCATATATATATATATATATATATATATATATATCTCTCTCTCTCTCTCTCTCTCTTTCCGCCAAATGTATTAGATATTTTTCCTTTCTTAACCTGCAACTGAGTATAGCAGTAAATGCAAGTCAATGACTTATGGTAATGTAAGTAGTACTTACTGGTATAAGTAATGTAAATCAAAATGGAATTAACTTCATTTTCTCGAATTTACAAAAGGGCGTTTACTAGGTTTTGTCATGGGACAGCAAAAATCGCCACCAATCGAACCTAACATACAAAGTAGCACTCATTGCGGAAAACGACATCTGGTTAGCCTTCGAGGTACGACGCTGATGCCGCCCCATTCTTTAATTCCTTTGTTAATTTTGTTATTAATAAACCCCTATCTTAGGTAAATAGTTTGATGCCGACCAATAATGAAACTTAAAAATAATAATCTACATAAAATATTCGTTGATCACTTTGAAATTTACGCAATAGACATTTGTAAAATTGATTAATATAATATTGAACAGAAAATGGCGAAATTCGAAATTCCCACCGTCAATTCACCGGAAATTCGTGTTAGTATCTTTCCGCCAAATGTATTAGATATTTTGCCTTTCTTAACCCGCAACTGACAAGGAGAGTACCCGAGGTGTTTATTGCCGATTTTGTTCAAAGTCGGGCGTAATGCAGACCTATATGAGATATGAAATTTCCCAAAAGGAGACGTTGCACTACCCATTCGTTTTGCTATAGCAACCGAAAATGTTTTTGATCACTTAAAACAATAAAATCTTCATTTAAAAAAGCATGGGATTTTCACAGGGTCCTAGCTACGAAAATTTTGAAAAACTGAAAATCACGAAATGTGTAATTTGGACCACATTTAGGTAAATTTCACCAAGTTTGGGTAAATTTGTAACAAATTTTGGGTAAAATAAGGGAAAAATCTTATTTTCGTTGTAAGTGGTCAAAAACATTTTCGGTTGCCATGGCAAATCGAATGGGTAGTGCAACGTCTCCTTTTGGGAAATTTCATATCTCATATAGGTCCACATTACGGCCGACTTTGAACTAAATCGGCAATAAACACCTCGGGTACTCTCCTTGTGAGTATAACTCGAAATTATACATATTGGCGTTTACTAGGTTTTACCACGAGACAGCCGGTTATCAAAGCCTACGTATGGGCAGTGATGGGTACCGCTCCTCTCATTGTGAGCGCTTTTGTTAATATAAGCGAAATTGAGCGGCAATTTGTTTTTTAAAAGATCGCGAAACGAAAATGAGAGGAGCGCCAATTACGTCGCTCTTAAAAGAGCGAAAAGAGAGGAGCGCCAATTACGTCGCTCTTGAAAGAGCGAAAAGAGAGGAGCGCCAATTACGTCGCTCTTGAAAGAGCGAAAAGAGAGGAGCGCCAATTACGTCGCTCTTGAAAGAGCGAAAAGAGAGGAGCGCCAATTACGTCGCTCTTGAAAGAGCGAAAAGAGAGGAGCGCCAATTACATCGCTCTTGAAAGAGCGAAAAGAGAGGAGCGCCAATTACATCGCTCTTGAAAGAGCGAAAAGAGAGGAGCGCCAATTTCAGCGCTCTTGAAAGAGCGAAAAGAGAGGAGCGCCAATTTCAGCGCTCTTGAAAGAGCGAAAAGAGAGGAGCGCCAATTTCAGCGCTCTTGAAAGAGCGAAAAGAGAGGAGCGCCAATTTCAGCGCTCTTGAAAGAGCGAAAAGAGAGGAGCGCCAATTACGTCGCTCTTGAAAGAGCGAAAAGAGAGGAGCGCCAATTTCAGCGCTCTTGAAAGAGCGAAAAGAGAGGAGCGCCAATTACGTCGCTCTTGAAAGAGCGAAAAGAGAGGAGCGCCAATTACGTCGCTCTTGAAAGAGCGAAAAGAGAGGAGCGCCAATTTCAGCGCTCTTGAAAGAGCGAAAAGAGAGGAGCGCCAATTTCAGCGCTCTTGAAAGAGCGAAAAGAGAGGAGCGCCAATTTCAGCGCTCTTGAAAGAGCGAAAAGAGAGGAGCGCCAATTTCAGCGCTCTTGAAAGAGCGAAAAGAGAGGAGCGCCAATTACGTCGCTCTTGAAAGAGCGAAAAGAGAGGAGCGCCAATTACGTCGCTCTTGAAAGAGCGAAAAGAGAGGAGCGCCAATTACGTCGCTCTTGAAAGAGCGAAAAGAGAGGAGCGCCAATTACGTCGCTCTTGAAAGAGCGAAAAGAGAGGAGCGCCAATTACGTCGCTCTTGAAAGAGCGAAAAGAGAGGAGCGCCAATTTCAGCGCTCTTGAAAGAGCGAAAAGAGAGGAGCGCCAATTTCAGCGCTCTTGAAAGAGCGAAAAGAGAGGAGCGCCAATTTCAGCGCTCTTGAAAGAGCGAAAAGAGAGGAGCGCCAATTTCAGCGCTCTTGAAAGAGCGAAAAGAGAGGAGCGCCAATTACGTCGCTCTTGAAAGAGCGAAAAGAGAGGAGCGCCAATTACGTCGCTCTTGAAAGAGCGAAAAGAGAGGAGCGCCAATTACGTCGCTCTTGAAAGAGCGAAAAGAGAGGAGCGCCAATTACGTCGCTCTTGAAAGAGCGAAAAGAGAGGAGCGCCAATTACGTCGCTCTTGAAAGAGCGAAAAGAGAGGAGCGCCAATTTCAGCGCTCTTGAAAGAGCGAAAAGAGAGGAGCGCCAATTACGTCGCTCTTGAAAGAGCGAAAAGAGAGGAGCGCCAATTTCAGCGCTCTTGAAAGAGCGAAAAGAGAGGAGCGCCAATTTCAGCGCTCTTGAAAGAGCGAAAAGAGAGGAGCGCCAATTTCAGCGCTCTTGAAAGAGCGAAAAGAGAGGAGCGCCAATTTCAGCGCTCTTGAAAGAGCGAAAAGAGAGGAGCGCCAATTTCAGCGCTCTTGAAAGAGCGAAAAGAGAGGAGCGCCAATTTCAGCGCTCTTGAAAGAGCGAAAAGAGAGGAGCGCCAATTTCAGCGCTCTTGAAAGAGCGAAAAGAGAGGAGCGCCAATTTCAGCGCTCTTGAAAGAGCGAAAAGAGAGGAGCGCCAATTTCAGCGCTCTTGAAAGAGCGAAAAGAGAGGAGCGCCAATTTCAGCGCTCTTGAAAGAGCGAAAAGAGAGGAGCGCCAATTTCAGCGCTCTTGAAAGAGCGAAAAGAGAGGAGCGCCAATTTCAGCGCTCTTGAAAGAGCGAAAAGAGAGGAGCGCCAATTTCAGCGCTCTTGAAAGAGCGAAAAGAGAGGAGCGCCAATTTCAGCGCTCTTGAAAGAGCGAAAAGAGAGGAGCGCCAATTTCAGCGCTCTTGAAAGAGCGAAAAGAGAGGAGCGCCAATTTCAGCGCTCTTGAAAGAGCGAAAAGAGAGGAGCGCCAATTTCAGCGCTCTTGAAAGAGCGAAAAGAGAGGAGCGCCAATTTCAGCGCTCTTGAAAGAGCGAAAAGAGAGGAGCGCCAATTTCAGCGCTCTTGAAAGAGCGAAAAGAGAGGAGCGCCAATTTCAGCGCTCTTGAAAGAGCGAAAAGAGAGGAGCGCCAATTTCAGCGCTCTTGAAAGAGCGAAAAGAGAGGAGCGCCAATTTCAGCGCTCTTGAAAGAGCGAAAAGAGAGGAGCGCCAATTTCAGCGCTCTTGAAAGAGCGAAAAGAGAGGAGCGCCAATTTCAGCGCTCTTGAAAGAGCGAAAAGAGAGGAGCGCCAATTTCAGCGCTCTTGAAAGAGCGAAAAGAGAGGAGCGCCAATTTCAGCGCTCTTGAAAGAGCGAAAAGAGAGGAGCGCCAATTTCAGCGCTCTTGAAAGAGCGAAAAGAGAGGAGCGCCAATTTCAGCGCTCTTGAAAGAGCGAAAAGAGAGGAGCGCCAATTTCAGCGCTCTTGAAAGAGCGAAAAGAGAGGAGCGCCAATTTCAGCGCTCTTGAAAGAGCGAAAAGAGAGGAGCGCCAATTTCAGCGCTCTTGAAAGAGCGAAAAGAGAGGAGCGCCAATTTCAGCGCTCTTGAAAGAGCGAAAAGAGAGGAGCGCCAATTTCAGCGCTCTTGAAAGAGCGAAAAGAGAGGAGCGCCAATTTCAGCGCTCTTGAAAGAGCGAAAAGAGAGGAGCGCCAATTTCAGCGCTCTTGAAAGAGCGAAAAGAGAGGAGCGCCAATTTCAGCGCTCTTGAAAGAGCGAAAAGAGAGGAGCGCCAATTTCAGCGCTCTTGAAAGAGCGAAAAGAGAGGAGCTCCAATTTCAGCGCTCTTGAAAGAGCGAAAAGAGAGGAGCGCCAATTTCAGCGCTCTTGAAAGAGCGAAAAGAGAGGAGCGCCAATTTCAGCGCTCTTGAAAGAGCGAAAAGAGAGGAGCGCCAATTTCAGCGCTCTTAAAAGAGCGAAAAGAGAGGAGCGCTTATTTTACTACTCAAAAATGCCTGAGCGTATATTATGCTAGCGAGTGCGAGCGGTGAGTGAGCTGAGCGGCTTTTGGACGAAAATGCCCAACACCGCGTATGGAGGTTATATAATTGTACTATCTTTTCACTGGAAGTTGACTGACGGCCTGGTCAATATGCTGCGCAAGTAGCCAACTTCTAGTGAAAAGACTAGAAAGGTACCGAAATGTCTGCAATTTTAATACGTTCTCAATATTTAACGCGACGACTCGCCAGCAAATGAGACTGACCTTAGTATGGCGTACGTGGAATTGTGTCTCTCGGGAGCGTAAAATGAAATCGCTGGTCTAAAATCAATCGAAGCCGAAGGAAAGAAACAGAATGAAAGTCGCTGGGAAAAGGGAGGAATTCTCCGGTAATTCTCGAAATGCTCGTTTAGTCGGGGTGTCAAAAGCTGGCACGCAAAGGGACTATTAACTCGAAAGGGGACACGGAAGCCACTCCCCCTCTCGCTGCCGCTGATGGCCTCAGTCCTTCGCCCTCTCCACTAAGTTCTCCAAGTAGCTTTCTTTTTTAGCGGGGCCCCACTCGTTCTGATTAAAGAAATTGAAAGTGTGTTGTGGCGAATCTGGCGTGTGTGTCTAATAAAGCAAAACCTCCCGCCCCTGCACCCGCCTCTGCCCCTGCCCCTGCCCCTGCCCCTGTATGTGTGTAGACTCGCGAGGAAGCCAACTAAAGGTGTTGCGGTGTTGGAACAAAAGAAATTGCTTATGCAAATAATGGGCGGAAATGGGTTTTTGATTTAAACGGGAATTAGGCGGATTAGTTTGGCCCATCGCTACTCGGCACCATGACACAGCGCCCAATTACGCCGATATTTGATGGGCTTTTATTCGTCGGGTTGTAATTTCACCCGCTGTTCAACTTGGGGAAGGCCCGTAATTGTCATTTTTAAATTTACTTTCGCAAAATACTCGCCAGTAGCTATATAGACCCCCTTTTTAGCGAGTAACGCGGATTGGCTGGTTCTTACCACGTGATCGAGGATCTACTCTAAATTGCGATAAAGTATTGCTTATAGATGCATTTCCTTCTGTTCACAAACCTTAAATACTAGGCTAAATGCTTTCAATTCACAACGAATAAAATCACATAAGTTGAAAATATCCCCTACAACTATTTTATAATTTCCAGTTTCTAGAGGCTTATTTTGTACTACTGTCGGAGTTCAGTTACTAAATCTTTTGATTTCTAATGGTAATTTCTACAAAATTCGTTTGTGGTGCATGGGGGATGTTTCTACAATTCGGAAAAATTTAGTTCGCTTGTCCCATTTCTTATTTTTCAACATTTATGAAGGTTTCAAACCGCAGGCACCTTGGTCTGCGCATTGAGATGATATAGCGGGCCAGGTGAATACGTACATTTGGAGAGTCCAAATGGAAAACGCCACCGCATGCAACCCTAATATGATTTCTCGAATATTTTTGCGGGAGACGAAACGTTAGTAGGGCAAATCTCGGGCTGTATTTCGCTTAGACTCTGAAAACGTGAATAATAAATTAAGATAGTTTGCGGAGATAGCGAAGTGTACTAGTTTGAAGCGGGCCAAGGTATGGATGAAGACGCTTGGTCCCCGAGGATTATACTCTCCCATCGCTGTTTGGCCACCGAATAGACCACGGTTTTTCCTTTTTCCATTCCGCTTTAAAACAGCGGGAATTCCAAATCCCGCTAGTTTTATTTATATCTTGGGGGGAGGGATGTCTAGAATCGGTTCCCTGTTTTCCCTGTTATTTCAAATGTAGTTTTTCCCTCTATGAAGATTTATGGCCGCTTGTTGAATGTAATATGAGCGGGAGAGAAGTTACTTGGTGGAAACACCTTTATTGCCACCGCGGAATACACCTAAAACAGCGTACTGTTTCCGTCAAATTTGATTCGGAAACTTGAACGAGTACCATTTGCTTCTCCGCTCTCTTGGAATGGAATTTCCAAAGCGTGTTCGTGTGAACTTATCCGAAATTCGAAAGAAAATGTCCACCTGGACCTCGTATATTATTTATCGCGACTATTGTTGCGCGTAAAACGTAAACAGATTGCGAATTTACCCAATTTACAACGCGTTATATTCGTATTTTTCGTTCTATTTGTACTTTAAGAAAACGCTTCAAAGTAAAGTGTAAAATATTGGGTTTTGTGTTTACAGTTAGTTTGACGTAATTTTACGTTGATCGTCGCATTTCAAAATACTTAAATTCTGATCTTCTGGAAAAAAACATTTGGTTCACGCGGAGCTAGGAGCAACAAACACAAGGAGAACGCAACGCGTCAAAAGTCATGTATTTTCTTGCGTACATTTTTTATTAATTAGACGTTTTAGCGCCTGCTCCCGTCGGAAGAGGAAAATTCGGAAATTGTCTTCCCCCCCGCCCGTAAAACATTCAGCGTAAAGGTTCGGCCAATGAAATTTGTACACAACCCTGCGTTAGCGTGTTCTCATTGTGTTTGTTGCTCCTGGCGCGGAGTATCCTAGGATTACTCGAAGGAAGTGTACGCTGAGATTACGTACTCTTTACGGGACGCGTGTACTCCGATTGCCCAGACCGACCAGCGCAGTCCTTCGGTTTTTGGTGTCCGAAATTTTAGGAGCTAGATTTACATTTAGTCATATTTTGTAAATAGCGACTCTAGGATTCTGTTTTAAAGTTATTTCAGAAATCAGAAACTGATTATGAGATTCCAGAGCATGATTTTCGCAAGTATTATTGCTGATTTCTAGATTTTCGCCCGGATTTCTGGACTTTTCAGCGGATTTCAAGATTTCTAAAATCGTTTTTCTCCGGAGTGTACTGGAATTTTACGAACCCCTCGTTGCGACTAGTCTAAAATGTGGTAATTCTCTGAAAATAAAATAGAATTCGGGCTGTCGTGCAGTAAAGCCACGGGGCCCGTATTGGTTTTATTAAATCAATATCAGTCGCGACACTGGCAATTTCGGGAACAGTCTCGAGTCTGGGGAGGATGGTCCATCTTTGGCAATTAAGCGAGAACCCCCAGAAAGATGTCACGCGCAGGAGATCATTAGGCTGACATCCAGATGAATGCAGATCAAGGGGATTTAGTCTCCGGCCGGTAATCCCCAGCCGCCGCTACGTCTAGAAAACCCGCGTTTTCATTTGGACTACATTCCCGACTGCGAGACTCGTGTGTCTGTTTTTTTTTTTATTTCCGGGAGGCATTTCATTTGACTTTGTGTCTCTTTGCTCGCGTCCCTTCTTAACTAAGCCTCGGACCATTTCCTTCCGCCGCGAGAAAATGTCAAGCCGCGGGCCAGCTGTAATTGCACTTTCGGATACGAGGGCCCCCGCCACTGCCGACCTTGTTTCCTTTTCTTTCCTCTTTCTCCCGGGGATTCAATTCGCCTCTTTTCAAAATTGTTTGCTTTTCTCTTTAAGTTGTTAACAGTTGTTTCTTTTGAATTTAAACGTCGATCGATGGATATTTTGCTAAAGCCGCCCTACCATTATTCTACTTTTGCCGATTATGTCGAGCTAGAATATTCGGTGTCCTTTTTTTTGCAACGGAGGGATTGAGTTATTGTCGAAATGGGCTAAATCATGAGAAACATAACACCAATTAGTACGGCCAAAATTATCACCAATCTGATTTTCAGAGTTATTGCGCGATCAAGATTTAGTTCCGCACAAAGCCCCCAGTGTCTAAATATACCCAATGCGAAATATACTACTACCAAGGACGATAAAATAATTGCTTGCGAGTCCAATTCGGAGCTCGGTGAGAGTGTCAGTGTCTAAAGAGGTGGGCTACGGTCAAGGACATGAGTTAGAAGTTTGAACCCCCTTGGAATTAAACTTCGCCACTGATTAATTTTTCCAAAAGGGCTGTACCCCTACAGGTCAATAAATAATAAACCTATTTGGGCAGGTTTAGTACAGAACCTGGATGTCCTGGAAAACCTGGAGAAGTCAGGGATCTGTAAAATGGAGGAAAAATGTCAGGGATAAGTCAGGGATCTTTAAAATGGAGGAAAAATGTCAGGGATTTAAATAATTTCGTAGAAAGTCAGGGATTTTAGTTAGTCAACCAAACCACCTAAAATAATAAAGAAAGGCAAAAAATATAAACAAAAAGGTCAGGAATATTGGCCAAAATTGGTCAGGGATAGCCTGGAAAAGTCAGGGATTTTAGATCAGAAATTTTCGTGCGAACCCTGTAATGGGTCATTACAATACTTCAAAAGTACCTAAGCAAATGGTAGTACTTGTCTCCTAAAATTAGCCAGTGAAAAATGTAACAGCACTTCGCTTAATTTAAAAATTATCTGATTCGGGCATCTCGGGAAATGGCCGTAACAGGATTGAAAATTTAAAGTGAGTGTCTCGAGATTGATCCGTATAGCGTCCTAGGCATCCAATTTAACAGGGACTGCGAGGCTTTACAATCCGAAAGCGTCTCTTTCGTCTACTGAGCCTTTCGCGAATATCGCGGCGGAGAAACCCTCTGGCCTATTTTTGCCGGAGATGGCGAAGATATCTGGCTGAGCCCGAGCCTGGCTGGGGATGAAGTACCGGATGACGGATGGCTGGATTTAGCGGGGATTTGGCTCCGTTGACAAGTTTACGGGCCCCTTCCCTCTCTCGCCCCCTCCGCGCGTTGTCTGCGCTACGGGGGCTCTGCTTTTAGCTTTTTTGCTTTACTTACGTAGGCTGCTGCTTTTATTTCGAAATAGTCTACTGTTAAAACTTTAATTTAAGGAACGAATTTCCAAAACCAAATCAATTCGTACAATACAATATGTTAGTAGATAAAGCAAATTAATCATACGTTAAAAATCAGGGGTGGCATGGAACCAGCCACTTGAAAAATCTAGATTTTTGGGCTTTTTTGAAAAATTAAATTTTGCAATATTTTACTAAAATAATAGCTTTTATTTCATATTTAAACACATTGGGGGGGGTTCAAATTATCCTCTAATTGATGGGGACAGGGGTAGGTTAAAGGTTCGCTGCCTCGCTTCGGTGACTCGGTCGGAGCGTCCTTAACAAAAACTAGGAGGAAATCAAAATAATTTATTTATTTAATAGTTATTTTGCTTACTTTCTTTAGTATCTAAATTATAATAATAACAGCGGACAATTTCATACTTAGAAAGTGGGTGACATATGTAAAAGTCTACGCTGTTTATATTTTAGCGGGTTTTAGCCAAAAAAACTGGTTATAACCGATTAAAACCACTGGTCTGGCTTTTTTCCAACCCTGTATAAATATCTTTATATTTTATAGTAGAATAATTTAAACAAGCGAAAACGCGAGGAGCTAACCACTAAGATTACAGGCATATTAAAGGGAATATAACCTCAGGTATTTGGTGTGGAACACCAACGCTTGCAGCTCTGGTCGCTCTTGCCTTTGGCTTTAAAAATATTTGGCGCCACTGTACAGGGAAATTTAAAAATTGAAGGGGTCTTCCATAAATATTGCTTTGCAGGTTATATTCCCTTTAAACTGAGTACAGCGTTTGCTAATGCTAAATATGTAATCGGTTATCTAATGACTTTACTACAGTCAACGCTACAGGATTGTACACCGATTACTTGAAGTGATCAGCCCCTTGCGGAAACGCCCATTGTTGAAAACTGAAATCACCTTTCTAAATTATAAATCTTTTGTCATTTCTTCATTATTTTGCAGAACAATTTATCGTTTGGCCAAACGGAATCTTATATTAAACTGGAGCAACTTGGAGAAGGTTCCTACGCCACCGTTTACAAGGGCTTTAGCAAGTAAGTTTTGTAACCATTAATTTTAAATTTTGCGATTGCAGTTCAACGCGCTAATCCCAGGGTATTTAAATACAAAACTTCGTTAAATTCTTACTTATTTATAAAGCTTTAGTTTCCGATGCAAATTTGTTTTACGAATCCAGTGCGAAATACGAATTAAAAAATTGCCACCTAATTGCAGTTTGACGAATAAAGTGGTAGCTTTAAAAGAAATACGCCTTCAAGCCGAGGAAGGAACACCTTTCACAGCAATACGAGAAGGTAAGCGACGAACGATATTAATTCACCGTGCAGCGCTTTTGATTCTGGTATGCATAATTGGTCGCTCCACGTGGTTCCATCTCCAGGAGATTTCAAAGATGGGTTCCGTTAGTTTGAGTTTCTTTCAATTTCATTGGACAAAACTATAAATTAAACTGAGCTTTAAGGTCTTGAGTGATAGGTTGAGGTAGATCAATTAAGTTGGAGTTAGACTCCACCGCAGAAATATTAATATATTTTTTCGTTTTATAGAAATTTCAAAGTATTTTCCGAATTAGGTTCCCACACAATGTTAACTTTCGGAGTTTTCGGCCGCTACTCTTCGTATACTGAGTTTAATTTTAGCGTACCCGCATAATTTATAGTTTTCTAAAAACCACAGAAACGTATAAATTGTAGTACAGTATGCACTTACAAGGAGAGTACTCGAGGTATTTATTGCCGATTTTGTTCGAAGTCGGGTGTAATGTAGACCTGTATGAGATAGGAAATTTCCCAAAAGGAGACGTTGCACTACCGGTGGCGGCGCTAGGGGGTAGGCCAGGTAGGCCACGGCCTACCTTAAAATTTTAGGGGCCCCAAAATCACCCTATAAGGGGCCCCAAATCGATCTAGAAAGGGTCTCAAAATTGTCCCAAGAGATAATTTTTTTTATAAATAACAATGAAACAATTGTCGATTATGTTTTTAGAAATTTTTAGGTATCTCCTATTAAATAAAACCAATTCTGTTATATTTTGACTCGTTCACCGTTGTTAGATTTTTTTGTTCGTCATGTACATCACTACTTTATTTTATTGAAAGGATTTCGTTGAGAAAAGGGGGGTCCCGGGTCGGGGGCCCATTTATTTGGTTTGCCTACCCTCGCGGAAATTCCTGGCGCCGCCACTGTGCACTACCCATTAGATTTGCCATGGCAACCGAAAATGTTTTGACCACTTAAAACCAAAATAAGATTTTTTCCTTATTTTACCCGAAAAGTGTTACAAATTTACCACAATGTTCAAATTTACCCAAACTTAATGAAATTTACCTAATTGTGGTCCAAATGACCCATTTCGTGATTTTAAAATTAAAAAAAAAATAGTAGGAAATCCCATACTTTTTTAAATAGGGATTTTTTGGTTTAAGTGGTCAAAAACATTTTTAGTTTGCCATGGCAAATCGAATGGGTAGTGCAACGTCTCCTTTTGGGAAATTTATATCTCATAGAGGTCTACATTACGTCCGACTTCGAACCAAATCGGCAATAAACACCTCGGGTACTCCCCTTGTTAGTGGAATACTCAACCTATTCATTGTATGTTAAATTGTATTTCATATAATGTATATCCTGAGTAGTACCCCTGCTAACGCTAATAGATAATGCTCGCGAAATTTCACTGTAATTATAATCCAAATTATGTGAGAAATATTGTAATTAACAAAAATTAGTTTTCAGTTTTGAGGTACAATGCATTGCACCAATATATCGTGGAACATAAGCTAAAGATTAGGCGCTAACGAAGCCTAATTGCCAATAGTTTCCCCGTATTAAGGAAATTTTAAATTTGGACGAAGAACATTTGTCTCTACCTAAATCCAGGTTCTACTACGCTACTGACTAGAAACAGCTAAATTTAATTAAAATAATAAAATTATATATCCCACTTTTATTACTTAATAAATTAAAACTGTGAATGTCATTCATTGTATTAATTTCTTTATTATAATTAAGGGCTTGCCACCACCGTCCTACGCATTGTAACCGGGCCACCTGAATTAATGGCTTTAAAAGTCGCTCGGAACAACTCCTTCCGCGTTGAGTTTGCAAGTTCTCTCCCCACTGGTTTAATGGGTTTTTCCCCGAGCTCTTCGGTTTCCCCTTCCATAAAAACTTGTCGAGGTTAAGTGGTTAACGGTAATAGTTAGTGTAGGGAGCATGAAGGGCTTGCTACCACCCTCCTACGCATTGTAACCCGGCCACCTGAATTAATGGCTTTAAAAGTCGCTTGATGACTTCGGCCCAAGGTGGTGCCAAGGGTATTAGCCTAGCTGATTATTATTTCTATTATTATGTGGACTTATTCATTGAATCAGGAAACTATATAGGTATACACTTGGAATGTCTAAGGAAGATTTTTACGGCCGTGATGAAGCTCGTAGAAACGGGCGTGTCTTAAAGCGGGAAAACTCACGAGAAAAACTGTCGCTACCCTAATTCGACGAAAACTCGTCATTAAGCCTAGTCATTTTTATTATATTATTAGCCTACCTGATTATCTCTTTTATAACCATAAAAATACCTGAAATTAGGTATCACTACATTTCTTTCGCGAAGAACATTATAATTACTTCAAAATATTAAGTATGATAACAAATTGAGGTTTTTAAATCCATCGTTTTATGAGCCTTTTTTGCGAGTTGAAGATTGCCTATTTGTTACCATGACGACGCATTTTTTTCGCTCCAAACCTCGAGCCAATGAATTTGAAATATCGTGTTACGTCTTACGCTTGACGTAGTTAAGCCCCGCCTTTTTCTCGACGCGCTTTCGTATCACCGTCCCAATGGAACCTTAGACATTCCAAGTGTATACCTCTATAGTTTCCTGATTGAATGAATTCATATTTTCTAATTGTATTAATTGTTAATCCAAGTGTAAACTATTTATTTCTTTTTAATTATACGTTTTTGACCGGCGTTATTTTCAAATGATACTTTAAAATTAAGCAAATTTAACCTAATATCACCAATGAATCCGCCGAATATGACCTTCGATCGTCCTCGCCTAGTAGATCTATGTTGGAACGATAAATCTGGGACTGGATACGGTATAGATCATATAATAATACGTAAGCGTGTACCTGCTCCAAACCCGCTCACGCTACTTCCCTTTTTGTAATATTTCTCTCTGAGGGGGTGGCCGTCCTGGGTAATGAGGTTTCCTCGATGTAAGTCCTCCCAGATTCCGGAAGAGTGAACTCGTCCCGAGTTGAGATAAATGGCACTAGATACAACGTCGCTTATCTGACGCCTCTAAATATTAGCTCGTCAACGGGAGGGACCTTTTTTTGCCTTTGCCTTTGTTAGGCGCGGGAAAATTAAGCGCTCTTTATCTAATAAAGAAAACTTTTGATGAATGGCCTTATTTAAATAAATGCTTTCATTTAAGAGACCCTTCCGAGAGCCCCGGGCACCGAGCAGGGTCGCGAGTGGTTGGCATGTCGACGTAAGATTTTTCCCTTGTTACAGTCGTGTGTCTAATTAAAAAAAGGCCAGGAGCGTTTGAAGAATGTTCTCTTATATATTTTTTTGTTTTTGTCTTCCTCACACGACGGCAGCTTCCTTGTTAAGGGGTTTGAAACACGCCAACATTGTGACGTTGCACGATATTATCCACACCAGGGAAACCTTGACGTTCGTCTTTGAATATGTTGTAAGTGTCGTTGACTTTTTTACTCGCGCGCTATTTTGCGTCAACGTGATGTTTTGCTTGTGCCGTATTTTCGCTTTTATTTACCGAAAGAAGCTTCAGTTTCTTTTCGCCTGTTCTCGGACTAAAAGTGTACTCTTTTTACCCTAAAACGTTTTATTCGCCTGTTCCGCTGATGCGAAATACTCCGGCCCATAAACTATTCGCTTGTTCCGCAGTATTAGGGCTACTATTTTTACTCCTTCTGAAAAGGAGGTGTCAAGAGTAAATC
The DNA here is from genome assembly GCF_980474605.1 of Leiobunum rupestre. Classification (NCBI taxonomy): domain Eukaryota; kingdom Metazoa; phylum Arthropoda; class Arachnida; order Opiliones; family Sclerosomatidae; genus Leiobunum; species Leiobunum rupestre. The sequence continues at coordinate 34,939,119 of NC_143387.1, forward strand.
GGATTTGGTCGTCATTTTGGAATAACGTTTTTACTCCAACTCAAATTATTCGCCACCACAGAATCGGAGTAAAATGACGTCTTACCCTACTCCGAAATCCCGGAACAAGCGAAAAGAAACAACCTATTAACGCCGCCAGCAGTAGGCATAAGTAGGTACGTGGTTACGTTCAGGGTTGCCACGGTACCTGGAAAAACTGGAAAAGTCAGGGAATTTGAATATGGCTATAAAAATCAGGGAAAAGTCGGGGAATTTTAAAAATTAGTCTAAAAATCAGGGAAATGTCAGGGAATTTAATTTCGGTTGCAAATAGGAAACTTTTACTAAAATATAAGTTAAAAAATACAATCTTGACACAAAATAAGTCAGGGAAAATCTGGAAAAGTCAGTGATTTTGATTGTGAAAAAACTGTGGCCACCCTACGTTGAAAAATTTCAGACTTACTTTTTTTTTCTTCAAATTAATGGAAAGGTTTTGAAATACCCGAGGGGTCGGACATTTACCAAAATCCCGTACACTTTAATCTTTTAACTCTCTATGGTAAATTAACATTGAAATCCCAAAATCACTTCAAAAAGTAAAATCTCCAAAATCTCTACGAAATCCCATACAAAATAATGACAAGTGTCCGACCCCTCGGGAATACCAGTTAGTACATTTTTTGATTTTCTAAATTGAACTATGGGCATTTTACCTAAGAAGAACGCGTCCTCTTCCACTGTAGAAACCAAGCCCCACGGCGCCACATGGTCCAGGGGAAGGTGGCTCTCGTCTTTAGTTTCTTCCATTTCATTTTGCGCGCTTAGCCGAGGCAGTTCTATTCATTTCGAGTCTTTCTCAGTCAGTGATTTGATAGTCCTGTTTTGTCTATTTCATTCGAATATGCTTTGCAAGAGCGGACTTCTACCTCCTATAGAGGGGTAAAGAAGCTCTACCGCGCTTGTATTGAATACAAAACACTTAGGCTAAATAGAAAATTTAGCTTTTTTTCAAGGCTATTAGTAGCTTCTTTTTTTATCAGTCTTTTTCGAGTCTATCTGTGGTACCTTTCTTTGATCAGTCTTTATATAAAGGCTTAGTACTTAGGTTTTATTTAATGAACTCGTCTCCAGGCTAATATATAATCATAGTCTATTTTCGATCTTAATTCATAACCGTTGTTATCGAACGATGTTATTTGCAATGAGTACCCCAAAGTTCATATCGCGGGCCGATGGAACGTTTTCTGCTATCGTCAGCCAAAAAACATAAACTTGATTCCGGAAAAAACCGAGACTTTACGGAGACTGAGAACATTCAGAATATTGTTGAAGTTCTACAAAATGTCAGTCCGCGGATAAGGAAGTAGCAGCTTTGAGAATGACAAATTTCAGGATTATGTTCATTCTCAGAACTATCAGAAAGGATAGATTCTGGGAGATCATAAAATGGATTTGTAGGCATTCGTGTACCTGCAATGCATTTCCGACAGAAACTAGTGTTCTTACAGATCTGGAAATATCAGGGAATTAGATAATTGACGAAAAAGTCAAGGAAATTCTAATTTTTTAAATAGAAATCGGGGAAATTTGAGGGTTCAGAAATTTTTTCTTAAGAGTAGAAATTTCCATCAATACGGGCTTTTATTAAACATTTGACTTCGTGACTTATTTTATGTATTATAATAATGAATCAGGGAAATAGCAGTGGGCAATCTTGGAAATATCGGGGAAATCGATTTGACAATAGCTGTATGAACCCCGAGAAACGTTAATTCTGAATTAAACTCGAAAATAATGTTAGCTTTGTATTTCGAATGCCACCTAGTGGAATAGGTGGTTTTCTGAACCCAGTAACGCCATTACCGCGGATACAATCAACTTAAGGTACATCCTTTAGGGAAATTGGTTTTGGCTCTATCTACTGAAAGAAAAGTAAGCTAGGTGATCGTAACGCTTCGATTTCGTTGAAGCCTGATTTATATTTTGAAATCTGTTTTGCGTCTTATCCGCGAAGCGAAAATGAAACTTCGTTTTCCTGGAAATTTCATCCGCTACAGTAGACTCTCAATGAAGAAGAGTGCCAACCTTTTTCCCGAAAGATGGCTCTCGTGTCATTTGAAAGAGTGTATCATCATTTCTCGCGCGGGGCTTCTGTTTTAAGCTAGTATTAGTATCCCGCGATTTCGCGTGTTTATCGCTGGCTGAATCGTTTCCCGGTACTGTGCTTTTGGCTGGCAATCTATATAATCCTTGGCCAAAGGCCGAAACAAAACCCGTCCAGCCTTCTCCTAATTGTTTTTCGGGGTGAAATATGTATATTTGGAATTTCTGATATAAAACAGAGACAGTCCGCGCGTCTGGTACAGGCGGTTACGACCGTGTCCCAGAGACAATGGCGGCGTAAAGTTCCCTCCGGGGAATCGGTTCGGTTATCTTTTTCGCCAGGCTCGTAACGAGTGTCATCCGTGGTCTCCATCAGTTGATTGCTCCCCGTTTGTCTTCCCGATGTCGTTAATCCGACGTGTCCTTTTCCTGGCTTTTGGACATTTCCCCGCGAAAATCTAATGTAGATTCTTTTTGGCGCGCCTTTATGGATTATTTCAGAAATATTAAAATGACGGGAGATCTCGAGATTCGTCCCATTTCCTCGGAAAATGGAATTTAACTTTGCCCCTGATCATATGTTTCCGATAACCTTTTTGTATCGCTTACCTTATTACCAAAAGTAGAATAAGACCCAAAAGTGTGTCAGCTGTACCTTCGCGCATATTAAAATTTCTAGTGAGACCTAGTCACACTATAGACTACATAACCTACTAGTTGGAATAGTACTAGCAACTTTATATTTAGTCTTTAGTCTGGCGCGATTTTTTCTCTTCGATTTACTCGCCCGTAGACATACGTTCTAAAACGCCTCTCTTGACGGCGCTGGAGTACCTCGATTTTGCTGACGTATTTTCCGACCCCCACTTCATTTCCCTTTTTAACTTTGCAACAAACTCTCATTAACAACTATACCGTTCTGACACACTTTTGGGTCTTACGCTACTTTTGTTATTACACAAAGCCATTCGGTTTCCCCTTTCCATTAAATGTGCAGAGGCTCAACGCTAATAGTTAGTGTAGGGAGGGCTTGCGTACTTGGGTATTAGACAAGCCGATTATTATTAATAGATATTATATAGTGCCCCTAAATCTAATCAATAGAACCAAAAAATTTAATTTATTAAAACCTTTGACGGTTATCGTTCAAATTCTATTTAAATTTTGAGGGTAAATATTTGTTAGCGAGCCTTAGGAAATATCAAAAAAAGCTCCAAAATCCTTCTAAGGTGTCTACAAAATAGAAATAGAGTGCCTGGCCTACCTGACCAAAATACCTGACATTAAGCCAATACAATAAAACTTGTACGGTGAACGCGTAGACGTGCCCAATTTCCTAACTATTTGTTTCAATGGCAAACGTCTTTTAAATAACCTTAGATAGCGCCTTAAACAGTGTCAAAATTATTCCAGAAGTTAAATTTACCCGCCGTACGCGTTCTCTTCACACGTTTAATAATACGGGCTTAATTTCGATCATTAGCTTAGCAATTTCTCGAAATTCAACGGATAAAACCTAAAACCAAATGTCCGGCACAGTTGAGCCATGTCCAGTAAATTCCAAAGATGAAATTTTAATTGCAGTCGCCGTACTTGTAGCGGATTAATGTCCATCTCACACGTAACCGCGAACATCGTTGGATACGGCGGCGTAAGTTCCTTACTCGAACAACTTTATTAGCGAATCAAGCGCGGTTGTAAAGAAGGTTTTAAAAAATTTACCAAGTAATAAACTTAAAATGGGCAGGCGGCTAGCCGGGGAAGACGACTCTACGGTGCAAAATGGGGAAAAAGGTAAAAATTCGATCCGAAGGTTGTTAAAAGTTATTGTTCCAGGCGAAGGAAATTGTTTCCTTTTTAAGCCGCTAGAGGTCGTAAGATCTACCCAGGGGCGCCACCTCTATCTCGCTTTTTTTTACGATTTCTTCCTTTTTTTTACGCCGATGTCGTGGGGGGGGGCTTATTTCGACTCCCTCGGATGGTGCCTGCCTGATCTGCCGTACCTGCGGGGGATTGCTCCAAAAAATCATTTCTGAAGAGTGCATATTTTACTTGGCGTCTCCCGCGTTTTAGCGAATTTCGTTATACGCCCCCGATAGATATGGCCAATCTCTTGTTACGCTCCGCGTGCCGAATTGCCTGGATAATACAGATATGTCGTTGCTTTGATGGAGGACTCAACGCCCTATTTGCCCTTAAAACTCAGATTTGAAAAACAAATCTAAATTCAACGGTATATTTTCAGGGGGGGTTTTCGGTTTCGACCAAATTACACCAAGCCAGTGAAATTTTGTTATTTTTATTTTTATTAACTATCTGAAAATCTTAAACAACAATGATATTTATCCGAACAAATTCCCAATTTCTTGAAGCTAACACTTCCTCGGATTTGGATTTAGTTTTGAAACCAACCTTGGTTTCTTGTTTAAAAACAACTATTTATTAGTAACTTAGACCATATTTTTATTTATTTCAAAACTGGGTTTACTGGTCACTATCGCCAGTTTAATACCTCGACAGTTTCATAAAACTCGAGAACCAGAACCAGTTGATAATTGGAGTTATTGGACATCGTGGAAAGTGCTTCGTTCCTTCTCAATAGAAATGTCTTCCTTAATATTGATCGTTGATGTCGCTCTGATTTCCGAGTATCGTACTTTTAAATTGTCTTACTTTTGAGGTGGCTGGAAGAAGTTTACGGCTCCGCGAAGGTTTTCGATGCTTTTCCGAAACGCGCGTTTAAGAATTTACGTTCGAAGTTGTAACGCTATTTCGTCCACCTTCGACGCGTTGAATCGCGAGCGGAGAGAAAACATAATCAAATATTTATCCGAAACCGGCCGAGAAACTCTCCGAAGTATTCTTTCCGGGATGATTCTTCTAACCTTTTCGAACTCTTCGGCAAGAATTTAGCCGGGGCATTCCGAAAATAGCCGGGGGAGTTCGTTAGTTGCAGCCCCGAAATCGTTAAATTTCGACGCTTGGCTATATGATGGCGGGTTTTTTTTGCGCCACTTTTCGCCGTCTAGTCTACTTCTACGAATTTATTGGCAACGCGTGTATTCGGGGCTTAACGTGTTGGGTTCCCGCAATTTTTTGTTTCGTAGTTCGATGCTGAAAACAGAGTAGTTTCGGGTAGTAAATACTATTTCTACGAAATTTTACGTTGTAAACGTTTGATCCCTTTAGGACTAGACCATACGAAAATTTGCCTTTTTAAGGTTTTCAAAGGACCCCGCTGAATTATTTTCGCTTCAAAAACTACTTTTTCTTTTATCTCGCTATAGAAAAGAAAATTGAATAGCGCGAACTGAGAAATGAAATAAAGCAATTTTCATTTTCTAGAAACAAATGAAAAATATGTAAATTTTTATTTCGAATTTTTTTAATTAAATCATTATTTGCTTTATTTCGAGGACAATTAGAAGTAGCGATTTTACCTATTTTCCCAAATAATATTCCAGAAACATTATACAAAAATCATGCCCAACGTTACATTTACTCTTATCTCTAACAAGGAAACTACCCGAGGTGATTTTAACAAATTTTGATAAAACTAGGGGGTTTGTTAGACCTTTATGTAACGTGACAAAATTCCCTTAAGAGGTATTCAATGGGCTTTCGTTTTGCCATGGCAACCAAAAACATTTTTTGACAACTAAGGTTAAGATTTTTCCCCTTTATAATAATATCGGGAAATCACGTAAAAAAGTAGTGTTGTAAGTCGGAAAATATTAAAAACGTTTTCATTCCATGATTTGTCTAATATATTGTTTGCAAATTTAAATAAAGCGGCATTTTCACCTCATTTTTTCTAATCTAAAAGTAAAACTAAACCTATAGACTAGTTTAAACTGGTTGAAATGTAACACTATTAATGTTTTTAGTGTTTTTACTGATATTAGTCATTTTAAATCGATAAAAAGTTTAAAACATTAAAAACCCTTGAAAAGTAATTTATCTTTAAATTTTTTATTTTTCCGATTTGCGGAAAATTTTCTGGAAATTTTTCCGCATTTTATTTTTCCGGAAAATTAACAACCCTAAAAAAAAGTAATAAATTTGTAGTTTTGGAAATAAAAAATAAAAAACTTAATTTGTGAAATTTTCCGGATCCTTAAAAATCGGTGATCTCCCCGTGTTATTTTAAATGGGAAAAAATCTCAACCTTATTTGTAAAACTCATTTTTGGTTGCCATGACAAAACGAAAGCCCATCGACCAAATTCCCTTTAGCGGTATTAATGTTACATAAGCTCTACCAAACCCCCGAGTTTCGTAAAAATTGGTGAAAATCACCTCTGGTAGTTTCCTTTAGAAGCTACCTTTTAAGAAAGGAACAAAGGCTAGATTGAAGTCGATAATTAGAGTTCATTGTTCAATTATGAATAATGCGGAAATGGTATAGAGTGAAGTATAAAGGTAGTAAGTGCCCGAGCCTTCAATTGGTTCGTAAGTTGATTTGGAGTTTTCTGGCTGGCAGACGAGACTCGTGTCCATTCCGCGAGGCGAGCCATCAAATATACAAGCGTTCCTGGCCAATACCCTCTCTCTCCAAAGAGTATAGGCCACGTAACGTACGTGATGGCCGGACGGCAGTAGGTCCCTCCTTTCCGGAGGCTAGTAGCGAGGGAGGATGGCCGATCCGTGGAGCCCGCGGCTGGGGGGATTATTGGAGGCTATGGATTACCGATTTGAGCTTTGGCGGTGTCGATCGTCTCGGAACTGGCCAGGAGAAGCAACAACCGGAGAAACTCCCAGTAAATAAATTAAACTTCTCTTTCTCTCTATCTCGGGAAGACGGAGGAAGCCGTACCAGAAGTCTCACAACCGCCCGCCAGGGCTGTAATTCAATTGATGTAGAGTTATTGACTTAGGATTCCGCCCTCCCCCGCGCTTTCGATTGTAAGAATTGATATCTCGGGACTCCATCTAGAATTAAATTGATGATCCCCGATGTTCCGAGTTTTAAAATGGGTTCCGTCTTTTGTTCGAATTATCGATCGCGCGTCTCAACGATGTCATTTCCACAAATGTATTTCGACTTTACAATTACTCGTCGGAATTGGAAAAGTGGTATTTAAGTTACCTTAAGTATTATACGAAGAGATTCGTAGTAGAAGATTGGCGATAATTAATCGCAAATTTCCCAATTTGTTGTACCTATTACAGCGCTAGGATTACCAGAAAATAATCACCGAATTTCACATTCTGCTTCTGACAACAAGAATTGAACAAGTCAAAGCGCGTGTTAGCGGACGATTTGTTGATTTAGTTCATACAACCTTTAAAGAGTTTGGCATACTTCTTGTAAAATAAAAACTATTTGGAAGTCTTAATAGGATATTTTATTCTTTTAACCGGAATATATCATTTATTTTTGCAGCATACAGATTTGAGTCAGTACCTTGAAAGACATCCCGGTGGTCTTCATCCGAAGAATGTTAAGGTATTTTCAAATTTACTTAACGGTGTAGTTAAGTGTATAATTCGATTCAATTTTGCGCGTCTTCATCGTTATCTGTAGTTATTCCTCTTCCAATTATTGCGAGGTCTTGCCTTTTGCCACGAACGTCTCGTCCTACATCGGTAAGTCGCTTACCCTTCTTCCAATTGTTAAAAACGGTTCACCCTTACCAGCAAATTTTCTCGACTTTTTCAGTGATCTCAAACCTCAGAATCTCCTTATCAGCGAAATGGGTGAACTGAAATTGGCTGATTTTGGTAAAGTGACCTTCATTTATCTTTTGTAAGAAATCCGTGTCTAACGAAACGGTATTCGTCGTTATTTTAAGGTCTGGCTCGAGCTAAATCCGTACCGAGTCGGACGTATTCCCACGAAGTCGTCACATTATGGTACCGACCACCGGACGTCTTATTAGGCTCTACCGACTATTCGACGTCGCTCGATATGTGGTTAGTTACGCCGACTTCAACTAACACCTAAAGGCTGGTTTTCACTAAGGAAAAAACGCCAGGACGGCCATCGTCGACGCAAAATTATTGTATTAGGCACGGCCAACTCTTGACACTCGCGCAATAGCGGCCAACCCAATCGTTGAAGTTTCTATGTTAACCTACGAACAAAAATATATCTCGGCGTTGAGCGCCCCTTGCGGAAAATTATTTTTAGTATAGTTTTTGCATTGAAGCCAATATAAAAACGAATGGTTCTTAGCGGGAAAAATCCTTGTTCATGAAATTTCGACGAATGGGTTGGCCGGGGTATTGGTTTACCCCCATTTCGCCCAAAATAGTTCTCCCAATTCCAATTTCTCCCAATCCCATTTCTCCCAATTCCCATTTCTCCCAATTCCCATTTCTCCCAATTCCCATTTCTCCCAATTCCCATTTCTCCCAATTCCCAATTCCAATTTCTTCCAATTCCAATTTCTTCCAATTCCAATTTCTTCCAATTCCAATTTCTTCCAATTCCCATTTCTTCCAATTCCCATTTCTTCCAATTCCCATTTCTTCCAATTCCCATTTCTTCCAATTCCCATTTCTTCCAATTCCCATTTCTTCCAATTCCCATTTCTTCCAATTCCCATTTCTTCCAATTCCCATTTCTTCCAATTCCCATTTCTTCCAATTCCCATTTCTTCCAATTCCCATTTCTTCCAATTCCCATTTCTTCCAATTCCCATTTCTTCCAATTCCCATTTCTTCCAATTCCCATTTCTTCCAATTCCCATTTCTTCCAATTCCCATTTCTTCCAATTCCCATTTCTTCCAATTCCCATTTCTTCCAATTCCCATTTCTTCCAATTCCCATTTCTTCCAATTCCCATTTCTTCCAATTCCCATTTCTTCCAATTCCCATTTCTTCCAATTCCCATTTCTTCCAATTCCCATTTCTTCCAATTCCCATTTCTTCCAATTCCCATTTCTTCCAATTCCCATTTCTTCCAATTCCCATTTCTTCCAATTCCCATTTCTTCCAATTCCCATTTCTTCCAATTCCCATTTCTTCCAATTCCCATTTCTTCCAATTCCCATTTCTTCCAATTCCCATTTCTTCCAATTCCCATTTCTTCCAATTCCCATTTCTTCCAATTCCCATTTCTTCCAATTCCCATTTCTTCCAATTCCCATTTCTTCCAATTCCCATTTCTTCCAATTCCCATTTGTCCCAAAATAGCTATCCCAAATCCCATTTGTCCCAAAATTACACTTGGTATAAACATGAATCTAAGTTTTATTTTAATATGCAAGTACATCAAATTTTGCCCATATGAATAGGGTAAACCTAACCTAACCTAACCTAACCTAACGCCAAGTCAATTCACATATGGGCCCCTTCCTATTTTATTAGACAATGTCGTCAAAAAATATAATGCCGTCAAAATGTTACGCTGTATTTTTTTCGACATATCGACTCGTACCGATGAGATCTAAAACCGCGCAATTACCATATATTTGAAAAATAATGATTGGGAGAAAGGGGAATATGGTTTTGGGAATATTGATCGTTGGGAGAAATGGGAATCAATTTTTTTGGGAAACTTGATCGTTGGGAAAAATGGGAATACATATTTTTGGGTTAAATGAACTTCGGTTCGGAGAAATGGAATTGGGACAAATGGGACACCATGTTTTTGGAAGAACTGATAACTTTGGGAGAAAGTAAAATTGGGATAAATGGGAACATACCGGGGTATTAGGCCTAACGTGGATTTTTCGCGTCAGGTCCATCGGGGCGTTTTTACCCAATTGAAAACCAGCCTTTACGCTTTTACTCGTGGTTAATTCGATGTTGGTTTGCAGGGGAGTTGGCTGCATTTTCGTGGAAATGGTGATGGGAGCGGCGGCCTTTCCCGGAGTGAAGGACACCAGCGACCAATTGGACAAGATATGGAGGGTATGTCCGTATTTGACAGTTATTTAACGTGGCGCTTATTTCTGGCTTCTTTCTCCAGGTTCTCGGTACACCCAGCGAAGAAACATGGCACGGGGTTTCTAAATTCCCGAATTATCGCGCTGGTAACTAAAAATTATCCCGAAATATTTGTTAATTATATGACACGATGTTACGTCCCTTTGCAGGCAAATTCTATTGCCACAAGCCTCAAATCATCTCTTCGGCATTTTCCAGACTCACCGAAATTACCTACGCTGAAAATCTAGCTACAAGTTTTCTGCAAGTAAGTAGCGCTCTTCATTTCTCGTGCTGACATCGAACGTATTCCAATCCGTGTCACCAATTATAACACGAAGCTTGGACAAATAAACTATTGGACCCGAATCTAGATCGCGTGCTTGGTTCTTAATAAGGCCACATGCACCAACAACATCTTTCGAACTTTGAAAATAATGGTGTGGATTACACGATTCCATAAGCACCCAATAAAACTTCATTTAGAACAAAAAGTGATACATAACATGTTGTTTGCTGCAGTGGCGTTACTAGGAACTCCGGGTCCCCCCCCCCCCCGAAAAACGACTCGGGGGGGGGCCCTTTTAATAGCACCGATTTTAATCATAAACGTTTGGTGCCCCCCCCCCCCCCGCGCCGCGTGGTCTACGGGGGCGCTATTTACGCCACTGGACTTTGCTGTACGATCTAACTAGTTAAAATAAATGGCTTTTGTTGTTAGTTTCCCTCGTCGTCTGCTTTTTCAAATGCCAGATTCCCGCGTAGATAAATTTCTCGGATCTGGCGTAGGCGTTTGCGTTTACGCCTAGAAATGGGTTGCTGAAACTCACTAATAAACGAACGACGTTAGACGTAACATCTTTAGCTCGTCATCTAACCTTTTCAAGCGCGTGCTTCCTGTGCGCGTGGAAAAATTTCGCGTCTATCTTGGTACTAGTGCTACCCGGTGATGAAATATGTTGAATGGGGTCCAGTAGTTAATTTTCGCCAAAGCTCGAAGCGTCTTCTTTTGATTTGTAGTGACTACAGCGCTTTCCTAAACAGCGTTTGGTCAAAATAGCACTTTGTCAGAACAGCGTTTCCCAAAACAACAAATTGTTCAAACGGCGCTTTGTCATAGCGGCGGTTCTCAAAATAGCACTTTGTCAGAACAGCGTTTCCAAAAACGGCGCTGCTTTCTATAGCACTAATAATATAGGCCTATTGTAATACATATTTTTCTGGAATTTCAGAAAATTTCATTACCTAATGGTTTCTACCGATAGTTATTATTGCAAACTTACCTAACCTAACTTAACCTAACCTAACCCCTGAAGTTCATATGTATGATATAAATTTTCCATCGTTAATTCATATAAATTTTAAGAAACCGCTGTCTTGACCAAAACCGCTGTTTCAAAATCGCTAATTTGAGAAACGCTATATTCAGAAACGCTGTTTATGGAAAAAGCTGTTTTGACAAACCGCTCTACTGAGAAACGCTTAACCAAAAAACGCTGACTAAACAAAACGCTCTTTCGACAAACCGCGGTTTTGAGAAACGCTATTTCAACAACCGCTGTTTTAACAAAGCGCCGTTGCAACAAAATGCTGTTTTGAAAACGCTATTTTAACAAATGCTATTTTAGTCAAGCGCTCTATTCCCTACATACCTCTTCTTTTAGCCAATATATTTCTTTAATGTCGACGTAATTTCTTGGTCAGGTTCAGCCCAACAGGCGCTTATCCGCCCAAAATGCGATTCACCACCAGTTTTTCGCAGACCTTCCACCCAAAATTTACGACCTGCCAGATCGTAAGCCACTGTTGAAACCATTGTTTACGTATACGATAACGCGTATTTATTTTCCCTCTTTAGAAGCATCCATTTTCAACGTGCCTACTTGCAAACTAAGTCCAGAAACCCACAACTACCCTCTGTCTGTGATCAAAGCCGCTGCCAAATTAAGACGCTGACCGTCTTAAACCACATTTGAAGGAAACTTGATTTAACCTTTTAATTTCAGTTTCTTTCAACCGCGGATGTTACTGTGATATTAGCCATTTTTAGGGTTTTTCCTTCATTTCGAATATCGAAGACGATTCTTCCCTCCTTGAGTACGTACCGTTGACACGCATTCGTTTTAAGGTTCACTGCCCTGGAATTTGGATGGTGCTTCAATCGTTTGCTAACTTAAAATAGAAGATGCTGCATTATAGTTACACCCAAATATCTGGGAAGTAAACGCGGCTTTTAACTAATAATTTTGAAGTCATCTTGACTTCGTTTAATAAGGTCCCATGTAGAATGTTAGGGATTTGCGTCGGCCCCAAACCCCCGCTCCACTCCTGTTGGTGCCTCGCGTCAATTCCTTTCAGTTTCGGCTTTGCAACCTTAAAGTTCGTTTTCGTGGAAGCTCCTGCCCCTTAAATCAAATAAGCCTGGTATTTCATTGGTTCCTTAAAGCTTACGTATTCCTTGGCGATTGAAGCGCACTCTAGTGACGTTTTCCTTCCCCCTTTCGTGTCGGGATAACATTCTGGGTCCTACTGTAGGAATTAAGTTAATTTTAATCCTTTATGAACTAACGATTGTATCGAGACCTTCCATATTCTCGTGGCTGTCGAACCTTAAAATCACATTTAATTCAGGGCTGCCACACGTCAGGGAAAAGTCGGGGAATTTAAAAAGGAGCCTAATAAGTCGGGTAATTTTAAGAATTTGTAAACAAGTCAGGGAATTCAATTACCTCTTGACACCTTTTAAAGATAAATTTACTTTAGATCTTTGACAAATTCTATGATTATCATTTATTTCCTTGAAAGATTGGCTAATTTTTTCAACATTGCAATTTAAATTTATTAATTTCTGATAAAATAAAAATATAAAATAAACCTTTTAGCCTTAAAAAGTCAGGGAAAATCTCGTAAAATGGTCATCGAAAACCGCGAATAGTCAGGAAATTGGAATCTGAAAATTTTGTGGCAACCCTGTAATTTTTGTTATGAAAACTAACGAATCTCTGTAAAACTTCTATTTCCAGTTTATCGAGACGCGTCTGTTTTACGAAGAACGTTTTTGTTTTAAATTTTCGGCTCAAAACTGTCGCGTTTATTTCTTTTAGAAACTTTCCACCTACCAGTTACAAAGTTACGATTCGCGGGGACGCCTTTCACAAAATTCGATTTTCGACGATTGAAACGTTGGAAATATTTCAAACGCGGACGCCGCGAATTTTGACAGTTTCTCCGAACATTGAAGAAGAAGAAGAATATAATCGTTTTCGGGTGACGATTTTTCCCCATTTGTCACAACAATTAAATCGCCAACTCTGAAATATAAAACGACGGTTAAATAATATTAACAACTATAATTGTCAACAAACATTTGACTTACTCTCCCCAGAGTTGTATAAAGTAAATTTATAAATGCGGGGGTTTATATAGAAGTTTTATTATTAGAAGTTTATCATTTGTTTCGCGTGTCGCGTAAAATTAGACAAAAAGAGTGTAAAATCATTTTTTACTGGTGCTTTGTACTTGAGAAAATGTTTCATCTATTTTTTATTTCTCCGGTGTTTATTTTTCGGTAGTACTACCTCAACCGCAGATTTTATAAATATCAACGAACGGTAGAGTATTTTAGCTGAATTAAGGCGTTTGATGACCTTTCTCGAATGGACCATCCTCTAGAGCTAGTCATTTCGAATGAAGTTGGATCGAAACGTCGTGGTATTTATAACGTCCGCGGTGTCGTTATTTCCTATACTTCTCGGTTCCTTCCGTTACTCGTACAAATTTCGACGTTTTCGTTATACTTAAGTCACTGTAAAAGCATTCCTTTCGAATCTCGTCTTTTAAAAATATTGAAAAAAAAATGTATATCAATGACCGAAGGACTAAGCCTTGTGGTGAAATATTGAAGAATTTGAACGCTGCCACAAAATCGCGATGAAATTGAAGAATGCCGACCCAAACTTCCCTGTCCCAGGTGCCACATTTTTTATAGTGTAATTTAACCGAATCTACAAATTTTTACTCTTTCGAAAGCTGCACTCACGATTTGTAATTGAAAGAAAACAAAACTACTTAAGAGAAACAGGTTTTTATATAAGGGCTATAAGATGTATTATTACTATTATTTATTTTACATATAATGAAATCGTGTTGTCTCGATATTGTTCTACGTTTCTCGAATAATGTCTCAAAAAGAGCTTAATTTTTAATTATTTCTGAAAGTTTAATTTTAAATGTTTATTTTACGTTTCTCGAATTTTAAAAATAATTCATATCTGAATATTTATAGGGCGTAGTAATACAATCGGGTTCCGTACGCGAACCGAACTAATTTGTTTCCAATTTGTCATTTTTTTTTCTATAGGGGCCCAAATTCAATAAAATTGTGGTAAATAAATTAAATGTCTTTATTTCTTTAATATTTAATGTCGCTCTTAAGTGAGAAATCGACACTTAACCTACTTATTGAGCGAAAAATATGCAAAAACGGAAAAAATATTTGTTTTTAATATTTATTACCTTTTTTGAAGTACGTAAACCAATTGATAAAATTTCGTAATAGGCATCAGTAAAGAACCAAAAGTAGTACCGGTAATTTTTTTCTAGATTATTCTGCGATCTCATCTCAATTGCTTGCCAGTCCCAATGATAATCCTAATCCTATTTGCGATACGCAATCAAATCGGGATTTTTCTAGAGTTGTAAGTCAGAATATTTCCCGCTTGGAAAATGACCGATCAGGCATTTTTTCCGTATTTTTCGCAATGAAAAGTACAAATAGGATTTAATTCCATAATTAGCCTAATATTGTTCGCAAATTTAAATTTCGCGGCATTTTCGCCTCATTTTTTCGAATCCTAAAGTAAAACTAAACCTCTAGTCTAGTCTAGAATAAAAACCCTTAAAAAGTAATAGATGTTTCAATTTTATATTTTTCCGATTTGCGGTTAAATTTAATTTTTCTCGAAAATTAACACCTAGGATTTTCCCAAATATTTTTTTTTTTAAATAATCAATAATCAGCTAGGCTAATACCCAAGGCACCACCTTAGGCCTAAGTCATCATGCGACTTTTGAAGCCCTTAATTCAGGTGGCCGGGTTACAATGCGTAGGAGGGTGGTGGCAAGCCCTGCATGCCACGAGATCGAGCCAACAGCTCCCTACATTAACTATTACCGTTAACCTAGACAAGTTTTTATGGAAGGGGAAACCGAAGAACTCGAGGGAAAACCCCTTAAACCAGTGGGGAGAGAACTTGCAAACTCAACGCGGAAGGAGTTGTTCCGAGTTTTCACCCAGTGCCACAAGCTGGGATCCAACCCGGCTCCTCTTGCTGCGAGGCGAAAGTGCTAACCACTCCGCCACCCCACCTAATGACATCTGAAACGCAATGCGGTAATACTAAAAGTTAATGATTACGACTTTGCAAGATCACTGTCATTTGCCAATCGCTTACTTCAAGATGCTCCTTTCACTGTGTTCACCCAGGTCGCTTCGCTCCAGATCAACCAAAGGCTCGTGCCCTTCTCTTCGCCTTTGGGTCTGTTCGGAACAAGCAATTTTTTGAAAACATAATCGCTACTTGACCCCAACTATGACTTTATACTTTCTCGAACGATCGAACGCCTTTATGAGCTTAAACAGGAAATTCAACGTCTCTGGAATGACGGGCAAACATATCATTCGCCACTTTAATTCATTTAAAAGTTAATTAAATATTAAGTGGAACCCTACCGCAAAATTTTACATGGGAATCAATAGGTAATTAGACAAAACATACATATCAAATTAGTCCTTAGTTCGATGTACCCCCCGTTTTCTTTGGGATGTCAAAAAGACCAATAGAGTATAGAGAAAAGTCGGTACATGTGGCCTAATTCGGGTAGGATTTCCGCTATATGACCGCAATTTTTGTAACAACTATGCCGAATCCAACAACTACGGGCCGTCATAAGCGGATAATAACATGTCATTATCTCAACTGTGATGTCATACTTATCTTATGAATTTCTAAAACCGGAGTTATTATACAAAGGTATGATGAAATAACTTGATACTAACACGAAAAATGGTAATAAATTTCCATTATAAATAAAAATTTAATATTTATTCAAATATAGTCCACTTTCAACCAAATAGTTAACAATTTAATTGAGGGGGTCGAAATAAAGGTTTACAAGTTTTTGGTGTATACAGCGGGGGCCTTCACACCAGGCGCGCAATTTGAAGGAAAAAAAACAAAAATAATAATTGGTAAATAAATATTTCATTAGCTCAGTAACGTTGATAAATTCCTCTCTACTTCAATAACTACTTTTATCAAAATACTTATTTGAATTTATGAATTTTTGCGCAATCTGACGTCACAAAAGTTGATAACTACATCGGTTCAGAGCCACTCGGACAGAAAATGTGATGGCGCACACCTTTCTAATTGGAACCGAACCTTTAAGCTCAAAATGGTTCAATGTCATTGAATTTCTTTTTATAATATAATGAAACCCTGGGCATGCTATGCGATACGAAAATATCAAATTCCTATCAAAAATAGCTTCTCAATTATTAGCCTTGAATATTTTTTGTGGACACCCTGTATAACAGTATTGACCACTTTAATGTATTCTGGTCACTTTAGCGGGCTTTCGTATCAATAACAGGATTTATTAGTACTTGAAAATGTATTTTACCCAATTCAGATGTACTAATTACGGCTTTGTAAATATTGAAATAGTTAATAAGAGCTTGGCGATAGATCCACTTTTGACATAATCAGTTTCATTAACTAACCAAATAACTCGAATTAATGTTCTGAAAACACTCTTACCGTTTAGAATAACCTCAATAATGGCTAAAGAACCCGTATAAATAGTTAATGGTCAGATAATTTATAATTTAGGAGAGAGTCTGTGTATTATTGGCTAGATAATCAGTATCATTAATCAGATAATATGTATTATTATTCAACAGTACCGTCAACAAAGTGAGAAATTAATTTAATGTGGCTAGAAAACCAACTTAAGAAGTCAAAGCCGCTGATGCTTTCATAAAAACATAAATCTGATTCCTCAAAAATTCCTAAATTCGATTTTTATAAAAGTAGTTGTATTAAGTAGACGTTTAATTACTACTAGACAAGTTGTGTAGTATAAGTAGGCATCTACCAAAAACCACGAAATTAATTATGGGTGCTTGCTTTTTTTAACCCATAAATTTTGTGGGGTGTTTTTTTTTTCGTCATATTATTCGTATTTGAGCCTTAATAATAATAATAATAATAATCAGATAGGCTAATACCCAAGGCACCACCTTAGGTACTTTTAATGCCTTTAAACAGGTGGCCGGGTTACAATGTGTAGGAGGGGGTGGCAAGCCCTTCATGCCACGCTAGCTAACAGCTCCCTACACTCACTAATACCAAAAGTGACATAATTACCAAAAGTGTGTCAATCGGACCTATTTCTTAATGAATGTTACGAGCGAAATACAAGTTGGGAGGGGAGAAGGGAAAGTATGCCTCGGGGAGGGAAGGAAGTTAAAAACAACAAATAACGCCTCGTAGGGATGAACCGAGGAACTAACAAGTAAGTAGCACTGATCAAAGTTATTGTATTTTTTTATTTTTCGTCGTTCTGTGGAGACGCTATCGCCATCTACCTACGATATAATACCATAGACTAAACAAGATCCAGAAAGGCGACAATAAATAGTCTTTTATGTGGTCGATCTCGAGTCGAGCATTCATTAAGCCCTTATCATATCAAAGTACAGTGTGTCAGAATTTATAGCCCGGTGTACCTAGTAACAAAGACCATACCACCGGAGGCCTATCATCATAGTGCCCTATCCCAGCGTCCCCAAGCCCGGACAGGTGACAAATCCAGCATGGGTAGCAGAACCCTACTACTGATGGTCGCACCTTAGACGCAAGCCACTCAACCCAGCAGAAGGTGCAGCAACGGGTGGACCAATTTAAGAGTGAATGGTATAGCAACTCCAGCCGACACCCTACCTACGTAGGTAAGGAGTCAAACCCTTTGGGGAGAGCTCCTAAAGGGGAACGACGAGCATACAGCAGCCCAAGTAACCCGGCACAGCTGGCACCGGAGATCCCGGTGGACTCCAAAAGGCCGGGAAACAGGACCGCCGTGACCGCATATGGAGGCCCGCCGCCCCGCAGCAGGCTACCCAATCCACCGAGGCGGCCAGTTTGCCAAGACCCTCTCCGTTAGCCTGAACCGAAGTTCAGTATCCAGCCCAAACCTGACCGAAGTCGGAGGTGGAGATAGGACCATTTGATCAGAGCTAACATCTCCCAGTGCGCCACCGCCCTTATGGGTTACAAGAGCCGGACCCCGACTCCCCGGTAAAGCCACCAGTTATTGCACACTCTAACCCATTTAGGGCCTCATATCAAAGTACAGGGATTGTCACACTTTTGGTAATTATGTCACTTTTGCTATTACCCTTAACAAGTTTTTATGGAAGGGGAGACCCGTTCAGCCAGTGGGGAGAGAACTTGCAAACTCAACGCAGAAGAATTGGTTCAGAGTTTTCATCCAGTGCCACAAGCTAATATCGAACCCGGCTCCTGCTCTTGCTGCGAGGCGAAAGTGCTAACCACCGCCACCCCCACATTTTCAATAATTTGTTGAAATCGTGGGACAGCGCTGCTAGGTTGCATTACGACTATTGGTCATGTCATAAGGCTATCAAGGCCCCAAGTATGAAACGAATGGGATTTTAACGTTAGGCTAATGACTGTCCAAACTGGCTACATGAATCCACCTGGTGGTGAAAAACCGAAACTTATGCAAAAATCCCACAAAGCATGTTACCGGAAACTGATTCGTAGGTGTTAGGGCTGAGGAAGATTTGGATGATTTGCTCCTTTTCTCCGCCAGGTAGCGTAGATCCTAATGCGCCCTTATGGTCATATGTAGAACAAAATGTTTAGAAAAATTTAGCGGTTTAAACTCTTTTAAATGTTTTCCCCAAAACCCTATTTAATCCCTGATAGCACTGACCATGTAGAACGTTTAAATGGGTTTGCACTTAATATTTAATTCAATATTTAATGAATTAAAATTAGTTAATGGTTAATTTGGGTAATTTCGCATAGTTTATACAAAAGGGCAAAACGATGATAACGGCAATTTATTATCATTTTTCGTGGTGGTATTGTTTAGGACAATGCTTGAAAAGGGGGATGGAATGTTGCTACACTTTCTCGAGGACAAAAAAGGTGTTTTTGGGAGGGGGCTCTCGCAGTCCAGGAGGACAAAAAGGTGTTTTTGGGAGGGGAGTTCGTTTAAGATCGCGGAGGGAGAAAGGTCGGGCGAGAGAGTCGGTCAGAATATTATATCAAAAGTGGATATTTTATATCCACTTTTGATTATATTGTGTATTTCTTTGGATATTGGAATAAATTTGCGTGTGATCGGAACAAGTGTGTTAATTGACTTTTGTACCCACGAACATCCAAACAGTATTAAGTTATTTTGTCAATTACCTCTGACTTTTTATTATATAAAACGAGTTTTAGAAATTTAGACGTAGAGAATGACTTCTCATTTGTTGGATTCGGTTTGATAGTTTACGAGTTACAGGCGTTACAAAAATGACAGCCATTTTCCAAGATGGAGGACAATCCTACCAGAGTTGGGTCATGTGCACCATAAAATAAGAAAGGTTATCCATGTGTGCACCGACTTTTTCGCATATACTAGTGGTCCTTTGACATTCCATAAGACAAGCCGAGGGGATGTATGGGCGGAGCCATAGCTAGTGGCTAGACTACTTGGAATCATTTACGCCCGCGCCGTATTTGGTAAAATCTTCGCAGATTCGGTAAAATATTCGTATATTCGATTTTAAGCTACTGCTTATTTATTTATTCTTAAAACACTAGGCCTGTAAAGCCGATGACGGCTTGTGCACAGGCGTCCAAGTAGATGCAATGTACAGGTATATACAACCGTTACACAAATATTAACAAAAGTAGTGGCGGTGATAATATAACATGAATAAGATAAAAGAAAAAAATATAATCCTCGTGTCACACAGAATTTGTTATAATCACTCAGTAAAATAATGCCATGGGAAGCTGAGTCGGGTGGTAGTGTTCGCGCGGGGCTTGGCCAGCTTAAGGGAATGACCCCGCGTGAAGTGAGATGTAGTTAAGATCCAGATTTTTGTAAAAGAATTTGAGTAGTAAGCACAGTAGTAAGTTGGATATTGAGGGATTTTAAACTAGTGGGGAGTTTTTCTAACTTGGATTCAAGTTTCGTGAAACAGTTCTGAGGAGTCCAGATGGTTTTAAATAATCGTGGGGACAAAACATTACGACGGATAAGGCTAGCCACAGAGCAAACGTGTTTGGCAACCTTATTCTCATGCGTACTGAATCTGAGGGCAGGGTCGATTATGAGCCTGGCGCCGAGGGTGGGAAAGGTCTGCAGCGGTATGGTTGGATACGGCCGGTTGCACCAAAAAAAGTTTAAAAACCTCCGCAGTGTCCGAAGCGCAAGTTTTAAAAGTACCATCGGATTTTTTGAGCACGGTGACCCCAACTCTGAAGGTACGAAACCTGTTTATATGCGTCCAGAAAGACTTAGGGTTATCACGAATTAAGTTAGTAATTCCATTTTAATATTTGCGAGTCTCTCAGTAATTTTCGCGAAGGGGAATTCCAAAGGCATGACAGTGGCGCAAAGGAAAATCTCCAGTGGCCAGCCAATGAATTTAACAATATCCGTTACGTATTACCGTAAGTAACATAACAAAATGACACTTATTTCCAGTCGAAACCTTTTTCGACAGTGACATTCTCAATAATAATAATCAGCTAGGCCTAAGTCATTGAGCGACTTTTAAAGCCATTAATTCAGGTGGCTGGGTTACAATGCGTAGGAAAGGGGAAGCTCCGACTTGGACTCTCACTAGAACTAAGAAGCGTGTTAACACATCCTTGGTGGTAGTATATTTCGCTTTGGGCATATTTGGAGAACTAAACCTAGATTGCGCAATAGCTCTGAAAATGAATTAGGTGATAATTTTTCCCAATTAACATATTTATTAAGTTACTTATGGTATTACATTCATAGTAGTTTAAGACCTAGTCCGTTTCTCCAAGTGAATTCGCAGCACGGTGGCAATGGGTCTTTAGACATTCCAAGTGTCTACATATATAATTTCGCGGGGTTTAATTACTTCACTTCGTACCCATTTTTCGTGTGCGCCAGCTAATACAACTAATACATCCGTCATCTACTTTAATATGGTAGTTCGGTGGACAAGGGTCTTTAAGACGGTGTTCAAATCAGTGTATCCAAAATAATTTTCCCTCAAGATCTCTGCTCCGGAACCAAAGAACTGCTAATATCAAATGGATATCTTTGAAAAACAATCCTGATAAGGTAACCCGTGGTAGTTCCAAGAAGATTGCTCTTGTTCACTTTAAAGCAGATATTAAAAATCTATTTTTTCGTTCTACCATATCTTGGAACTAGCTCGACAAGGGAAGATGATGAACATTGGATAAATTTCTGCCATTCGAAAGACTCGAACAGTGATGTACATTTTTGTTAAAGAACCGAACCGTACCAATCATTTGCAAACACTTAGATGCTAATCTCATTTGATTAAACAAATAATATAAGTGAAGAAAGACAAGTTTGAACAATTCATTAGAAAATAACCGCTAAATATTTTTGTCACCGATTTTCGCCAAACAATTAAGTTTATCTCGAGGTGATAAACACTTAATAAATCAGGTGTGCAAATCGTAGGTAATCACGAAAAATCACTGGAAATCACCGAATTATTAAGATAAATCATTGACAATCACAAAACGTCATACTAAAATGAGTACGCTTTCCCTTTTATAACAATAGAGTTAAGTGCATAATTTCAATGGCTCTCGACTTTCCATTATTTGTTTGCCTAATAGGCAATTTATGTAATAACATCATTATTTGTTTTGCATAATAGGCAGTTTGAAATCCTTCAACAATTATACGCGTGATAATATTAATACGTAGACATGACAAACGGTTACGTCTTTCTTACATAGATTTTTAAAAATCAAAATTAAAGTTCAAATTTATTAAGTTTTAACAACAGTAAAGATTCAAAGAGATCGTCAGTCAGAGATTCACACTTCGCCATTTGTTCTAATATCGATTTACTAAAAATCCTCACAACCGGGACACTGTTCGATAAGGCGCAATTATACCTCAGATATAACGCTTTTATCTGCGGATAGTCATCCAGCATTCCAATATCAGTTCTTTGGTCATTTAGATAACTGTACGAAGGATCAGAATGTCCTCCCCACAAAGATTTATTGTGGAAGAAATCGTCATCCTCGTCTGAATTACCCAGATTGCCCTCTAGCGACTCAGCGACCGAACTTTTTAACAACTCAATTAAATCTTCTTGTTGCTGTTCGGTGTAGTTCCACCAAACTTTAAATTTGGGAGTTGTTATTGAGGCCAGAAGGTAATCCTTCGATTCGGAAAATTCAGCAAACCTCTTGTTCAGAGCCTCCACTAAAGTATACTGCAGTGTGGCACAATTTTTCACCTACAATAGAGACAACAAATAAAGTCCGATTATAAATTAAGTTATCTATAATTGTAAAACGCACAATGGAGAGCTAAGAAGAAAATTTCGCCGCTAGGCTAGTGTCGTGACCGAGCTGGTAGTGTTCGAAGCGCACGGCTCCTGATAACACCATTGGCAGTCTTGACAATAAGTAATTATTCTTTTGTTAGACTTGACAACAAATAACTATTCTATAGTTAGTCTTGACAACAAGTACCTATATTATATTGGTAGTCTTGACAACAAGTACCTATATTCTATCGGTAGTCTTGACGACAAGTAATTATTCTATCGGTAGTCTTGACGACAAGTAATTATTCTATTGGTAGTCTTGACACCAAGTAATTATTCTATTGGTAGTCTTGACACCAAGTAATTATCCTATTGGTAGTCTTGACACCAAGTAATTATCCTATTGGTAGTCTTGACACCAAGTAATTATGCTATTGTTAGTATTGATTACGTGTTTTCCAGAAGAAAACCAAGTGTCGTCTGGTTAGAGGACCTCAAGCTCGGTCACGCTACTAGTAACGAAAATGTCTTTTTCGATTCTCAATCATTTTCAACCTTTCCCATTGGCAATATCCCTTTACAAAAAACTTGTAGAGGTTAAAGGGACTTTTAAGGGAGGTGTGAGGGGTCGGAAGTCGATTCAAAAAACGTCACCAGAGTGTAACTTTGTTAATGCAACGAACGGCGACCGAATGACGTATTTTAAATGGAAAGTTCCTTTAACCGTAATAGTGAGTGTGAGAGCTGTTGGCTTGCATGGCACGAAGGGCTTGCTACCACACTCCTACGCAATTTAACCCGGGATAAAGGAATTAAAAGTCGCTAGATGACTGGGACCTAGTGTGGTGTCTTGGGTATTAGCCTAGCTGATGATTATTACATTTTATACGTGCTCTGAAGTTTGAAAAACTGCTCATAGTTCCATCTAGGAGCAACAAACACAAGGAGAACGCAGCTAGCCTTTAAACACGCTAACGAAGGGTTGTGTACGAATTTCATTGGACGAGCGTCACGAGCTGAACGTTTTACGGGCGGGGGGGAAGACAATTTCCGAATTTTCCCCTTGCGACGGCAGCAGGGGCTAAAGCGTCTAGCCAATGAAAAATGTACACAAGAAAATCCACGACTTTTGACGGGTTGCGTTCTCCTTGCGTGGGGTGTTGTGTTTGTTGCTCCTAGGTTCCATAGATTTCTTTATAGTATCAGCCGCCACCTTCTAGCAGAACTTTTTCTATTCGTAGCTTGCTGGTGGGTGTGGCTTGTGTTCGTTGCCATGGTAACGCGTATAGGTCGGCCATTAAGACGCCCATGGTGGTCACGTATTATTTCACAGAATCGTGCGTCGTTTTGCCTCGTGATCTGTGACGTGAAATTAATGTCATGACAGCCGTTTCAAGACGGGTCTTAGTTATGACGTATGCTTACGACGCTACGAGCAAGCACACAATTAATTTGCAGAAGGCACTTTTGCATTTCCCCATCCTAAAAATACAACCTAACATTGTAGCTGCTAGAAGAAAAAAATCAGGGCTTGCAAAAGTACAAGTAAGATTAGATTAGTGTGATGTTGACACTGCGTAAAAGAATCACAACTGATTAGAAAGGGCGTAACAAGGAGGAACAAAATTTCAGTAAATATATCCCTGGGACATATACAATTGTTTTCAAAGTATTTTAAATTATGTGTTGGTTAGTAGTTTCATAGGCATACGTCGTAGTTAAGCCGCACTTTAAAATAGCCGCCAATACATTATTCTACGTCACAGAGGCAAAATACCACACGATCCTGTTTAATAAATAATCACGTGCGTCTTAATTTCATTTTATGACAACGAAAATAGGCCACACCCCCTAGCAGCCTACTAATAACTTAGGAGTTCTTGCTGGAAAAATCTCCGTAGACTATAATAAATTACTTTAAGAGATGATATTTTCTTGTTGACGACTGCCAAAGTCGGTAAAAGATATCCAATGGCGGCGTTTTTCTCTTTAGTAAGAACTTCAATTCCTTGGTATAATGGGTGTAATACAGATATGTATTCCTTGAGGAAACTTATGTGGCGTTGCAGTAACTGAGATACTCCAAATTTTTGGCATATTATACTTAAATTAGATTCCCTCTATAAAAAAGTTGAATGAGTGAGCACGTTGAGGCAGAAATTTGTGACTTGTCACGTCTTTTCTATATACAATGTCTCCACCACAGATAAATATAATTAATAATTACGAAGTGGTGAATAGTTCTTTTTTTAAAATAACCTTGGCCATCTTGTTGAAATGTTGCCTCCCTGCTTCAGCTGTGGATCCGTTTTCTCTCCCTCTAAAGAGCTTATGAACTAATTCTTAGTCATTGGCTGAACCATTCCAGGGCAACATTTCAACAAGTTGGAGAAGCGTAAAGACATTTTATAAAATCAACTATTGATTAAATTTCTATCAACCTTCGTTTTGTTAACCTAGCTAACCTACTCTAATCATTCTGGAAGAAGTTAAAATGCCACTCCGCCGTTTGAATTTCAATAGTTTCCCGCGCGGGCTCCGGAAATAATGCTGGAAAAATCCAGAATATTATTGGATGGATCCAAAAAATCTGTCTGTAACGCCATCTCGAAAATGACAAGCGCGATCCCCCCTCCGCTCTGATTGAAGATAATTTTTTATAATTTGTATTATATTGTTATTTTTATAAATATAAATAATATTATAATATACTCTATTTTCCATATTCGAATACAGGCACTAGAGGGCTCCAATCAATTGCCTTAGTTTTAGAAATAAACTTCATGAACTTGATGGCGGCAGATTTAACATTTTCATAGTTCTTAGTTACTTCAATACACCATTTGATATAAATTAAATAATTCAGTGTCATTATCAATTAAATAATAGTTTTTAGAGTAGATTTAACAGTGAATTTTTGAAATAGATATGAATCCTCTTAGTCTATTTAAATTTAACTTCATTACCGTTGTCAATTAGAGGGGATTAGAATAACTTTCCACCTACCAAAAGAGTTTAGAATAAATTGGAGTAACAAACTACCAATGTTTTGCATTCGGTCCCAGCCAAACTTTTATCTTATAATTGGCTGTAAACATCTCTGGAGGGTTGAGCAGGTCAAAACTATTCATGTGGTAAAGGGCCTTGGCTATGGCTATGGGTTCATTTACTTCTGATGATAATAAAATAAATGTAAATATAAAAAATTACAATCTGGAGCTCTCAGTGAAAACTAACATATTGGTCCATAATTACCCATAAGTAGGCTGAGGGAGTTATAGGTTCATATTCTTAGTGACGCAAAAAATATCTGAATAGCACTAACATATTAAGTGGTGGTGACTTTGTAAATAATAATAATTTATGTTTAAATTATATAACCTGGACCAAACAACGAATGAAATCAAAATCAAAATCCCAGGAATTATTTAAGATTTTATCAACGTTGTAGCCTGGCAAATCGGTTGTATTTCCACTGGCGCGGGCGCAGTCCCAAATTTTCTTGCATTTCTCCATAGACTCTTTATATAACAATTTATAAGAAGGGCTCCAATTAGCTGCATCAGCGGCATCTTTGCACGCAATTGTTTTCATAATTTGAACAGCCGTTCGTTGATTTTCAGGCAGAATAAACTGGTCTTGACAAACTGAAAGCAGCTCCTCCGCATTCTGATAAGTTACGCTAGTACCTTCAAGTTCTCCTTGGGATGAACTTTCTCCTAATTCACTCTTAAGGGAAGAGGCTTTTTTAAGCTCATTGTATAAATTATCCGTGAAAATTTTGACAACTTTCCCTTCAACACCGTAAACTGCGTGAGTCTCTCTAATCAACTCCACAACCCGTTCCAAAGTATGTTGACCAGTAAAACGTTCGCAACAAAACAGCACTGATTCGCGTAGCATAGTTTCTTCATTAATCCAATGAGCTGTCATGCCAAGGTAAGATTTTCCGGAAAAACACCATAAATCTAAAGTTGTACAGACGTACTGAGTCTTTTCTAGTCGATTAATAATACTGGAAAGCATATTCTTTTTGGCAATAACCAAACTCTTTCTTACAGAAGCTTGATCGATTGGTTCTAAATCTGGTCGAAGGCAATGAGTAAA
The DNA here is from genome assembly GCF_980474605.1 of Leiobunum rupestre. Taxonomy (NCBI): domain Eukaryota; kingdom Metazoa; phylum Arthropoda; class Arachnida; order Opiliones; family Sclerosomatidae; genus Leiobunum; species Leiobunum rupestre. Next base: position 34,965,799 of record NC_143387.1, read on the forward strand.
GTTGACAAAAGCCGGATGATCAACAATGTTAAGCGATTGAAGGCCATGGACTAAGAATTTCAATAAATGATTGCTGTATTGTTCTTGGCTCGTGACTTCAATAAATTCTTGATTACTTTCAAATTCTTCATCCACCACCTGAACCTTATTGTTGTTAAGACCAAACTCACTAAATGAAGCATTTCCTTCCAAATACCTAGTGGGATTTTCTTGTTTGCGAACATGTGGCATGGGTATACTGCGTTTCTTGACAGTTTTCTTAAACCTCGTAGCTCTCTCTTCTTCAAAATGGCCATATATTTCGGGATGTAAGGTCTGAAAGGATACTTTCAATTAAATTTTGAAAAGGTATATACCATAAATACCACAACACATACCCTAACATGTTTAATGAAATTTGAAGTCACATTCAATGATCCGGAAATATTCTTAACACCAACGCAATATTTACATTGACCAATAATTTTCTTCATGCGATCCTGCTGCCTTTGTAACATTTCTTCTGCTGGAAAATGGAAATATTGGAGAATACCTTTTTCAAACCAAGGAAGATCATTGTAGTTCCGATAAGCATTTGGATCATAAATATATTGACTATGGCCTGCTTCGTGTAAGTCTTCCGAGGGGCTAGTTTCTACTATTTGCACCTGAACCATATCCGATTTTATCTCGATTAAATCTTCCATAGGCGTTGATACTTCATCTTCTTTCAAACTGAGCTGGGGTTCGCTATAAATAGGGCTACCTGGACTTGGCAGTGGTTCACTATCGCTATCTGACATTTTACCTAACTATATGTCAAACATAAATGCTCAATTATTCCCCCAAAAGGTCAATCACCGGTTCACAAAACTTCATATCCGCCTACACAACGAAGAAACCTACTTTGCAAATTCATTCGATTTGCTGATTAAAAATTGACAAACTGTAAAAAAGCTTAAACTATACAGCGTAACAAAATAAACTGTACATCACTAATTCCGCCAAATCACACACTATTCCGACAACTTAAGTTACACTCTGGGCTAGCACGTTTTCAGAAATTATCTAGTTTCAAAAATTATACTGGGGAAAAACTCATGGTATAAACAATTTTATTAATAGGCTTCGAGATTAGGAAATATAGCGCCATCTGCCTTAATATCCTTCAACTAAATATGTGAAGAAATAGTTTTCGTTTGAACTTTCAGCTGTTGGGCAGAGATAATTATGAACGAGCTTTCATACATTCAATTTAAAACTCAGTCGGTAGGCGGCGATACTTATGATAAAAATTTAAACTACACACGAAGCCTATATGCGCTTCAATAAAACATCTTCAAGGAAATCGCCAAGAACTAATATTTCTGCAAAGACTGTTTATACAGGGTGTCCACTAAAAACGATCCAGGGCGAATACCTCAGAAACCGTTTTCTCTAGGAATTTAAAATTTTTAAGTTACGTAGCTCGTGCAGGGGGCCAAAGAAGAATGATAACCTCGATGACCTTGAACCATGTCTTCAAGGTCATCCAAAAACTATCTCGAGAACCGTAAGTGTTAGAAAGTTGGTTTCAATTAGAAAAGTGTTCCCCGTCACGTTTTATGCCTACATAGTGTGAACATGATCGGATTCGACCAATAGTAAGTCGAGAAAAATTTTACCAAAATCACAAAGGTCGTAAAAGGGAAAATTGCTAGACAGCGCTAATAACTCCAAAACAAGTCGTACTACATTATCGAAATTTGCTAGACAATCGCATCATGGTAGGATATTTTAATATTTGGAAAATTGTATGACCTTGAACCATTGTCTTCAAGGTCATACTAAAATTATCTTGAGAACCATTACGTTTAGAGCAAAAATTCCAATTAGAAAGTTGTTCTTCGTCACATTTTATGTATTAATAACTTAAAATTATAATTTCTAATTGGAATTTTTGATCTAAACCTAATGGTTCTCGAGATAATTTTAGTATGACCTTGAAGACAATGGTTCAAGGTCATATGCCATTTCATTTACTAACTTTATGCCCTCGCTTTATGTATTTAAAAACCAAATCTATATTTAGTGAAATAAATCTTTGATTTTCACTTAAAATTAGAAACTTTTTAACCATTTTAAAACAAAAAATACTAGTAGCTAACCATGTTAACAATAACAAAAGTATTGACTAGAATGACTTTGTATAGGAATATATCCTTTAATCTATCTTGCAAATTCACTGAGTGGCGGAATTTGAAAAAAAATTGGGAAAATATCGAAATTATATGATTTTATAGTACTTTTTAAAAATATAGGATGCTATAGGACGTTTTAGAAAATATAGGATTTTAAAGGAATTATAGGACCTCTGGGGGCCCTGCTGTCAGCTTTGACAGTGTTGAGAAAATCATTTCTATATCCTGTCGCGTTACTCGCGTAGCACAGACTTCAAAGTAGGCGTTGAATTGGAATTTTTGAAGAGCCTATAGTTTGATTGAAATAAGGGCTCGGGGATTGGTTAACCATTATAAAAATAAATTAATAATATCTGGGACTGGGCTCGCTTGGATCGTGGTTTATATGATATTTACCAAAAAATGAGGCAATTCCTTTTTTCGTAAAATTATCATCCAATAAATTTCGATTTTTATTTTCAGCTAGGCTAGGCTAATACCCAAGGCACAACCTTAGGCTTAAGCGACTTTTAAAGCCTTAAATTCAGGTGGCCGGGTTACAATGCGTAGGAGGGTGGTGGCAAGCCCTGCATACCAACAGCTCCCTACACTAAATATTACCGTTAACCTTAACAAGTTTTTATGGAAGGGGAAACCGAATATCTCGGGGGAAAACCCCTTAAGCCAGTGGGGAGAGAACTTGCAAACTTAACGCGGAAGGAGTTGTTCCGAGTTTTCACCCAGTACCACAAGCTGGGATCGAACCCGGCTCCTCTTGCTGCGAGGCGAAAGTGCTTACCACCCCACCTATTAGGTAATCTTTCTTCCAAAACGTAGTGCTAAATTGAAAATTCTGGAGCGAGAAATAACTCGTGTGTTTCAAAGTTAGGCGTATAGGCATATTTAAAGAAATGCAGAGGAAAAACTTCAAACCAATTTTAATACATCGAAAGACACAATGAACATATCATAATTTTTATGATAAAGAAACTGCCCACAATCAAATTCTAGTTTATATTGAGATTCCGTCTCGGAATGTAAAAAATAACCTCAGAAAGTGAAAGCGTTAAGGAAAACAACTCTAAGGTAGAAACACTCAACTGAAAAATTATTTTTTTACCGTTGAAAAGTCAACCCAGAACATTAAATATAACTTTATTTCAGGGGGTGCATTATTAGCCTGTGATTTGGTTTTGGAATTTTACTTGGGGCGTGTGAAATTATATCATGAATATCACATCCAGAGCCGCAGTCCCAGCCTTATTATCTCTCCGAGGGAACTAGTATGTTCCTTAGGAGGGGTTTTACAATCACCGTGTCTGTATGTGTGTGTCTAAGTGGCTGCGGAAACGCGTTCCCAGTATCGGGGCGAAGTGCAAAAACCGTGTTCGCAGTATCGGGGCGAAGTGTAAAAACCGTGTTCCCAGTATCGGAGTGAAGTGCAAAAACCGTGTTCCCAGTATCGGAGTGAAGTGCAAAAACCGTGTTCGCAGTATCGGGGCGAAGTGTAAAAACCATGTTCGCAGTATCGGAGTGAAGTGCAAAAACCGTGTTCGCAGTATCGGGGCGAAGTGTAAAAACCATGTTCGCAGTATCTGGGTGAAGTGTAAAAACCATGTTCGCAGTATCGGAGTGAAGTGTAAAAACCATGTTCCCAGTATCGGAGTGAAGTGTAAAAACCGTGTTCCCAGTATCGGGGTGAAGTGTAAAAACCGTGTTCCCAGTATCGGAGTGAAGTGTAAAAACCGTGTTCGCAGTATCGGGGCGAAGTGTAAAAACCGTGTTCGCAGTATCGGGGTGAAGTGTAATCACCGCGTTCGCAGTTTTTGAAATTATGGAAAAGGTATTTTCCGAAAACCTTTCTTTCTTGCATTGGGTATATAGTAAGTACGTACGTGCGATTTGTGAGTTTGTATTGAGTGGTGAAGTATGTTGGAGTGTTTGTATGTATTGTTTGAGCGTATTGTGGCTTACGTTGATGTGTTAATGCGTGTTGTTTGTTATGGCGTATGTTGCGGTTATTCTATTTTACTATCCGTCTGCTACTAGTTGTTTACTTTTGGGACGGACCGAGCGCTAAGGGTTACGATAAACTAGTGCTTCCAACGGTCAACTGATCTGGTCATTCAGGTTAAATTTCCCAGTTAACTGTAATCTGAACAGTTATCTGGCTTATACTTTGAGCATTAATTCCCATGGAAACCAAATTGAAATAATAATTTTATAATTTTGATGAAGTTATTTTTTAGCACTTCATCCTAATATTTCTACCTTGTTTTAATATTTTATTTTCTTAAATCAGATAATCAGATATCGATCTGATCTGTTCTTTCCCCTCATATCAGATATCGCAACTGATACGATAAACGTCTTAGCATCCAAATGGCAGGGTTTCCACCAAATGTTCACGGTATACGTATTTTTATCAATATGCGAAAGCTACTAGTTATTGACTTTTGGGACGGACCGAGCGTTAAGGGTTACGTTAAACGTCTTATCATCCAAATAGCAGGGTTTCCACCAAATGTTCACGGTATACGTCTTTTTATCAATATGCGAAAGCTACTAGTTATTGACTTTTGGGAAGGACCGAGCGTTAAGGGTTACGTTAAACGTCTTATCATCCAAATAGCAGGGTTTCCACCAAATGTTCACGGTATACGTCTTTTTATCAATATGCGAAAGCTACTAGTTATTGACTTTTGGGACGGACCGAGCGTTAAGGGTTACGTTAAACGTCTTATCATCCAAATAGCAGGGTTTCCACCAAATGTTCACGGTATACGTCTTTTTATCAATATGCGAAAACTACTAGTTATTGACTTTTGGGACGGACCGAGCGTTAAGGGTTACGTTAAACGTCTTATCATCCAAATAGCAGGGTTTCCACCAAATGTTCACGGTATACGTCTTTTTATCAATATGCGAAAGCTACTAGTTATTGACTTTTGGGACGGACCGAGCGTTAAGGGTTACGTTAAACGTCTTATCATCCAAATAGCAGGGTTTCCACCAAATGTTCACGGTATACGTATTTTTATCAATTTGCTAAAGCTATTAGTTATTGACTTTTGGGGCGGACCGAGCGCTAAGGGTTACGTTAAACGTCAGCCAGGTGACGCTAGCATCTCCTTTTAAAATAAACTTACATAGCCGAAAGGTTGAGTCGGCCTTCCCGTTATTTCTCCATGGACGAACTCTTCCGAGATATATATATTTTGGCTTGCCAACTTTTTACCTCTCCGAGGGGACAAAGACACTAGGAGGGGTTTTAAAATCACCGTGTCTGTCTGTGTGTGTGTGAGTGCGTCTGTCTGTGTGTGTGCTGCGAACGCGTTACCGGGGCAAAGTCGAAAAAGCGTGTTTGCAGTTTAAAGTGTGGCAAAACCACTTTCGTGACGGCTTCAACTCAGTTTTATTGGAAAGTTTGTTATTGTAATGTTTATGTGTAGTGTGGGAATGTTGAGTTTGTGTTATGGCGGTTGTCGATGATTAGTTTGTTTGTACGTATGGGTGTTTTCTCTCCAACTTCTTTTAATTGACTTTTGGGTTACGGTAATCGTGTCAACGTCCAAATGGCAGGGTTTCCACCAATTGCTCACGGTATTCGTCTTAGTATCAAATTGCGATTGCATCGAACGGGATTCGAAGTCCTCCTGTGTGACAGGCAGACGTTCTACCACAGAACCACCGATACATGTTAGCGGAAGAGTATATTAATACTTTTTAAAGTCTACATTTTTTACGTATGAAATTTTAAAGGTCAAATATTGTTTTAGCGCAGTCAGCAGAGATACGATGGTTAAAGGGTAGACCCCGTGGGTGGTCCACTTACTTTGTGTTTTGTAATTTATTTACCGGTTTTATTATCGACTTAGATATAACTGTATTAATGTGGTGGCGTTGGTTTAACGTTTATTGATATACGAGCTGTCGTTTAGTCAAGTGGCTTTCTGTGCTTTGTTAATGGTAAGGTTTTTGCTTCTTGTTTTGTTTTGCTTACTTAAATCGTAACTTCGTAATTTATTTTACGTGTTTTCTTATCGGCTTTAAATGTGTGATACATTAATGTGGCTACGTTGGTTTTATTTATTTTGAGGCAAATTCTTCCGAGGAGAGGTATATTTTGACAAGCTTGCCAACTTGTTGTATGTAATATTATTTATGTTGACTTTTATCCATAAATAAAATATAACGACGTTATTTGAAAATTATTTTTGTGGTAAAGAATGTTCTCCGTATTTTCCGATGAATTTTTTCGGATGTAAATAAAAAAAAATATTTGCTCGTTTTGAGATTTTTCAAACTATCTAACTTAATACCGATATCCGAAAGTGTGTGATTAAAATCCGTAAAAATTGATAAACAGATAAAATTAACTACAATTCCTTCAAAATATTAAGGAATTGACTTTAATAAATTTCGTATAGAGTTCTGAAAATTTAAAGGGTCATAGCTAGTGAACATTTTAGCAGATTAAAATTAATGTTGCCCCATTGTTTCCGAAATATGACGAGCTTCACAAATATATCTTACTTACGTGTTGAAATTAAAAATGTAATAATAGATGTCGCTTCATCAGAGTATTTGTGACATATTAACAGGCATTATTTTACTTCTCTAAAATTTTAATTTGTGTTTTTTTGTCATCCCTCGCAATATTAACCTACAAGCAAATAGACATATAATAAATATTGTTTTGCTTTGGGGAACGTTTTCGAATTAAAGTCAAGGTCGAAATGGCTAGCCAAAGCTGGCCAGAGGTTTCTACTCCTTCGTCGCTCCCTCCCAAGGCTGGTAAAATACTGCGTATGGGTCCCTCCGCTCTCCGGGGCTTAAGTGCTTAGCTCCAGCGCGAAGGTTTGTAATCTGCCCTTTGCCCCTCTGCTCTCCGGAGTAAAAATTCCCTTCCAGCCAGTGCGCCTTCAGCCTACCTATCTCTTTCTCCGGGTCACTTTTGGATGGCTGGAGAGAAGCCATGTTGGCCATGGTAAAGAAATTCCTCGGGCTAGTAGACAGATGCCACTGGATTTTGAGTTACTTGTCGCTACTTTGCACTGCCCTGATAGCTTAAATACAAATGAACATGACCCGTTATCCCGTGTTTATTACCTAAACCTTTTCGGTTGCTTAGTTCCCACATAAGTCTATAATATTGTTTCATAAGTTTGTCACTTTGGGGAATATTTTACTGAGAGCTAGTAGCGGAGTGACGTCATCACAAGAAGAAAATATTCTCCTAGCGAGGCGCTGGCAAATGCTACGTGTGACTAGTGATGTAAATTTACCGGTAATAATAAAAACGGTAAATTTACCATTAACTTTTTTATTTAATCCAAATAATGGTTTGATGTCACAATAATTATTAGAATAGTATTTAAATTTTACCATAGCCTTAGGTTACATTAAACTTACAATGTTAGAGAAAGCTCCTAGATTACCCCTTAGAAATACATTTAAATGTATGGAACGTAAAATCACAATTATCACAGTGCCGGGAATTCGGAGTCCTTAACGGGGCCGCTGAATAGTCTCGAATGTGAATAACACCGAAAGATTGTAAAAAGTGTCCTAGCTTCGAATCTGAATAGTCTCGAAAATGAATAACCATGAAACTGATTAGCGTCGAAGCTGATTAGTCTCGAAAGCTCAATGCGCGGTACTGGAATAGACTCGAAACTGAACAGATCGACTCTAATCTGAATAGTTTCGAAACTGATCAGATCCACTCTAATCTGAATAGTTTCGAAACTGATTTAAAGGGGCTACAAAGTTCGGTGACAAAATGTGTATAACGTCAGTAAAGTGCGAAATTTACGGTTGACTCTGCCCGCCTCTGCCAAGTGAGGGGTTGGATGGGGATGAAAAGCATGCTCAATTTTCTTTTTTTTTGCCATCGAACTTTGGAGCCCCTTTAACCTTACCTAAGACCATTTACACCTGGACTACAATGCCAACGTTATAACTCTGATTTCAGAGTGTCCGCTACAAAACACCACCAAGTGGAGAAAATCCGCGATAGTAATCCACAAACATGTAGCAACCCACCCCCCCTATTTTTATCCCCCTTCTTTAGGAGGTGAACGGTTCGCGCTCTCTCTCTTGACGCCGTAAATAACGGGCGAAAATTGGTCAGGACTCGCGGGGCGACCGAGTAAAATGTCGGGAGAGGAGCGCGAAGTGAACGCGTTTTTTCAGCCCGAATTCCCTTGTGGACGAGAGTTGCCTCTAAATAACGATGGTGGCGTTGGGGTAGCGGCGACACTAGCCTAACAACAACGGCTTCCTTCATTGCAGTCCAGGTGTAAATGGTCTTTGCTTTAACTCGAATCTGACTTCACTCGAAACTGACGAAACGGAATAGTTTCGAAACTGATGGCTATTTTAAACAATAGATCCGCCACATGCACCTAAGGAACAGGGCTGGGGGGCGCCGGTCCACCCAAGTGAAAAGTAAGACAATACTTAGTGCGTAATGCTAGGTACTGTCATCAGTTGGATCCCGAGGGGGGGGGGGTTACAATTTCGTTCAAGTGACCATAACTTTAAATAATGATTTGCGGGGAAAAAAATTAGCACCATTGAAATCCTATAATGACTGGAATGTTTCCCTTCCAACAGATTCGCGTGAATTCAGTTTCGAAACTATTCCGATTCGAGGGAAGTCAGATTCGAGTGAAGTTAGTTTCGAGGGAAGTCAGTTTCGACGCTAATCATATTCGAGATTATTCATTTTCGAGACTATTCAGGCATCTCTCTTTAACAGGAAAATGATTTGGTTTTCTGGTCCAATGTAAAATGTTATTGTTTCTTCTTTTATTTGAAGTTGTTTAAATTTACCGTAATTTTACCATTACCGGTAAATTTACTTCGGTAAATTTACCGGCTCACATCTCTACGTGTGACCAGTGGTGGCGCCAGGGGTAGGCTACGCAGGCTACAGCCTACTTTTATTTCCCTTGTAGGGGCCCCAAATCTAGATGAAGGGGCCCCGAACAGCCCCCTAAAATGATTTGCGAAACTAGAAATATCAAAATCCGAATTAAAAGCCTGCTGTTTTTAAGTTACGAACACTGAACAGTGATTTCTAATATTTTTTCGAACGCAGCCTTGATTCGTTGTAGTTGCTAAACTAGCTACTTCAAAAGGTGTTACATCGTTAGACAGATGATAAATTGCACGGTTTTCCGACTCTCCGAGTCCCAATTTCCAAAATAAAGCCGGATGGTCGGAATACTTCCGCCACGGGTGTCCCCACCCCTGTCCCCACGTTTCACCCTCGTTGGCGTGGCCGTTACACATATCTCGCTATGATTAATCAGTTATTGTGTGCTGGTGTCTAAGGTCTTGGGTCGACACCGATGTGTGGATGTCAAAAAAAAATTCAAAAATAAAGATAAAAAAAGCGTGGCAACTGGCAAGTGTTTTTGCAACCATTGTAAGTGAAAATGGAGAATGCTGTTGGAGGATGTTGCCCATATGTGCATTGTTATGGTCATCGACTAAAAAAAAAATAACTACCGAGTACATTTAAACAGTCATGTACATTTCTTTTGTAAATTATTAAAAATAAACCGGTTTTGTCACAGTTTTGTTTAATTAGTGTATGTAAAGGGGGGGCCCCCAAATTAAAAAATTAAGTAGCCTACCCATAGTAATATCCTGGCGCCGCCACTGCGTGTGACACGTTAGCAAGCGGACGCAAAACCGCGCCGAAGCCCGTAATGCAGAATGTCTTGTGAATAGCTCTCAGTAAAACATTTGCGTGTGAAGAATTGAAAGCGTCACACTTATGTAATAATATTATATACTTATGGTTCTTGTAATTGAACTTAATGGGAATAAGGTGTGAAATAATTGGGGTGTTTTTTATGCAGATTATTTGTATATTGGTTACAAGTATAGATAGCGGTTGTTCAATCGAAATCTAGGGTTTATAATGAGGATTATAATGGTATACAGGGTCTTTTTTTTTGCTCGGAAAAGTGTTTTTTTTCAAAAACTATTTATAGTACCGATTTCAAATTTGGAAGGTCAATTCTCTATACCGGGGGACATCAGTTTGAGAAATTTGAGCGTTTTCGGTAATGTTTTTCACCAATTTTGAAAAATTATTTTTCGACCACTAGGTGCGAGATAAAAAATTTCTATTATAAAGTTGTAGGCCGTCATCGAAAACCCTTAAAAATTGTTCACTCGACGAAAAACAACTTATTTATCAGTGAAAATTCGAGCTTGAAAAATTTACAAGTTGGTGAAGCCAAATTACGATTGTTTGAAACAATAATTGAAAAGGGAACAAGTCTAATACAAACGTAGTAGAGTTTTCACACTTGAAAAAATGTACACGTTTGGTTTTTAAATGCAGATATTTTATTCACATAAATTTTTATAAAACATTTTCAATAATATCACCATTGGCTGCAACACAGGTTTGTGCGCGGACAATTAAGTTCTCAAACGCTTTCTCTACCATTTCTGGTGTGACGTCTCGGCAAGCACTGATTATTCGTCTAATGAGTTCCTCCCTAGTTTCAATGGGCGTGGCGTATACCTTTGCTTTAACGAATCCCCAGAGAAAATAATCCAGCGGTGTTAGGTCAGGTGACCTTGCTGGCCAATGCACTGGACCATTTCTCCCTATCCACCTTTCAGGAAACTCGTTGTTGAGGTGCTCAGTTACTTGCCGGGAAAAATGCGGAGGGGCGCCATCTTGCTGAAACCACAACTGAGTCAACTGACGTCTTTCAGCCAATGGAAGGTCGTCGATTGCGTCACTCAGTTCGTTCTGTAGAAAATGTAAATACCTTTGGCCGTTGAGGTTCGTCGGCAGGAAAAAGGGACCAATCAAACGGTTTCCAACAAGTCCAATCCAAACATTGACCCGTTCAAATTGAACCTGGTGATGATATTCAAAACCCCAATGTGGGTTGATGTCAGACCAAAGATGGCTGTTTTGATGATTAAAGGGCCCATCTCTAGAAAATGACGCTTCGTCGGAGAACAAAACATGGCGCAAAAATTGTCTATCTTCTTGGACAGCATTTAGTAACCAGTTGCTAAATTCATAACGTCTTTGATGGTCTCCGTCAATTAGTCCTTGGTGGAGCGTAGCTCTGTATGGGTGATAGCGATTCTTACGAAGAATTTTCCACACACGATTTGCAGAACAACCCAAATCAGCAGCGGCGTTAGCGCAACTGTGACGAGGATATGCCACAAAGTACGCGAGTACATTGTTCTCGAAGTCTAAATCCGGTTGACCCAATCCGCGAAACCTAGGTTGCAAGTTACCAAATTGATTGAAATCGTGAATTGCTCGTCTTACTGTATTTACAGATGGTGCTCCATTTGGATGTCTTTCTGCGAAGATTTCAGTCACTCTTCTAAGGTTTTGCGCTGCTTCTCCATAGTAAATGGCAACTATCTCGGTACGCTCAGCTACTGAATAACGAGGCATTGTTCGAAATATTATCAAACACTGATAAAAATCTCCCAAAGTTTTCCTTTAAATACCCAATGCATGTTTAGGATTGACCTATAGCCTCGTGTTTTTTAAATCCGGTCGTTTTTTTAACCAAAGTTTCAACTGGATTAGGTAATTCGGTTTCAATTATCGTTTCAAACAATCGTAATTTGGCTTCACCAACTTGTAAATTTTTCAAGCTCGAATTTTCACTGATTAATAAATTGTTTTTCGTCGAGTGAACAATTTTTAAGGGTTTTCGATGACGGCCTACAACTTTATAATAGAAATGTTTTATCTCGCACCTAGTGGTCGAAAAATAATTTTTCAAAATTGGTGAAAAACATTACCGAAAACGCTCAAATTTCTCAAACTGATGTCCCCCGGTATAGAGAATTGACCTTCCAAATTTGAAATCGGTACTATAAATAGTTTTTGAAAAAAAACACTTTTCCGAGCAAAAAAAAGACCCTGTATAATGGTTGTTTCAACCTAAAGAAATATACGCCTATATTAATTTGCATACCTATTTATTCAATTGTCATAGCATGTAAAAAATTATTTCCTAAGCCGCGGTTTTTTTTCTTGTAAAACCGAATTTACGGCACATTTTACCAATAAATTACTTTTTACTTTAGATAGGGACAGAAGCTTTATGAATATATTTTTATAGTGTATTTCGAAGAAAAAACGTAATCGATTAACAGTTAAATATTGCTTATACTTCTTAAGAAATCTTCGGTCTTTTTCGAAAAATATACGATTAAACTTTTTTAAAGGGTTAAATTTTGTTGTTTTTTCCTGGATTTAAAAATCGATTTGTACAAAACGGCACATCAGATTTATGAAAAACCTAGACGATGGTGAGTTTAAAGTATCGATATATTTATTCATACTAATAAATAATCTGGAAAATTTTCAATCATTCGTGGTGAAATGAATTTTTTGTAAAACCCTAAATTGAAATTTATTGACTTTTTTGTTTCCTAACACTAAACACTTAAAAGGAAAAAGTAGGCAATGCCCTATGCTCGTACCACCACTACCCAAGCTTTTTCCGACCATACTTTATGAACGATGAACACCATGAGCAGGGTTATTTGTTTTAGTAGTCAGCCTGACTAGTGAGCCTCCTATCTTAATTTATGGTAAAAATGGGGGTATAAAAACAAAGACAGCCAACATTTTGCTTTACCCGTCAGAATTAAAATAGGAATTTATTATCACTTGAGTTACGTGACTTTGGCCAATCACAATTTTTTTTTAATAAAATGGGATTGATGAATGATGCATTTATGAATACTTAGATAAATTTTTCACTAGTCGAATTGACTAGTGAGCCCCCAGATTTCGATTAACTTTAGTAGTCAGAGCATTTATTTTAGTAGTCAAATGCCGCGACTAGTGCCTTATGTCCAACCCTGACCATGAGGCCCCTAGTGTTCAACGACACTGCGCACTCAGTCAATACGTGAAAACAGGCTCCCGCTGGTTTTCACTTGGAATTGGCCAATAGTATCATCAAGTATGAATTTCCTATCCGAACGCCGAACCCTACTTACGTCACTATATTTACCTTCTCCAACACTACGAGCGCGTGCTTCGTAAATATTTCTAACGCTCGCGCAAATCGCGCGTGCTAAGATAATTCTACTAAAGCTCAGTTTTGTGACGTAAGAGCAACATGTGATACGTCTACTTTTAACAAGTTGGATAAGCGTAAAAAATGTATAGAAATAACTATTGTCTGTATGATCATGGACGAAGCACCATAAATAAATGGAAGAATAACAAGTCGGCCCAGGCCGTAATATTAGTTCCACATCGGTGTATTCGAGTGGGCAAACCCATACACCCTTAGTAGACACAGTGTGTCAGAATTTATAGCCCGGTGTACCTAGTAACAAAGACCATACCACCGGAGGCCTATCATCATAGTGCCCTACGCCAGCGTCCCCAAGCCCGGACAGGTGACAAATCCAGCATGGGTAGCAGAACCCCACTACTGATGGTCTCACCTTTGACGCAAGCCACTCAACCCAGCAGAAGGTGCAGCAATGGGTGGACCAATCCCCACTTCGCACACAGCAGTGGGATTTAGAATGGATGCTATAGCAACTCCAGCCGACACCCTACCTATGAAGGTAAGGAGTCAAACCCTTTGGAAAGAGCTCCTAAAGGGGAACGACGAGCACACAGCAGCCCAAGTAACCCGGCACAGCTGGCACCGGAGATCCCGGTGGGCCCCAAAAGGCCGGGAAACAGGACCACCGTGCCCGCATATGGAGGCTCGCCGCCCCACAGCAGGCTACCCAATCCGCCGAGGCGGCCAGTTTGCCCGGACCCTCTCCGTTAGCCTGAACCGAAGTTCAGTATCCAGCCCAAACCTGACCGAAGTCGGAGGTGGAGATAGGACCATTTGATCAGAGCTAACATCTCCCAGTGCGCCACCGCCCTTATGGGTTACAAGAGCCGGACCCCGACTCCCCGGTAAAGCCACCAGTTATTGCACACTCTAACCCATTTAGGGCCCCCTTAGTAGACACAGGTAGGCAAACTAATACAAAACTGTTGAGGCTACGTGATTTCTTACCGTTTGATATATAAATTGCCATCCTAAGTTAAAGAGTGGCCACCGCCCACCCTCAGGATACGCGGGTGGGCAAACCAATACAAAAGCTGTTGAGGCCATGTGATTTCCTATCGTTAGATAGATGGAACGTATCAAAGGTGAAATAGGTAAGCAAAACACGACGAACATAATTCTTTTAAATTAATTATTGAAATTAGTGGAAATATGATTTAAAGAAATTCGTATTATTTTAGGAAATTTATATCAAACATTTGGGTAGTTTAGGCACCAAAAGTCATGTAAATTCGCAAATTCATAAAAAAAAATACCCATGAATTTATTTTGCGGAAAATAGGAAATCAGTTGAAATCGTACCATTCGGTGACTCTCCCTGTAAGGGGGTTGGTCGGAGGGGGTGGAAATTAATGGCACTGCGTGCGCGTCAAAGAGTTCTATCGAATGAAACCAACTTGTTTTTTTCGGTCACTCTCCCTTTAAGGGGGTTGGTCGGAAGGGGTGGAAATTTACGGCACTGCGTGCGCGTCAAAGAGTTCTATCGAATGAAACCAACTTGTTTTTTTCGGTCACTCTCCCTTTAAGGGGGTTGGGCGGAGGGGGGGGGGAATTAAGTTCAAGCATGGTATTCGAAGAGGACGGCGTGGCTCGCTTGCTAACGGCGTCGGTTTCGTAGATTAAGCGGACAGAAATCTGGGTTCGAATCCCGGTGTCGCCAATAACATTTATTAAAATAAATTATTTTTCGCAGCTCCATCTACCGTGTAGTCGCTTTCAACGACAAACAAACAACAACAACAAACACTTAACGACATTCCGTCTATAGCAATATCGATGTGGAACTAAAAGTGTCATACTTACGTTTATTACGTGTACTTAAAGCTAAAATTGGGTTCAATTTCAATCTATAAACAAGGGAAGATAAAGTATTTTAAACTTCTGGTATTACTGTAATAAAAGCCTGGGTGGATAGCTAGTAACGTCCAATGCGAATCCGACCAAGTGAGGAAGTAAACTCTCGGATAATGGGAGAATCCGCGTCCAATTTCAGTCCGTAGATTTTCCAGTTTAGTAAGGGACGGAGAACCTAATGGTTTTTCGCGAATTCCCGACAGACCAGAGCTTTTGAAAATAAGAGAAAAAGATCGGGAACGCGGATTCCTTAGAAAAGGATATTGCTCGCGCCGGATAGAAATATATTTTTTCCTCCACCCACGACGTTTTCAATGAATCCTCTAAAAGGAAACGGCCTTTCGAGATTTCCTCTTCGCTAATCAATATATTCGACCAAAACGGAAGATAGAATTCTCTGCCAATATAAATATACTCCAAAGCGGGCTCGTACCCGGCGTATATTTGGGAGCCCACGCTCCGTTTTCTCCGGATGAAATCATGAAATCGCTTTTTCCCGTTCTCCATCCCCTTATTTATGAGTCTTAGCCAGACGCGGGATGACTTTCGACGGAACTCATCCTGACGCGGCGATGGCGAGCTGACTCATTGGGGTGGCCCCTTCTCTATTTTTTACGACATCCACCCGTTTTATCACCCAGCAGTTATGGCACTGACTTTCGCAACTTTTTCGTGTTCCCGCGGTTATTAATTGTATTCCCCGAGAATGGCTCTGGCCTCCAAATTAAAAGCCATTCACTCTAGGCTCATTTTCTATTACGTCATCGGTTTGGGATTATTATGACTAGTGATGAGCCGAAACCGATATGATATCGGTATCGGTTACGGTAATCGCGATTTTGCTCGCGTCTAAATTACCGATTTTTCCCGATATTTTAAAACTGATATTCTCAAAAACAAGGCAGATGGCGTGACTAACCTTGACCTTTGGCTTTTCTTAATGTAAAATATCGGTATCGGTAAAATTCGGCTAGATATCGGTAATAATCGGTTAGATATCGGTAATAATCGGTTACATATCGGTAATAATCGGTTAGATATTGGTATCGTTTCGGTAAATTTTCAAAATCTGTATTATATAATTAAATTTGCATTTATCATATGTTGAAGTTTTAAAAAAGGCTTAGCGTATCAGAGTATTGGTTATTGACCGATTTCAAAATGACGTTTTTGAGCGAGACACTACCTTTACATCATGAGGTATAGCAGGCTTATTTACTAGCTTTTTTAAAGGAACTACCAACTAAACTTTGTCAACTTGACATTACATTCGAGTATTATTTCCGTATAAAATCTTACAAGTAAACTTTCTCATCTTTACACGTACCCCAAAATATGAACTTGGACAGTTGAAACAGCTTCACTCTGTACATATCTTTTTACCCCGCATTTTCTTGCATGCGCGGAACAGTAAATTCCTCGAGGCATACCTAAATAAGAGTCTGGTTCTTATATCGGAACAGCTGACGGGCTCCCTGGTATCATCTTTCTCTGTTCCAAGATACCCTTTTTTTCCGCGCACCCAATTTCTTAAAGCGAGCAATTGCTTAATTAGGATCCGCCCGACTTTTTACGTCAACTCAGCCATGAAAATAAAATTAGGCGCTTCTTTCGGAGGAAACCTTTTTTAAATTGCTTTCGCAATTTTTCTAACAGCTTTGCTTTCCGTGCTTTATTAAGGATGGAGCAAATTCTCGAAGGAATTTAGATCATAGAGCCTAGCGACGATACCGATTATTTTTAATTAAGTGTATTGGAAAAAAGGCAAAATCTCTCCTTTATAAAAGCGGGTAAAGTACAAATTGACAGTCAAATTTTTCATCTCGAATTCCCGTTTATTTTTAACGTGATATATCGGCTAGTTTTCTTAACATATTACAGGGTGTCTTAATTTGATCGGCCCAGGCATTTTCTCAAAACCTATACTTTCTAGAAATGTAAAATTTCTTAAAAATCGTGAAATTTTTCACGATTTTAGAAGTGTTAGTTTTTTAACGCTACGTGGTAGACGAAAAGTTAATTTTTGTTTGTTTTCATGACCAATTATTTCAGTGACAAAATGTCCGATTTCCAAAATAATAATTCCATTAAAGGTTTTCGAGTATGCTTTACAACTTTCCCATTGAAACGTTTCGTCTACGACGTAGCGTTCAAAAACTAACACTTCTGAAACCGTGAAAAAATTACGATTTTTCTGAAATTTACAAATTAAGACGATCTTCCCCGAGAGAGTACATCCTGAAATTTTCACATTTCTAGAAAGTATAGTTTTTGAGAAAATGCCTGGGCCGATCAAATGTAGACACCCTGTAGGCTGTATATGAGATTTACGAATAACTAAATAACGTTGAAAATCACTTAGTTTCAATTAGTGTCGTATTCAAAAATGGAAAAATTTGATTGGTCGTATCTGTTATTACGAGGTACGGAAAGGGAGGTGCAAACGGAAATTCGGGCTGAATTTTTCAAATGATACCGTGTCCCTTTAATAAATTGTGGATTTTCTAATACTCTGAACATAGCCCGCTCTAGAAAGGAGAATTGACGTATAAATTGTTATATTTAATACAATGGTGCGTGAGTTAATTAATATCAGTCACAACCGAATATATTTACTGGACCAAAATATATTAATAAAAATAATTTGAAAACTCGCGCGGTTACAGCCTTAACGACAATGGCAAATATATTTCCGACCATAGTTTTCGAAATGAATGGGACTTTTCGCGGTGGCGGCTCGCCTTTTATGTCGTTTTGGGGCCTCCCTCGCTGCATCTGTCTCTCTCACTCTCGTCTATTTTTGGGGTTTTTCTGGGTTGGACCACCGTGAATGACGACCAAGATTTTTGGGGCATTTCTCGTTCGAGGAGACCACGGAATTTTCTCGAAAAGGCTCTAACGCGTCATTACCCACAATTCGTTGCGGGGTTTTACTTGTTTTCTTTTCATCCGTTGCTCTATTGTTTTGGACATAAACGTCCAGAAATTTAATAAAACGATTTATACAATACGTTGCATTTCCCACAGGGTCATTCCATGACAAAACGACCTAGTTTTTTTTAATTTTAACACCCGACCCCTTTCGATTTCGCCAAAATTTTGTATACAAGGTTTTTTGGGCCTAGGAAAACGATTTTGACAGTTTCATAACGATCGGTTCAGCCGTTTACGAGATACAGCATACGCGTTTTTTCAAAAGTTCGCCTTGACCCCCTAAATGTTTTCTAGTATATCTTATGACATAATTATCGCAAAATCACATGTAATACCTCATTTTAAAGACAATGCGCACCCTAATATGAATATTTAATCAGAGTTGTCATTTGACGTAAATGTCATTAAAATCTGGGCCTTTAAATAATTTGACCTTTGACCTTGCCCAGACACCTCAGTCGTAGGTCAACGATTTTAGCATTTTTAAAATTCCCACTATCGAATACATAATAATCACTCAAAATCTCAAAGTAATATTTGTAGTTTTCGAGATATTAATTTTTGAAATTTACCCCACCACACACAAAATGAAATACCAAAACCATTTATTTTTATAGTTTACACACCAATTAATTTTTTATTTACACAAAACAGCTTAAACTTCTTTATACATGGAAAAGGCTTTGGTAATTTTATTTTTATCGTGTTCTTTGATTTGATAGCCTTTCGAATTTGGTAAACCTACAAGAATTTCAATTGCACATAGAACATTTTCACTTGACACCCAACTGCTATCGATCCTTCTGGGCCATGTGTATTTGTCCGAAATACCAGGGGGACGCAAAAAGTTTACAAAGAAGTCTCCAAACTCTTCTGATACTTCCTCAATTAATCCAACGTAAAGTTGGCCTTTGTAGACGCTGGCTACCAAATTTCCCACTTTAAAGTTTTCAGCCTCTTGATTTTGAGTATCTGACAATTCTAAAGTCGAAACCTTAACTGTGGTTAGCGAATCGTCATTAGATAACGGAGAAACCATGATTTCATTTAACGATTTCGGAACGAATTTATGAAACCCTCGAGTTCCTTTTACTGTTATGGCTTTAGAAAACCTTTCTTTTAAAAGTTCCTTTTGTCGCTCAATTTCTTCGTTTTTAACATAGATGAACTTGATATTTTCGAAGTTTGATAGGCAGAAATTAAACATATCTGTTGGAGTCAAAATCTGTCCAGTCACTGGTCGCTGAAGACTGACTCTTGCTGTTTTACGCTTCACTGTTCCGCCAATTCCGTCACAAGGTCCCTTGCCATGAGATGTGGCAAAAAAATGCCATTCAGCGTCCAAACCAAAATCTTGTTTGTGGCAACAGAGATTAGAAAAGTTGTATTTGTTTTTATACTGTCCAGCACATCCATCCGTAAAATAAATTAGCTTTCTAACATTAGGAACATGTGTTTTTATATTTGGAATTAGATAAGTTAAAAAACTGTGAACAGTATTGGTTGTATGTGTTCTGGTATCACTGATAATACAAAAATTTAAGTGGTTAAGTTCTCCGTTTTCGACTACCCTGAAGTATATTACGAAGGGATGCACTGTCGCTTGAGAATTGTCCCAATGGAACCCTTGTGCTTCGTCTTGAATTACGAAGGAATAGTTCTCCGCAAAATCACCGAGAACAATTACGTCACCAGGTTTTAGAGTTTTTTTGAGGTTTTTAAGATTGCGACTTAGATGTGTAATGATGACGCGTTAGTTCAAGTAGTTTAATGGCCAAAGAGTCGAAAAAGTTTTCAACACTCTCGCTCAAGGTCATGAGCTTTGTGCTGTCAGTTGTCACCCATTGCATGAACTTTATATTTTCAAAATCTTCTAAAAGGTTCGTTAAATATTCATTTTCAAGTAGACCATTTTTCCCAGGACAGTCCTTGCACACCCTCATCATACAATTCCTGTTTTGAGTGTCACACACGGTGAGCGCCATGAAATCGATATCACATTTTAAAGGACAAGGAGACGGTAGAGCTGATATCATTAGCTTGACATTTTGGTGATAGGTGCAGACACACACTGAATGTGTACCTGACGAACCTGCTAATACACACCAAGGTGGTCGTAGATAACAAAATGACGAAAATCCTAACGTCAAATCATGCTCTTCCTTGAATTTGTTATAGAGCTCTCTCAGGTTCAGCAGTACAAGCCTCTTTTGATGATGTTCTTTTTGACCTGTCTCGTGGTTTCTAACTGACACAAACTCCTTTTGTCCAGGTGTCATACGACTGTTATCGTCATTTTCGTAAAATTCAACGACCTTTGATTTAACGTCTTCGGTCAATATTAATCCCTTCGATTGTTTCTCTGGTAGCGAAAGAATTCCTTGACTAGATTTAAGATTCCTGCTTCGTTTGACCATGTATTCTGGTGCTCCAAATTCCTCCATTGTGCGTTGTATTCCAAATGGTGACAAGGTCAGGATCTGAAGCTTTTCGCCGTATGATGTCTTGGAGTTATTGAATTTCTCTCTCAGTTCGTTCAAAATATTCTCATATAATCGATGTTCTTCGAGCTTTCTAAAAACATCGTCCGTAACCATATTATCGTCTGTTTCATCAAGAGAAATTTCCATTGACTCTTCTAATTTGCGTTTCAATGAATTGTTCACAGCGTTTAACTTAGTCCTGCTTAGAATTGTTTTTTGGCGAGATGACAAACCTTCTGTACAAAATTTAAAAAATATATGTATTTATATATGTATACATATATAAATTCTTTCAAATTGAATATATTTCTTACTTCTTTTAACAGGAGATTCTCCCAAGTTTATTAGAGTTTCGTTAACTGCCACTAAAGCTATAGCTTTGTCGTCTTGCGTCGCATCACCCGATGAACAAGGTTGACTAAATGAAAAAGAATCGCTTTCTTGTGATTCTTGTGCAGTGTGAACTTCTGAAACGTCCAACTGTATTTGGAGTTCATCCTTTACTTTTTTTCGAGCAGACATAAAACACTGGATGCACAACTTATTTCCAGCGATAACTTCAATTCCTCGTAACTTTATTTTTTGAACAAATCCAATGAAATAGTTTTTAGTCCACTCTTTCTTTCAGCGTCGTGAGTCCCAAAAGGATCCATACACTTCTTTTGACTCGTTGAATACCTTTTCATAAAAAGTTCTTCATGGTGACGACATATGTTTCTTATTTTGGACATAGGTATAGCTGTTCGGCTGCTAAGAACTAATTTGTCATCCTCGGACAGATGGTTGTTGATACCAACTGTTTTCGAAAGTGTTTGCAAATGACATTTACTACTGTCTCTCCAAAACGAACAATTTCGATCCATTTCAGGGCTTTGTTCGAGAATATACAGTTAAATAAATTCTATTTCGCTACTCAATTATCGCTGTTAATATATTTAACTACTCAATTATATTTATTATATATTAAAAAGATATTAAAACATTTTAACGTTATTAAAAACGTAATCGATATGACTAAGAGCAATATTGGGTTTTCTTGAGATATCTAGCACATTTCCATTTTAGGGTGCAGTAAGATACGCTACAATAATATTGAACGCCAGACTATACTAAGGACAAGCAATTTAGTGATGTCTTCTGTCTACAGATAACATGCAAAACTAAAAATAATATGTAAATAACTCAACTTAATTTAAGAATTAGTGTATTTGATATTCTAAACTCAAAATTACCAAAATAATAATATTTTTAATTTATTTAGTAGGTCAACTAGTTTCGTGTATAAAATAGCATTTTCATTAATTTGAGGGGTAAATTTCAAAAATTAATATCTCGAAAACTACAAATATTACTTTGAGATTTTGAGTGATTATTATGTATTCGATAGTGGGAATTTTAAAAATGCTAAAATCGTTGACCTACGACTGAGGTGTCTGGGCAAGGTCAAAGGTCAAATTATTTAAAGGCCCAGATTTTAATGACATTTACGTCAAATGACAACTCTGATTAAATATTCATATTAGGGTGCGCATTGTCTTTAAAATGAGGTATTACATATGATTTTGCGATAATTATGTCATAAGATATACTAGAAAACATTTAGGGGGTCAAGGCGAACTTTTGAAAAAACGCGTATGCTGTATCTCGTAAACGGCTGAACCGATCGTTATGAAACTGTCAAAATCGTTTTCCTAGGCCCAAAAAACCCTGTATACAAAATTTGGGCAAAATCGAAAGGGGTCGGGTGTTCTGTGGCAGGCGTTTTGTCATGGAATGACCCCACACTTAGTAGTATAATAGCTATAAATATGACACGCTCTATCGTCGCGGGGCAAAGTTTTAATTGTTTTTTTAACCAGTGACAGCGTAAAAAACAACGTGGCTATGGACTGACCATTCTCCGCGTGTTGTTAGGGGCTGTTCACAAATTACGTAACGTGGTAGGGGGGGAGGGGGGGTTTGCAAGCGTTACGAATTGTTACGTGGGGGGGGGGGAGGGGGGAGGGAGGGTTCACTAAAATGTTACATAACACATCTTATTTTTAATATCGTAGAATAAAATTTTCATCACTTTCAGAAACAGTCGCAATTATTAAAAACATAAGTATTTTCATTGGTTTACTCACGTTTAAAAGAATTTCATACCCATGGGTATAAACTGTTGCGTAAAAATACAGTTGTAATTTCAAATGTAAATTACAAACAATAAAATTTAGTACCTGATCTTATTGTACTTTATTACCAGCATATTAGTTGTTACGTACTATAATAATTTAAGGGGGGGTTCGATATTTGTTACGTAATTTAAGAAGAGGGGTCTTTCCATTTGTTACTCTTTGTTACGAGGGGGGGGGGGTCCAAAAAGTGGTTTTTCTGCGTTACGTAATTTGTGAACCACCCCTTATTGGTCTTTGGAAGTGTCAGATTTCAAGAAACCTTTTTTCGCGGAACAACCAAGGTCTAGTGAAAATTTAAATGCTTTCAAAAGGAAAAATAACGTTTATTTTGATCTACCTAAACTTTGTACTTCTTGGAACCTAGGAGCAACACACACAGCACCCCCACACAAGGAGAACGCAACCCGTCAAAATTCGTGCATTTTCCCGCGTACAGTTTTCATTGGTTAGACGCTTTAGCGCCTGCTGCCGTCGGAAGGGGAAAATTCGGAAGTTGTCTTTCCCCAGCCCGTAAAACGGTCAGCGTAAAGGTTCGTCCAATGAAATTTGTTCACAACACCGCTTTATCGTGTTTAAAGGCTAGCTGTGTTCTCCTTGTGTTTGCTGCTTCTAGTTGGTACGTTACCTTGACGATTATAAGCACTAGCTTCGTTTCT
Organism: Leiobunum rupestre; assembly: GCF_980474605.1. Lineage (NCBI taxonomy): Eukaryota > Metazoa > Arthropoda > Arachnida > Opiliones > Sclerosomatidae > Leiobunum > Leiobunum rupestre. Next base: position 34,989,152 of record NC_143387.1, read on the forward strand.
GTAGGTAATATTTTCGTATTTCGGACCTAATCACGTTTTATTTTTGCTATCAGACTAATCCATCAATGATTCTGCCAATAAAGAAAGTAGGCAGAAAATAGTAGTGACGCGTTTCCTGTTCCGTAAACAACCGATTACGCCCTCGCATTGCAACCGCCTATCATTAACAGATAACTTTAAGTGTCATACTTAAACTACTTCGTTACTTATGGCGTTATACTATAAGCAAAAATTCGCCTCTTCCGCTCTGATAAAATGGTGTAGTTTTGTTTATTTCGAGCGAAACGAGCGTGTGACTATTCGTCTAACGTCATTAATCCTCACCAGGCCCACCATTACTCCGATATAACTTTTCAGAGAGGTTGGTAACCCGGTATTCTAGCGGGCTATTTTTGTTTCTTCGTTCGGAGAGAGGTGTTGTTCCTCGTTAGTGATACGAAAGCCGCAGCGCGAAGGTCCGAGGTCCACAGCGATGGCCAGTTGCGAGGCGGGCGGAGGAGTGGAAGCGAAAGTGTGGAACCTTGTTCGGCAGAGGGCGCGCGTGTGGGGGGCGTTTCTCGAATGGCGGCGACTTCACGCGAGACTTCCATAACCTATTAATTTCAAGTTACCATGGAGACGGCGCCCCAAATTTAGCAGCGCCGATTCGCCCGCCCTCTTACGCGCGAATCGAGACAAATTGAATCTCTCCGAGATGTTTACAGTCTCAGTGACGCGTTTTCCAAAGAGCTCGTATTCGCTTATTTCTCCTTGAAGGTTCCTTACACGAATTTCATTCCAGACGCGGCGCCGCGTGACGCGTTTTTTCGATACAAGGCGCGGGCGCGTTGGCCCGGTATTCAAACCGATTTTATCTTTTAGACGGATTATTTTTATTCTTCAACCGTTTCAACTTGATGAAGAACACGCAGCCGCCAATATAGCATCTATCAACGTAATTCCGGCAAGATATTACCGGAACATTTCGCCCTCCTTACCCGTAGAAACGGGGCCATATTTCACGAAGAAAGGCGAGAAGGACTTGGTTTTCTTTCGGGAACCACAAATTAACCGTTCACTCGATTGTGTTTCGTAGATTTCACGTGACGTTATCGCGTCTCTACTAAACAATTTTAACCCGCATCACGCGCCTCCTTTGAGCATTTCCGCCATCTTGACTAAACATCTCGTTAAAACTATTTCCAAAAAGGGCCAATACCAGGCTTGGAAATAAGCGGTGGTCACTGGGTCAAAGACCAGTTTATTAATTGCTCGGACCAGTTTTTTTATTCAAAAGCTAGGGGTTCACTGGTCCAGTGTCCAGTTTATTAATTCAAAATTATCTACCGTATTATTAACCAACTGGTCTACGTGACCACTTAAATAATTCAAGAGTTGGGAGTCACTGGCCAAATAGACCAGTTTAGAAATAAACCTTATTTCCAAGCCTGGCCAATACCGCAACGAGACCGTAACATTTTTTAAATAAGTATTTTTGGGGTTTTTTTTTAACGGCCGGGGGCGTTCGCAATTTCGACTCGGTACTTTTGGAGGTAGAATTGGCGCCTACCCACGCCATAAAAGAACTCGTATTTAAAAAACATTTCATTCATAAAACAGGCGTAAACATTTTTACGCGTAATAATTGTAAAAATCCGGATTGTTTTTCCTGACGCTGTCTGTCAGTGGCCCTTAGATAATAATTTTCTAAGAATAACGAGGGTGCAAATTTAGAAGTAATACGCGTTATCAGTTGGTCATTGTCTCGTTTCATCAAATGATTACATTATCCGACGCTGAAAATCGATATTTAATATTAGTCTCGAATCTGGGAATAGATCTAGTATTTGTTATATACGTCACGTCCTCGGGAACGACTTAAGTAACTCGTTCCGAGCACTCGCAGCCCCCCCCCCCCCCCCCCCCCCCCGCCGCTATTTTTCTCCGCTAGAGACGCGCCTACTCTGGGCTTTCTTCTTCTTAGTAATGCAATCTCGGAATTCCTGATGGAATCCACGTCGTCTTCGAAGTCGTTTCTGGGGAACGTGCCTTGTAAATGATTTCCCGTTGCGCGCGCTCGGGACCCCCGCGATATTTTCTCCGCTCATTGCATAGGTGGCGCTGCCGCTTCTTCGTCCCGTCCCAAAAGAAGGGTCTCTCCTTATCGAATGCTCCCCACCACGGCAGGGGGGGTCGTGACAAAGGCTATAGTCCCCCCCGGCGGCTCATGAACCGCGAGATGTTTCGCTCAGATAGGAAAATTTCTTTCGAATTCCGAGGTTTATCGCGCTTGTTTGTCTCGCGAGTTTCCGATAACTTTATCGTTTCGTCTTGCCTCGCGATTAAACTAGGCCTCGCTTTAAACCAATTTTCAAGACTACCCTCTCAGGATAATTTGATTCGTTGGGTATTAGACGGGTTAAGCAAGCTCTAGAAAACGCGTAAGGGCCAACTTGTAGGAAGCTGCTTTATTCCGTACACTGCTAAAAGGGGTGGATTCATTTGTCTAATACCGTTTTAGCGGGCTTTAAATGGTCCGAGAAAACGACTCTGATTTCTCCGGAACTAGAGTGACTCACTAGTCTCCTCGTGTTCTACTAACAAGGAGACATCCCGAAGTGTAACCCACCGATTTTGTTCAAACTCGGGGGATTGGTAACTTGAAAAATCCTAAAGGGAATTTATTCAATGGGCAACCGTTTTGCCTTGGCAACGAAAAATGTTTTTGACAACACAAAATATTACTTTTTCCCATTGAAAATAACATGGGATTTTGACCTCAAATTGATCAAAAGTTGATCAATTTTGATGTTTTTTGTCAATTTTTATCTATTTTTGGCATTTTCGAAATTTTGAAATTTGTTCAAATTTTTCACAGGGGGTCCTAGGAATCGGTCAGAATCCCATGTTATTTTCAATGGGAAAATTTCCATTTGTTGTTGTCAAAAACATTTTTCGTTGCCATGGCAAAACGGTTGCCCATTGAATAAATTCCCTTTAGGATTTTTCAAGTTACCAATCCCCCGAGTTTGAACAAAATCGGTGGGTTACACTTCGGGATGTCTCCTTGTAAGTAAGCGGTTCGCAAATGGCAAAGACGCCCAAACGGACGCCGCTACTGACGATGACAATTTTTAAGCCGGGGGGGGGGGGGGGGGTTTCTCCCACTTCCATAATTAATGAAACACTCCAAATGAGGTTTTCTAAAGGGGAGGGGGGTCCTTTCTACGACAAAATTTAAGTATGCATTTTCAAAGACATCCTTCGGGATTTATATTAATTATACCTTATTGTTTGTCGTTTCAATCATTATAAAATACGCAATTTGATGTTACCAAATCCAAAATTTTATTTTGTTAAATCCAAAATTTTATTTTGTTAAATCCAAAATTTTATTTTGTTAAATAAAAAATTTGATGTTACCGAAACCAAAATTTGATTTTACCAAATATAAATTTGATTTTACCAAATACAAATTTGATTTTAAAAAACATAAATTTGATTTTACCAAATATAAATTTGATTTTACCAAATACAAATTTGATTTTACCAAATACAAATTTGATTTTACCAAATACAAATTTGATTTTAGCAAATACAAATTTGATTTTACCAAATATAAATTTAATTTTACTAAATCATAAATTTTATTATATTAAAATTATTGATTATTACCAATTCCTTTAAACCAAAAATATAAAAGAGAGCCCAAAATTCGTGGCTTTCTCAAACAAATAAATTCCGCAATAGCTCCCGTAACTCGTTTCCAAAATCAGATATTTTTTTTAGAATTTACGTGCACTATCAGTTTCTCGACTGGCACACAGTGAAACGTTAAAAAAAAACTGCCTCCGAAAAAGAATAATTTTGTAAAAGAGATTGGAGATTTTGGTCGAACGCGACTTTCACTGGGGAATGTTTAGGAGTAGCCCAGAGAAATGTCGAACTACGGGGCACGTCTCGCTTTTGTTAAAAAAGGGGACTTTTCTGTCTCTATAGAATTGAAATGGGCCGCCAAAACGCCTATAGTCATTCTCTTCCGCCCCTTCTCTTTGGTTGTCCGGTTTGATTTACACCCTCGAGTTTTTATTTTGTTTGAATTTATATTTCACTCTCCTCCCACACTTTTTTCCTTGGAATGACTTCTCTCTATTCCGCCATTTTCTTTATTTCGACTCTTTGGCGACTTTCACAAAAGAATATAAAGCCCCAGGAATGGAAGGTGTAGCTCCGTCTAGTGGAACTTTTGCGCCTCTCGTTTTAAAAGAGAGACCGGGTTGCGGTAACCGTTTCCGGTTACTCTGATTTGCTTTGCCGGAAGTTTCTAGCTCAGCCAAAACAATCAATAATATCAATCCTTCCATTCCTGGGGCTTTATATTCTTTGCTTTCACTATATCCTTCTTTTCCCTTCCGTCGCTGCAATTTTCACTTAATTCGGGTTTGTGGCGTCGCTCGCTGATAGATGACGAATGTTTATTTTTCAAATGCAAGAAAATTCGCCCAAAGATGAATAGATGGGACGAACTGGAGACGGGCCCGAATCCTAAAAGGCGGTCTGTTTACGATTGGTATCTAGTCAGTTTTATTTATAACTGCGTTTCTAAATAAAGATTACCAAATTTGAAGGTCGAAATTTGTACATTTTATTTGAAATCAATTAATTTATCGTTGAAATTCGAGTACCCCACATTCGATGAAATATTTTCATTAAAGGGAATATAATCTATTTTGGGCGTTCTGTAAGACTATTTTGGGGAATACACTTAGCAACAAACCACTAAGCGGCGCCGGAAATGTTGAAAGTCATAGAAGGGAGCAGCCATTATCCAGTGGCGTAAATAGCGCCCCCGCAGACCCCGCGGCGCGGGGGGGGGGGGGCAAACGTTTATGATTAAAATCGGTGCTATTTAAAAGGGCCCCCAAGTCGTTTTTCGCGGGGAGGCCCCGGAGTTCCTAGTTACGCCACTGCCATTATCGCAACCCTGTGGAGATTATGATAGCATTAATGAAGTGAATAATTTGTAATACGGTATTGGAAGATAGAAGATATATCAAACCCGACGATAAAACGTATTTTTTACTCTCGATTTCCGCGTGTATTGATAAGATTAATTACGTCATAATTAATCCTTAAACCAGCAAATAATGACGAGTAATGAAATAATTCGTTTACAGAAATTTCGCACTTTCACTATTCATTCCCCTAAATTGAAAAAACTAAAATTTCAAATAGTTTTTATTTCCAAAACTGAAAGTATGTAACATTAATTTATCTTTTTTCAAGTTAGGACTTACAAGTTTCCACGCATTAAACAAATTTATTACATCGAAACAAATTTTGTTCAGTAACAACCGCCACAGCGATCCATATCGTGATTGACCTCTGGCGTTGTTTACTCGTTGACCTCTACGTCATTTTAGACTAAGGTATCGAGCCATCCGATTCTATCTTAGCCAGCGGATAAAAGGCGAGAGTGAAACTTTGAAAAAGAGCTCTCAGCGTGGAACCCTTCGAAGCAACTTCATCATCTCAATCACGTATTTTTAATACCAACATATCCAAGACTTACTCGTAATGGACTCGAAGCCGGCATCACTCAACATAAAGGTCTTTTTTTGACATGACCGTAAAAATTTAACTACCATCTCCCCCCTCCCCCCCTCGCGTAGCTTTTATGTTTCGTATTTAGCATCTGCACTCCGTGAAAACGCTCTTACCTTTCTTCAAGCATTTTCTCATTTTTTTTCCTTTTCTTAAAAAGCATAAAGTGGTTATAGTTTAACAACAAAACTTCTAGAAATGGACAAACCGGTTGTTCCAAGCGAGGGATAAAAAAAAGTACTTTCTCGTTGAAGAATTCAAATATGGCCAGTTGAATCCATCGTCGGGTATATATTTTTTCTTCCAGTAATACAGGCATTACATTACCGAGAGTTTAGACATTTTTGAGCAGATTATCCTGATACTTACGAATCGAGGTTGTACGGTAAGGTAGGCGTCGATTAAGAGTTGCCTAGTTAAAGTGGTTTCGCGTGGTTTGAGGGAACGGTGTAATTAAAGACGGATGATGGGCTCTGAGAAAAACGGGGAGTCATTTTTCATGATACACCAGCGGCAGCGGCAACAACGGCTTACGCGGGTTGCAAATTACGAAACTGGTAATTTTCACTAGCGTAAAACTGGATGAGTACATCCCAGTCCTAAATGGCCCGAGGATTACGTTAAAACCGCTCATATTAAACAAGAAGTCCCTCAAATCGTCTAAAACGGAGCGAATAAATCCATTTCAAATTTCAAATTAGAATGACTATATTAAAATTGAATTTAAATATAGAAATAGGGTCGTTGTATAAATTAATACGAATAATTCCTCGAACGAGCCGTTGGACGCTTGTTCGCGAAGGTACGAGGAGCGGACACGCGGTCAACGCCAAAAAGGGGTTCGAATGAAACGAAGCGAAAAAAGTGACAAATTTCGCGGACAGCGACAGAGATTCCGTAATACATCTTAATCAATCGAGTGAATCGAAGCAATAAGAACATTTAAGTGGTTTCTCGGAGATTCAATAGTTCAAAGATTTTTTTCGTCGTTGAAATGTGTGAAAATCTGGATGAGGTCGCCCGCGGGTTTGCTCAGATTTCGCGAACTGGTTCCCGCGAATCCACTATTTTCATTAAAAAAGATGTCATCGGTGGAAACTTGTAAACTGAGCTTTGTAGCGGAGAATAAACATTATCTTTTTTTTATATATTTACGGTACGTAAATTTTCGAGGAACTTTAAATACCCGACAGCTGTTTTGGTTTTTAATGTTTCGTTTGAAGCTGGCATCTTCATTACGACTTAATCAGCGCGTACTCAGGGCTGCCTATAATTCCGAAATGCTCTGATATAAACCCTATAATTAAATCTTTTATATTTCATATTATTTTTTATTATTGGTTAAAAACTTACGTAGGACATTTGAATTGAACTATTGGAGAATGTGAAATCCGTTTAGAGTTAATTATGAATGATTAATATTTATTAGTAAAACATTTACCTATAAAACTATTACGCAACTAAATTGATCAAAATAAGTCAGGGCTGGTACTCGGTTGGTACAAGCTATTTCAAAATAGGCAAAATAAATCCTCACAACAAAAATAACGAATCCCATCCATCAATCAGTCCACAATATGAAAAACCTGACGTCTTGAATTTTTTTGTAGGTAAAAATAACCATTTCTGGGGCTTAGGAAAAACTATATAAATATAAATGTGGTTTCTACATGTATGTAAAAAGTAAATTGCGTTATTTAATTGGGCTTATTTCAACCTCCCTTGGCGAGTCTTTGAAATTTGTCATTGTACAATAAATAGGAAATTATCATTGGATATTTTTAAACAAATTGTTTATAAATTATTTTAATGTTTTAAACGTAAATTGTTTTTCTCTATTTCCCTTCATAATCTGAAAATGTATGTAAAATATTCCTTGAAAGAAAAATGGTTAAAATATGTAGTTAAAAAAAAACGTTTTAAACAATTTTTTTAAATGATTTTAGTGTTTAAAATATGTTTTAAACAAATTGTTTTTCTCTATTTCCCTTCATAATCTGAAAATGTATGTATAATATTCCTTGAAAGAAAAATGGTTAAAATATATAGTTTAAAAAAACGTTTTTTAAATGATTTTAGTGTTTAAAATATGTTTTAAACAAATTGTTTTTCTCTATTTCCCCTCATAATCTAAAAAGGTACGTAAATTTTACATTAAAAGAAAATTGGTTATATAGTTTAAAACGATTTAAACGAATTGTTTTTAAGTGATTTTTTGGATTTAAACATAAAATGTTTAAAACTTTCTAGTCCTTCTATAAATTTAATTCAATAATGAATTTGCTTTCTACTGATTCTACTATATATTTTCCCTTTAATTTAGGTATTGAATATTTAAATTGATAATGTGTTAATCCTTTGTACACACGGCTTGTTTAAGCGAGAGTCTGTTTTGAAACCCGAAGCGCAACTTCGTACGGATCACTTTGTATTCTGAGTGAGTGTAGGACTCCGCGGGCCAAGTAGCTTCTTCTTCATGTCAATGCTTTATTCGCAAATTGCGATATCAACAATTTAATCTCGCTCGCGGAGCTGCCCGTTTAAGCACGAAGAGGAAAACTGTGGAAAAATCCGCTTTAATCGATACTTTTATTAAGCCTAAAGAAAAGTGATTTTTTTTTCCTTACGTTACTTATCTCCTGGCGTTTTGAAGCGTTTAAGCTTTCTTTAGAGGCGCTGTCATCAGCGATTTCATTGTTCAGATTAAAGTTGGAATTAACCATTATTTATTATACTGAAATAAAAAATAAATATTTTTAAGGGAATTCGCGATAGAATATTATAGCAGATATAGAAGATTAATTCTTTGTCGTCTCTTTGGAAATTGAAAAGGTTTATTCGCAACAAGTTTTTTGATATAATTATATTCTAGCGGGGGACCACTTTTTTGACGATTCAAATTTAGGAAAGTCTTTGTTAGAAACAGCGGCGTAGCAAACAGAGGGACAAGGGGACCATGTCCCCTCCTAAATTTTCTACTAGGGGGCAACACCTGTTTATCCTCCCTGAAATATTGTGAATTTGTTTTTACAACCATTATGAAAAATATAAATTTGTCGTTTAAAACTTTTAACATCAAAGTAACTTAATTTCAACTCTCGATTTTGGGTCAAATTGAAGTAAAATTTACAAATATTTGTCCACTTTTATAATATCATATATTGTGAAGCGGCTCGCTCGCAATGGACCCCCCAAACTCAAAAACATTCCTACGCCCCTGGTTAGAAATAATAATTTAAGTAACCGCGAAGACTCGACATCTGAGGGTATTGTTATCATAATAAGTTCGCGGTTATATAAAATTTGTATAATTAAGTAATTATAGGTCGCCATGTTTTTATGACTCTCAGAATAGGTGACCTACGGGAGACCATATTTATTTCGACTTAATTTAGCGTTTGATGACATTACAGCGAGATAAGTCAACGAAAGGTATATGACGACGCTATTTCGGATGCCGTTACGCGAAGGGTCCTCGCACCACAGGTATAAGTATCATCAACGGAAACTCTCCTTGTAAATGAGTATAGGCTGCCCGTGGCGATACGCCTAAAGTCGTTTCTTGTCCGAAAAATGTCGTCTGAAGCAGCCCGGGCCCTTCTCATTGTTCTACTCGGCGAGCTGGATATTTGGAAAACGGGTTTCCAGCCCGCGGAGGGGGCCTTTTCTCTTAATTAAGCGTCTGACCTTTCCTACTCGCGAGGACATTCCGCCAGAGAGCCGCGGCGTGCTCGCGTGTAAATATGGCACGCTCGGAGACGGGCGAAACTTGGCCAGCCGCTGGTCGCCGACCGATCGATTCCTCGGACAATTATCTGGCCGAGCTTAAACGTGTAAATTGTATTAGCGTTAAAAGCTCGGCTCAAATATCAAGATGAAAAGTAGGGTGCGCGAGCGAACGGCTCTACCGGGAGCCATAGAAACTTCATTATGCTAATTTAGGTCACCCCCGCCCCCTCCTTCCCCCCTCCCACTGCTAGCTCTCCAAGCGTGACTCTCTGGCCGTCTCGATATACCTTTCTGCTTTCTTCTCAGCATTCTCTCCCTTTTCAGAAAAGGTGTTTTATATATATATATATATATATATATATATATATATATATATATATACGCCCGAGCCAACGTTTTTGCGCAAATTTGTTTGTCAGCGCAGTTACGGTGTGCTGGGCCCTAGGCAGCAAGATATGAAATAGGAGACCAAAAATAGTTTTACTCTGAAAGTGGGGCCCTGGAAAGCAATGTGAAGCGCGGGACCCTAGGCATTCGCCTCGCTTGCCTTGCCCTAACGCCGGCTCCAGACCCGTAACCAACCGCCAAAACTCGGGGGCGCTAAAATTTCTTTTGGGGGGCGCCAATGCCTTGATATTAAAAATCGTAATTTTTAACTCGCACTCCTGAAATTAGTAAGTATACCGAAATTGGCTTTATTTTGCGTTGAGTTTGCAAGTTATCTCCCCACTGGTTTAAGGGGTTTTCCCCCGATATATTCGGTTTCCTCTTCCATAAAAACTGGTTGAGGTTAATGGTAATAGTTAGTGAAGGGAGCTGTTGGATCGCGTGGCGTGAAGGGCGTTGTAACCCGGCCACCTGAATTAATGACTTTAAAAGTCGCTTGATGACTTATGCCTAAGGTGGTGCCTTGGGTATTAGCCTAGCTTAATATTTTTATTATTATTTGTTATTTTTTAAATGATTAATATCGACTTCATTGAAAACAGAATATTTTATTAAAAATACAGGTAACCGATGTTATATGCTATTAGTTGGTAGTTGAGGAATCGATTTTTATTGGGTAGGTCGGGCTGAGGATGCTGAAGTATTCGTTTGGGGGCGCTGAGCCTCCCCTGGCGCAGGCACCAGGCAGTTTTCGATGGTACATAATTTTCCTCCTGCCCGCGGAAATTACACCGCATCACTGGAAAAAAAGTCCCGCGTGTATTTCTCCGCCTAACGATAAAAATGTTAACATAGGGGGGCACAGGGGGCACATGCCCCCCTAAACATAGGGTCGTACGTACAAATATTTTTATTTTTTATTTTTTTTCAATGGTGTGCCCCCCCCCCCCCCCCCCCCGAAACAAAATTACTAGATCTATTTATTTTTTACCAAACGTATTTTGAAAATCAACCAAATACCATTACAAAATATGAAGGTGGATACTTCTTTCGTAAGATATGTTTGATAAACTTCTGTTATTACTAAATATGTCAATTTGGTCACAACAAACGCTATACACACTTAATAACGTACCCGGTTAAATTGCAACCAGAGTTGTTGGTCAAAACCGTTTTGCGCAAATGTTGGCCCGTGCGAATAGGCTCTGTAAGTGTATTATTTTAGGAGAGGGGGTGTTTCGCGAGCGGCGCCCTTTTATGTCGACCCCCCCCCCCCCCCGTTTGCTCCCTCTCAGAGAAAAAAGTAGGCGTTTAATGGAAGAAAGCTCTTTAAAGTCTGTGAAAAACCACGATCCTAATTGACCTTCGCATAATGCTAGCCATTTTTCGTCTAGGGTTACGTTACATTCGCTCCAGCCCGTTCGTGCGCGAGCAAAGGTTTTAGAGCAATGACTATAGCTTTTAAAATACTTACTCGGCCACGAGAGATGGGCTGGTTGGAAATTCTTATTGTTATAAATATGTAATAACGCGTGGTTAACCGAAAATGGTCTGAAACGAAAACATGGAAATAGCCGGTCCCTCGCCACCTAGTGGTGTCCCTGAAAATACCTGGGACCTCTTCAAGCTAATATTAAAGGTGCTCCAGTAAAAATGGACATTTAAGGGAAGCTGTTTCAGGGTTGCCACAAAATTTTCAGATTCTAATTCCCTGTTTTCCCTGACCATTTTAACAGATTTTCCCTGACTTATTAATGCCAAATTTTTCTTTTATGTTTTACTTTTATCAGAAGTTAATAAATTTGGATGAACTTATATTTCAGTAAAAAGGTTATTGCAATGTTGAAAAAATTAGCCAAACATTCAATTAAATAAATGATAATCGTGGAATTTATCATAGATCTAGAGTTAAATTACCTTCAAAAAGTGCCCAGATAAAATTGATTTCCCTGAATTTTTACCAATTCTTAAAATTCCCTGACTTTTTAGGCCCATTTTTAAAATCCCTGATTTCCCTGACGTGTGGCAACCCGGTGTTTAAATCAACGCGTAAAAATTATAGTTTTCGTATCATTAATTTGCACAGCGATGGAGACGATATTTCGAGTTTTTGGAATTATTTCACTTTAGCTGAAATGAAGTACTCTTGATAAAAGCGACGATATGATTATTTATCAAAATATAAAATAGTAAGATACGCTTGCAATTTTGAGGCAAGATGGGAAACGGATAAAGCGATAATTAAGAATTTCAGACTAGCACGGCGGCCATTTGCACAGAGGTGACAAAGTTTACGTAGTCAACTCGCTGGTAACTGGGCCGTCTTTAGGTTTAATATTAACTTTAAATTGTAAAAAAAATATATACGGGGGTCAGATGGCGCCCCTCCGGACCGCGGCGCCCTAGGGCTTAACCCTACCTAGCCTAATGGTAGAGATTTTGATTTTCGAGCGGACTCTTTCTAATAATCGTCGCCGTTAAAACAAAACCACGTAACTTGAGATACGTGGTTTTGTCCAAATTGACATATTTAGATTTTACACCCCAATTTACGTACATATAACATTAAAAACATTAATAGGTTGCAATTGGATTTCTTTTTTTAAATCGAGAAAACATTTAAACGTATCTTTGATATTCACAACTTATTTCGCGCAAAAGCACGTATCTTGCTTGTTTTCAGCTCCTATCTCACTTCATGACGCAAATTATTTAACTATAAAATTAACTCACATGTAAAAACCTAACACGCGATTTCACAAGTCCCTGCAAAATTAAAAAATCCATTTTTCTCAAAAAGGCCACCGAAAAGATACGTTTTGTTTTAACGGCGACGTTATAAGTATCGATGATTCTATCCTTCGTTCTCCTCATCAATAACGAGGGAACCATCGGGAACCATTGACCTCTTTCTAACAGTAATCGGAAGTGGCGCGAAGGTGATTAAGAGCGTGGTCTGTCCATCCTTCTTGGGCTTCCAATTACTGAGTCGGTCCGATAACCGGTCCTCTTTAACCCGAAACCGCGCGTCCATAAAACAATTACCAAAGACACGGCATTGTCCGTTTCCGAAGAAGACGAAGAGAATGCGTCGTTACCAGGTCGTTTACAGAAACGTTCGGTCTACTGGCTTCCTTTTGAGCTCGCCGCAGCGTTCTTTTTCGTCTTCGCCTAAGAACCGCGATTTCGACCGCCCTCTGTCCGCCCCCCCCTCCGCACCTTTCCGCCCGGGGGTCTTCTCCCCCCTCCCTTACATCGGAGTCCTTGGCCATCAGGCCTATTATCAGCGCCATCACATCACTCCGGCATTAGCTATTTTTATATGACTCTCGGCTCCCCTCGGTTCGGGTGATCGTTGTGGCAAGAAGAAAAAACCGATACGAACGCCAGAGTTTTGTTCTCTCCCCACCAGGGGGACAATCATAAATGCTTTCCAGTTCGATGTACCGATATAATGGAGGTATTTTTCTACGCTCGCGTCATATTTTTCAAAAATTCCGAAACGAAAAAATATCATTGTCAGACCACAATTTTTTTCAGATAAATTCTGAGGAGGCGAAACGACCTATTTTCTGGCTATTATTAGCGGAAATTGCCTGTTTTGTTTATAGTTTATTTAAACTATAAAATTTAATCTGTAAAGAAATATGTTTCTTGATTTTGAAGACATTTTTTGAAAGACTAGAGTTCGAATAACTCTGATTAATTATGTCGGTGCAATAATAATAAAAATTCACAAATCAATCTTACGTCTAGATATATCCTTTGTCAAATTTAAATTTGTACACTTAAAATTCGTTTGTAATTTTTAAAATTTAATTCTACCGATTTCCCTTTTTAATTTGAAATATTTTGTTAGTTGATTTATATTATTAATTTCGAATGATTTCCGGTTTTATTTTCTCGCGATTTAAAACGATGAGCGTCAACATTGTCAGCCCGCAATATTAACGAATTATTTTATTATTTCGCTCCAATGGTAAGACATATTGACAGAAACAATAACTTTTCAATTATATATATTTAACTTTTTAATTACCATGGTATAGTATACTAATAGGCTTAAAAAAGTGGATTGATAAAGGGCCACGGCTCGAAACGTCTTTATACCGTGTGATCTTCTCCAGTTTCATTGTTTTTTTAGTTAACTTTTCAATAGTTCTTTTTATAAACTAACGTGGCCTTCTTGTTGAAATGTTGCTCTTACGTCACAGTCTCTTACTTTGACAAGCCTACTAGCGCGCGCTACAGTCGCGAGGAATATAGCTTTTTCTAGAGCGCGTGCAAATCGCTCGTGCGAAGAATACACAAATAAAGCTGGGTCTTGTGACGTAAGAGCAACATTTTAACAAGTTGGGCAAGACCACTTTTTATTTTATAAAATCAACTATTATTATTTTTATTAAATTTACCGACGTCATTTTTTAGCAACAACAAATAAATTTCGCGAAGGAACAAACAGGGAATGTAAGGTATGTTCGTGATATTTTTGAGTGACCCCTGGTGATCGGGCGCCCTCCCGCGTCCAGCGGCATATGGCCGTTTATAACCGCCTCACCCAGAGAGCTCTACAAGGGGCCTTCATAGTCACTCGCCAAAGACTGGTTTACACTGGACTTAAACGGCAGCCGCAAATTTCGGGATGTTTTTCCGCTCTCCGCTTTGGCTGCGCGGAAATTTCGCGTTCAACGAAAACCGCGTGTTCCAGTGAGAACCCAGCTTAAGGGTGGGTTCCTTCCCGCGTCGAGAAAAGGTCTTTTACCATTTTCTCCTGCCATGTCTTCTCGAATAAGGTCTGCTATCCATAACCTCGGCGAAAAGCCAACTTTTTTCGCTTTCCTCCAAAGAGAAAGATAAAATATTTCCCCCTCAAAAAGATATAAGGGAACAAAAAACCCTTTTTGATAAAAAGCCAACTTTTTACCAATCGATATATTTTAGAAGTTTATTTTTTTTGGGGACCGAATAAATTCGCTTAGAATATACCCTTTAATTGACAGCGGTTAAGTAGTGTTTTTTAATAAAAATTGTAAATCATGTTTTATTTACCCACCATAGAAGTTCTTTATTCTAATACTTTGAAATATTAAAACTGATAAGGTCGTTACTTGTACCGAGTGAAGGGGAATCCATACATAATTTATAACCTCCGGAGATAAGAAATGAATTTTTTTGAAGGAAATATTAAAGGGAGCAACGTTAATAAAAGAACTATTGCCAGTCAAAAAAATCGATGAATGGAACGTTGAATACTGAAAGAAATTCGCGTTAGAATATTGCGAATAAAAAAATGAGACTTTTGTATTACAAATATTACTTTTGTATTTACAAAATACGAATAGTAAATGACAGAGAAACGGCATGTACAAAAACTGGTCTATTTAAAAACATAAATTAAAACGGAACTATTTACAAAGTCGTCGTATTATTTATATTTACAATGATATTATCTTTTCTTAAGGCTTTAGAAAAGAAATTTTCAGGGAAAGATTTTTTTCCTTTAATTAATAGGGTTTTCTACATTTTTAAAATCGTTAAAACTGAAATGCCAATTTTGGGTACAAAAATCATAAATGCTACGCTGTGCGTTTAGCGCGAGAGTATATATCTATATAATCATGTGTTAATTTTTAGTTTGGTTAGCACTAAAAATGATTAACCAGTGTTCCTATTTCTTAATTATATATTTTTTTAAATTTGGGTAATTACTCGCTAAGAAATTGTCCAGTTTATAGGGCCCGGAAACAATAGACTATCAGGAAATGAGTTTAAGGTCGTCCGTAAACAATGGGAAATTTAAATCGGATATTCCAAATTCCAACACTGGTTTATTGGGTGACGTAACGGAGCTCGAGTCAAATTACCCTCCAAGTATATTCTATATAACTCCACGCGACAAAAAACATTATTTTATTTTAATTTTTTTTATAGAAGCTCGATTTTTTTTCTAGATGTAAAATATTCAACTCGTGATAAAACCATCTTGAATTTTTATCGAAGCGAGAATTCGTACAATTTTTTTTCATTTAATAGAACTTTCTTCATCTAATACACCAACAATGGCACTGATTATATTATATCTTTTCAAATATATAAGCCCACGTAAAATTACCATCGGTTTTTTTATAATATTTCTTTTTTCTGGTGGACCTAAATCTACCCGTTATAATAAGTCGGATTTATAATTACCTCATTTTTGGGAAAAACCTCGCTATATTATCTTGACGGGTTTCATTAAAAGAGCCCCGCATTCTCTCGTCGCTAGGTAGCGCTTGACCTCGATTGGAAGATAATAAATTACCCCTAATTAAAAACTTGGCCTATCCAGCCGACACTTTGCCGGATTCGCTCGCCGTGAGTATTATATTAGAACGTTCGCGTTTTTGAGAAGGAGAAAACAATGACGTCACCAGTAACGCGGCTGAAATTAGGAACAGTTATTTACGTACCAGCCAAGCTACGGGTTTCGAGTTTTCAACATTCAATTATAACCGTACGCGATACACTAAACAATAAAAAGACTGCAAAAAAAAGGTACCCGTGGCCATCTTGGCTTCAGAAAATTATTTGGTACACGGTAATTTTTCTCTAATATTTATATCACATATATAAAAAAAGTTCGGGTAACAACTTTCAAAACACGACGTTGTTTTTGATGTCTTTTGTAAACATGGCGACTTTGAGAGATAATACCGCGTGAGATCGCGGTTACACGATGATGGTTCGACCGATCAAGGCTGGAATAAAATGTTTACCTCGGTGAATGGGAGGGGGGATGATCAGACGTAGGCCTCGCTTCGACCTCGCCTGCACAGTCTGTTGTAGAAATTCTTCCAGGAGTTGAAAGTTTTGCCCGACCAAATCCAGAAGCCCGACGTGATGCCGACGACCAAGGTCATCAAGTACTTGATCATGAAGACGGCGAAGACGGGTTTGACGTTGTACTTGTTGGTGGGCGCCGACGGGTTGTCGGGACAAGGGATGCTGTACTTCCTGAGATCGCACATGTCCCTCTGCCAGGTCAGCATCCACGTCTCCATGTAGATCTGCTCGTAAATGTAGCAGGCCAAGACGATGACCGCCGGCACCGTGTACAGCACGGAGAAGACCACGATGCGGATCATCAGCTTCTCCAGCTTGTCCGTTTTGGTGCCGTCCATCTTCATGACGGTTCTGATCTCGCACAGGGAGATGAAGCCGGCCATGAGGAACGACGTGCCCATGAAGAGGTACGTGGCCAGCGGAGCCAAGATGAACCCACGCAGCGAGTCGACGTTCCACACGCCGACGTTACAAACCCCGCTTAAAATGTCTCCCTCGGCTTTGCCCATGGCCAAAATGGTGATGGTTTTGATGGCGGGGACGGTCCAAGCCGCCAGATGGAAGTAGTGAGAACTGTTCTCGATGGCCTCGTGGCCCCATTTGAGGCCGGCGGCCAGAAACCAGGTCAAGGTTAGAATCACCCACCATATAGAACTGGCCATGCTGAAAAAATACAGCATCATGAAAAGTATGGTGCACCATTCCTTCTTATTTCCCTGCGTGATAGTCTTGACCATCGGGGCGCCTTGCAGCTCGGGTGGCGCCGCGAACGGCTCGTTGCAAGCGACGCTGTCTCCCATCACGATGCCGATCACGTGCGTACAGGCGACCACGAAATAGCACAGCGATAAGAAGATAATGGGTCTCTCGGGGTAGCGGAATCGGTGCATGTCCACTAAAAAGGTCAGCACCGTGAACAGTGTGGATAGCAAGCAAAGAGTGGACCAGACGCCGATCCATATTTTGGCGAAATCTCTCTCCTCCTTTTTGAAGAACAGATCGCACGGAGCCCCGCAATTTTTCTCCACCTTTTTGCCGACCTTAAAGACGTAATCCAAACCTTGGGGCACTTTGAATTCGACGGGACAGATGAATTCCCGACTAAAGTTGTTGCCCGGGACGAAATTGGTGGCCCCTCCGAAAGGACCGACGGGGTTCAGATTGGGCGCGTTCAGATTCGGCCGGTCGGTATTGTTCTCGCCCACGCACAGCACCTCCGTGTTGGCCTCGGGGAACTTATCGCAGTCCAAACTCTCCGGCCAGCGGAAGCCAAACTTGTTCATCAAACTTTCGCACCCTAATCGCGCCGACATACACAGAGATCGGCAAGGAGGAATGGCCCTCTCGATGATGGTGCACACCGGGGCGTACATGGAACACAGGAAGAACTGCAAGTCGGGACTGCACTGTACTTTGACCAAAGGGTAGAACTGGTGCACTTCCAAGCCGGCGTCCTCCTGCTTTTGGTGACTAAGCAAATTGGGCATGATGGTTTCGTTATATCGAATGTCTTTGCACAGCGGGATGGTGATGGGTTCGCATCTGCCGTGATGAGGTATTAACTCGCGGTCCGACACCCGAGAGTTTAAAACCTGACCCGCGACTTGACCGTCGTCGTGGATGTTGATGACGAGGCCTAGCAGTGCCGAGAAAAACGAAGAGACGAACGCGCGGAGCTTCATTTTTCAGCCTGGACACCTCGACCGACCAGTAATCTTTCGCTTCAGCCGGGATTCCGGCGACTTAAAATATACGAATCACGGGTGATCAATGGCTAAACTTAATCCATTTTCTTTCGGTGGAAGATCATTGGAAATTTCGAAGAATTTCAGCGAAGAAAACAAAGTGAACAAAAGCCGAGAGGCTACAAAAACATCGCGGGAAAATGGCCGAACTAAAGTAGCTCCCGCTCCGGTCGGCGACGAGACAGCCTCGTTAAATCGGTTCCCTCTTTTATGGCGTCCCCCCCCTTCTGTTGCGGCCTTGGGATTGGCTAGTGTGTTTGGGGAAATATAAGGCCCAAATCCGACGTACTATTCCTTAGGTGGCGCCACAGTCCCTACGCGGCGAGTCTGAAGAGTTCGTAAATCTATAACTTACAATAACCATGGAGTATTCTTCCATGCAATAATGTATAAAGAATCTTTCTTATACGTACAATTAAAAATTAGATTTAAGTCTAGTTAGTTAATAAATAAAAGGATAAAATTTTAGAAACCGGTAAATCATCGATTGAGTTTACTGTCCCGGAAGGAAAACAACTTAATATGCAAATATTAAAAAAAAAACACTATTCAGATCCTTGAGTTTTTAATATAATACTTCTAGAGCCAAAATTTGTATTTGATGGCTTTGTCACTTTCTTGAATTTATTTACGAAGCAAAACAGTTATCATTAGTCGGTGGCGTCATCTACCGCAAATTAGCGATGATAATAATTTAAACCAGTGGCGCTATCTACCACTAGCGTGAAACGAGTTTAAGCAGACGACATTTCAAAAATTATATTTTCTTTGAAAGATAGGTGACGCCCCCGACTAATGATAACTGATAAGTGTTCCTCCCACAGCAGGTATTCGGGACCTAAATGAGTCTAGGTGGCGTAACGGTGCTAGCTTCTCCGAGGTAGCGCCTGTGATCTAGCGTCTGCTATAGATAAATTACAAAGTCATAAGAACGTTTTTTGTTAAATAAACTTCTCAAAATATAAGCAAACGATGCAAAAATTATATTAAAATGCTGGTATTATTATTTATAAATTGAAATTTACGAGGAAAAACCAATAGCGTCTGCTTTAGCCGCTACCTATCTAGGTTTCAATAGCTAACCAAAGGGAAAGTAGCGATAGTTTTCGGTCGCGAATAAATTGTGACTCTAGAAGTACTATATTACCAACTCAATGATTAAGTATTTTGAAATAAGTTTTATAATGTAAGAAAAATACTTTTCTAAATCATCTCAAACAATAAAACGCTAAATGTTACAATTCTCAAAACATAATTATAGTCTACTTAGATCTTACATTGCAAAGTATATATTTTGAGGTAAACTAATTAATTATCAGTTACCATTGCGCAATTCTGGATTACCCCACAACTTTCACAAGAGGCATTAAGAATCTAAATATAAATCGGATATCTTGGATTGAGTAGGATAACCTGGGGTTTGTCTTATCAAATAAGAACTTAAACGGCGATAATCTCGATCCCCTTCCCCGTGGGGCTGCCAGTTCATTAAAATAAAATTAAAAGCTGGAAAATTATCGATTTTGAAAAAAAGTCACGCGTTAGAATTTGTTTGAATTATTAAGGTTAAACTTGGTTGAAGTTATATTTGTGAGAAATCGGGGAAATAAAACACTTAAATGACGTTGCGCCTCTTAAAATAATTGTTTAAAACACAAACAAATACCAAAAAATAAAACGTACAATTATCGAACATTGTTGATCGCACCGATCGAATTATCAAAAAAAAGAGTACTATATAGTCCACTAACAAGGTCGACTTACAAATTTTCTATGAAATGTTATACAGAGGCATACTTATGAGTCATAATAATAGGAAGTTAAAATTAATTACTGCTCAAAAATTCGCTCGAAATTATCGACATCTGGCAACGCTGCTCGACTAACATTAATGCATACTTCTGAGGCGTCATTTATTTGAAATTTAATATTTGTGAAATTTAATTATGAAATTTTTAAATATTATAATATACTTAGAAGTTAGAAATACCAAAATGTATTTAATATTTAAATGAATAAAAATTATTCGGTGAGATGTTTCCGAGCTTTGATTGCCATCTATAGTCGATTCTGAAAGGTAAAGGGTGGAAATATTCGCGCTGAAATTTGAAATGTTGGCCGCGAAAGTCTTTTCGGACTTTTTCCATAAACAAGGATGCGCTCCTATCATTAAACAAAATACATTTAATTGTTATTGTTATTAATATTATTAATTTAATTTTAAATATTGAAATCAGTGTATTATGTCGCTTAAATATGTAAAATGTAAAAATTACACAGCGAAGTGATATTTAACTATTGATAAACCCGAGCGATAAACCTTATTTTCCCGATGAAATAGTAATAGAAAATTTATATATGACGGTTTTCACTTCACACTCATGTTTTGTTTCAGATAGCACACAGCCGTACAGCGTTTGATGATGTTTACTTTTATAATTCTTAACTAAATCTAACAAGAATAAGGCTTCTTGGTTTTCTGACTCAGCGGCATCTCCAATTATTTGTCTTAACTTTAGGTAAAGCTTTTGTTGAAATTCCAATGAGGACTCTCTTATTGAGTCCACTTCTTGTTGTTGCTGCTGTCATTTTTACCTCTCCGAGGGGACTTTGTACCCTAGGAGGGGTTATACAACCACCGTGTCTGTCTGTCTGTGGGTCTGTCTGTCAGGCTTGCGAACGCGTTCGCATTTTCGGGGCAAAGGGTAATCACTGCGTACCCAGTTTCTTAGAATCAGGGAAAAGGTTTTTGTCATTGGGTGTAGTATAATTTTTTAATCGGCCGGGATTCGAACCCGAGCCCTTTTGCACGACAGGTGAGCGTTCTACCGCAGAACCACGGATACAGTTACGCTTCACTGAAAATTAAAAAATCTTCCGAGGAGAGGTATATTTTGGCTTTCCAACTTGTTTGTTATGACACCAAATTTTTAATTGGAGGTTATTGATGGTGACTTTGAGTTACTTAATTTCAAGAATTTATTTTTAAATTTCATCTTCAGCCAACTAAGGAATATTTTTAGAAGAACTTGCAGTAGCACTTTCAACATGTTCAGTAGAATCACATGACAAGAGACACAATCATGTAAGTCCACTTGTAGGTTCTCGTACTAAATTTTTGGATGCATATAGCTAGGATACTCAGGCAAATTACTTGGTACATTCATTCAAATTCCGCTTTGCCCTGTATTAAAGGAGAACGGTCAAGCTTTAACCAGTTAGATAGCCCTATAGCCCATTAAAAACTAAAATTTATGGCGAAAACCGTATCAAAAAATATTGAGTGGTTAATTTTTAATAAAATAACGAAATTTCGGGAAATCGAAAAGCGCGCGTTCGCCGCGACACCTGGTGAGAAGTGGGTGAGACAGAAAAACAACGTAAAAGGCCGCGCTGCTTAAGACGCGAAAAATTTGTTTTGCACGCGCGGCGCGTTCCAGTTATAAGAGACCTAAGCCTAAATTGCGCGATTTTAAAAGTTAGGATAGTTCGCAAATCGCTCATACGGGGTTAGGGGCGCTGGCGGCAGCCCCTAAGATGGTGGCGAAAATTCAAACCCAAACACCTGGCGTTATTTTTCGTTTGAACTTTTTGGGCCAAAAGCTATTTTTTCAAGACAAAAAAGGTACGTGTTAGTATATTGAACGTCTTGTTAATCTTTTGATACGGAAATAAGGCCATATTTGGAAAAGCTTTGCCGTTCCCCTTTAAAGTTGACATATTTGTGAGGATACATGGCGTCCCTAATGAGACTAATTACTTTCGCTTATTTACATGGGATTTGAAATTATTGCGAGTTTGTGACGATCGCTATAGCGTGGCAGTGCGAAGTCGAAGTTGGCTATAAAGCGCGAAAATAAAATGCAGAGGTGCCAACTCAACCAAATTCGATTTTGTCAGATCTGGTGAATTTTTTATAGTTTCGCTTTAAAATCACCCCTTAGACGTTTTTTGAATTTTCGATGCACAAATTTCCTTGATCATCGGCGACGATTTCAGACAAATCAAAAAAGGTATCGTACATTATCATACTCGTAATGCGTACTAGATATAACACCATGGAAATTATTGACATTTACGCTTACGACGAGGCAGCCTCGCTAAATCGGTTCCCTTTTAACATAGTGTGTTTTTTTTTAAAAATATAGAGCCAAATCCGACGTTTATTTCGTTAGGTGGCGCCACACTCCCAACATAGGAAAGAGTTCATATAAATCTATAACTAATAAAATCCAACTTTATAAAAACGCCAAAAAATATATTTTCGAGAGCAAGAACCCGCAAGTTACTGTTTATATAGGGCTTGTTGAAGTAATGGAAACTTTTCACAAGAAATATAAGTATTTTACATTTAAAATCCATTAATGGTACTGTTTGGTACATTCCGTGTGAAAAAGGTCAATATTTTTTTCTATTGAAATGTTATACAGAGCTATTGTTATGAGTCATTATGTTACATATGATAGTATAAAGTTGAAGTTAGTATACTGCCCATAAACTGGGTGGAAATTATCAAAAAATATTGTGGCGTAATTTAAACTTTTGAAAATTTAATATTTGTTAAATTAATTCTTAATTTTTTAAATATTATAATATACCTAGAAATATGATTTTTTTTAAAATATTTATGTATGTTATTTAAGCTAACAAAAATTATTTGCTGCTTATTTCCGAGCTTTGATTGCCATCTATAGTCGATTCCGAAAAGTGGAAGGTGGAAATATTAGTGCACAAATTTAAAATATTTGCCGCGAAAGTTTCTAACTATCACTTTATATTTTACGTATTGGTAGATGTACTTTTTTGCAAAGTGAGGGAGAATCCTAGTTAATCCTAGTAATTCAGTGGCGGATACATAGGGTGGTGCCCCCTACCTTGACAGGGGCGGTCCAGCACCAAGCGCGGTTCGCGGCAAGGGGAGGGCGCGCCCCCACCGCCGTCACTTGATGATTTGTTATTACACTCATAACTCCAGATATCTTTTAGCGCCCCCCCTTGAGTTTTTTTCTGTATCCACCACTGCTTACGTCACATAATTCTATTCCCGAACCTAAATTATAAATTAGCAATTTAATATTGTGTGTTTTTTTTTTCAATTATAATTGATATGATTGGTTTTCTTGATGTAAAATAATAATAATTTTTTTTAATGTAATTTAATAATTTTACGGTTTATAATTGAGGGGGTCAGTGTCAGTTGCGTAGACAAGGGGAGGGTTTCCATGTACAAACCCCCCCCCCGTTCGGTGTAGCTTCTCGGCCCCTCTCGGGTATTTTACATAGATGGAACCCCTTGAGGGATTTCTGGTCAGTGTATTAGTCACTAATTTAGCGTTTGGGGTCTTTCCATTTGTTACTAGGGGAGAGGGGGAGTCGAAAAAGCTGTATTCTTTGGGTTACGTAATTTGTGATAATACGCTTAGGTACAATTTTCGTATATTTTTGCGTCATTTATCACGAGCCTAAATCTAATTACCGATTTTGCAGTTCCATTAAGTTAACCTACACAATTAATTTCAATAACGATTTAGGTCCGATTTACAGATTTGTTTTACAAAATTCTAGGAAATTAGGAATACAAAAATGAAACTAATAAACGCAATATCCATTTGTTTTAGCTTCCCTATTTAAGATTTTAAAGTTATCTAGACAGGCAGACTTCATCTTTATTTATCAAGGGGGGGGGGGGCGGATAAGGAGCGCGTTTATCAGGGTTGTTTTTGGCAAAAAATTGTGTAGCGGATTCAAAGTCTGAAATTTTAATAGCTTTTCAAAAGTCAGCACGTGATCGGGGGTGTTATATTTAGGCTTTTGATCCGCGATTATCGAAACCGCAGCGCGACTCGAGGCTGCAGCCCGATCCGGTCGGGACCGGTTCCTTATCCGCCGCCTCGACCAGAAGGGGTTTCTCAAACCTACTGAAACCGAATCGGGTATCGGACTATCTTTCGCTATCACGCGCTAGTCGGACCTCGGCTCGACAGCCATTAAACGGAATTTACGTATGGCCGCGGATTTAGATACGTTTCTGTCTCCTCCTTCTGCTCGGTTTTGCCGCGATGCACCGATATAGATACAGTGCCACTGAGGCGCGGGGGGAGACAGTGCGGGGGAGGGCTCTGCTTACACTTACCGCGTATTGGCATCAAAGTCCTTAACCTGATAAGCGGGCTCATCATTTCATCACTAGGTGTAAAGCGTACACTCGTTCCATTCTTTCCGGATGAGCTAAGCTTACTTCGCTGTGTGCGCGTTTTTGTCCTCGCCCACCATTATGGGAATTACAATGTCTCTTCGTGAGTATATTTCCGTCTTTCAATTCACCAGCTAACGACGAACTCCGCGTCTCATAAGTATATCGCGAATCTGACCTTACAGCGCTTAGCGATCGAATTCGCCAAGGTTTTCATATACTTATGATCGTGCCTTTAGAGGCGATTACTTTCTATTCGAGAGACCCATTATGAGAAGGTTCATCGATAGCCGCTTTTGTGTGGATTTCATCGCGTATCCGGAAGTACGCCTGACTTCTCGGAATAAACGTTTAGCAGTCTCATTGCGTAACTAACACTTTCATAGTGACGCGTTGTTTTCGAACTTATTTCAATATGTCCCCTCAACCACATTCTAGAAAACTTTTCGCGAACTTCGTGGGTGCCACGAATCAGCTACCGTATTTTTATCGCGCGACTAAATTCACTTAAAGCTATTTAAAATAAATTAAGAATGCAGGCTTTAAAAATATTCGGAACTTCAGTTTCCCCACACTGTATAGTTAACCCTCGCACTCCACCTTTCTCGTCAATAATATCGCAGTCAATTTATTACTTAGGAATGATAGTGCTCATTTACTGAGTTCTAAAAGTGCAGCGGTGGTTGTTATCTGTCGTATTAAACAGGTTTACGGAATTTCCGAAAACGTATTTCCATATTAGAAGCTGCTTCGATACGGTAGCGGCGCTGTAGTAGCCTGAAATTCCAAAAGCGGACACGAATTTTTAACTGGAGACCAAAACGGTACTCCAAAATTAATTTTTAAATTGTAAAAAAATTTAAAATACAGTATAAAATATCTTTATTTAATGTTATTTTTTTGTCCGAAAATTTATATTAAAATTAATACCTACCCAATTGCTTGCACGTAGAACCTAAAATGTATGCCCCCCCCCCACCCCCTTTATGCTCGGTTGAAAATTAAAATGTTTGAAATAAAGCTAGAAACGGCTTATTAACTCGTTTCGTCTACCCTGTACAAGGTAATAAAGCGTAATAAGTAAAAATTACCATTTATACATCAACACTTTAAGTAACGTCCGCCATCTTGAAAAATGGCGGTTACAATCATTAAAATTCCAGTTAATTTTGTTCTGGCTTAACAGATTTATATTATTATAATTATAAGAATAATTATACATTTTGTTTTACTCTACATTATTAGCTCTACATCAAAGCAATCGGTAAGGCTGAACTCGAGTTAGATTCCTGTTTAGTTATTTCGGCCGCCATTTTCAAAGATGGCGGAATTTCCACCAACAGGAGAATGTGCGAGACCCTAGAGCTGGTGGTATCTTTTTGTGTTTGAAAAACGATCAATAGATGGCTTTTGCTTATTCGAAATCTTCTATTGCCTCGCCCATCGTTTTCTCCAAAATAGCTTTCAGGCGCCCCTGGGCTAATAATATCGTGTGGCCGGGTATTTATTGAATACTTTTCAATTCAATTATAAAAAAAATTAAAGGGCCAGACAGCGCTATAGTTTTGAGAGAGCTAATTATTCCATTTTCTAGAAGCATCCACTTTCGCAGACTCACGGGTTTTTTTTTTTCAAAATACGCTTTGAGAGAAAAAATAGTACGGGATGACTTTTTAAAACTATTACATAGTGAAGGTACAGTTTAAAAATAACATTTGTAGGCTATAAATAAATATTAATTCGTGATGCTATGTTTGGTTCAACAGAAAGTAGAGCCCATTGCAACCTACTGGCGAAGGGGCTTGTCGAGGGGCTAACCACTTCCTGAAATTCTGTACACCGATTACAGCGAGTTCAGCCTTTGGTAGTGCTAAATCTGTAATCGATTACGTAATCACTTTAGTACAGTACACCGATTACGGATAGTGGTCAGCCCATCGTTGTTTGTTTAATTTCTACAGCCTATAAGGCCCTAAGGGTACTTCTCTCGTCTAACTTCTGGTTGTAATTATTATTTCAAATACCCTTTCTCTTCTGGTGAGTTAGAGGTTTTTGTATAATAAATTACGCAATCTGTATCAAGTGGAAAAAAATGCATTTATGGCACATAGATAATCTCTCGTTCCAAGGATATTCCACAATTAAAATAGCAAAAAATCCTTGGGCGTCATGTCTCCGTCAAATGTCTGCTCGAGATCCATAAATATGCCAAGGCATAGAACCACGAACGCCCGGACCTTCGTACTGTACAATTTATGCAAACGGGTATAAATAACGAACTACAGAAATACACATTGACTTATCATTGCAATTCTATTTAGATAAACGAAACTATTAAGAATAGAAGTATATCATATATTTCTTTGAGATAAATATCCGGATACTGCTTCGCAGGCTCTCACAAAATTTCGGAATTGAATATTTTGCGTGAGAAAGTCGTTGCTATGCTCATTTTCCGAAACTATTTCAACTGGAAAATATGACTTACAAATAAGTACACGGTATTATTTGTACATTTGACATCGTTAGTCTGTAAATTTTGAGTCCTGATGCTGTGTAAAATTGTTCCCATTGAGAACTGCGTCGAACCGGCTAAGGATCCTTCTCTCTTGAAAGAGAGAGATATATATATATATATACATATATATATATATACATATATATATACATATATATATACATATATATATACTTCTGATAGGACGTATAAGGGGGGGGGGGGAGCAAGCGGTGAATAAGTGAAAACTTTAGGTTTCGGCTTGAACGATGACAATATTTGTCGTGTACCTAGAGAAATCAAGTGGTTCCAAAGGGGATAAATATCAAATCGATAGTGATTGTGAGATAGACCTACGTTGGGAAAACGAAAACTTTTACGGTGTTTCTTTCGAAACCAGGTGTCGCGCCTTTCGTATTTGTGACAAATGACATTCGTTGATAAGCTTCAACTTCATTGTCTGTTGCTGACTCTTATGTCTGCTTCTCTAGAAATAATAATTCAAAAGTTCATAACCGGTGGGGTTATCATTGTCTTGGAAAATACTTTTTGACTACTTTGTTAGATATAGAAATACTACAGATAAATATTTAGCTCGTCTCCGACCAAAACGCAACGGCTGTTGCAGTGGCGTAGCACGACAGAAAACCGAGGCAAGCCTCCCCCCGATAAATGTATGGTTGCGTGAACAATTGTTTTGGTCAATCGCGTAGCGAACCAAACTAGAATCTACGCCACTGGATAGCTTCCTAGTGTACTATCAGAAGATTCAATTTAACAATGTGTCTTTCGATAAAATGAAACAAAATTGTTTTATACGCGTAGTGTCATTTCGCAATAGATGAAATGATTATTTTCGCCCGATTACAGGCAGAGTTTTTTTTCGATAAAGAAACAAAACTTAGCGCGACGACAAGGAAGGCGCGTACAGAGTAGTAAAACTAGCTGTTACTTTCTTTTTTAAATAAACAAAATGTCACGGACATTTAAGTACACACAATCCCCCGATGTATTAAATATATTTTAAATATAAAATTTTAATTTGAACAAATTTTCAATCATCTTGTACCAAGAGGAATTTTACCGAAAATGAATTTTTCGAGTTACCTGGTTTTGGAAATAAGGTAGCAAAACGCGAACACGTTAATTTAAATTAATTTTTAGACAAACCGAATTTTTCAAGTTACCTGGTTTTGGCAATAAGGTTGCGAAACGTGAACACGTTAATTGAAATTAATTTTTAGGGAGCGTCCATTAATTACGTGAGGCGATTTTGGCAATTTTTCGACCCCCCTCCCCCTTTGGTGAGATGTCGTGAGATTTGGCTCGACCCCTCCCCCCTAATATCACGTGAGATTTTTCAAAATGCGTATTTTCATTGTAAATACGTTAATCTGTGTTTGATTGCGTTGGATTTATTTTAAAAAAAAACATAATTTCCTTAGTTATTTTTATTTAAGACTAGTATTTTAGACAGAACGTAGTCTAGAATCACAGTGAGAAAATCGAACAATAAAATTTTAAGTATTAAAGGGAATAGAACCTCCAACGCGTTCTTTATGGAAGACCCCATCAATTTCCTTTATTCCCTTCACAATCAACGATTATCAGCGCCGCAAGTGTGAAAAGCCATGGGAGGCAGCGGAAAATATTGGAACCCTCGGAGGGCGACAGAAATACCAGAGGTTATATTCCCTTTAAGGAACTACTAAAATGTAACCCAGTTTTATCACAGTTTTACACAGTTTCTTGCGGAAACAAATTTACGTGATATTTTCCGAAAACCCCCCTCTCCTCCACGTGAGATTGGGTAAGATTCAGCTCGACCTCCTCCCTCCCCTAAACGCCTCACGTAATTTATGGACGCTCCCTTAGACAAACCAAATTTTTCGAGCTACCTCGTTTTGGAAATAAGGTAGGGAACCCGTTGAATTTGTTTTGAAGTTAGATGGCGCCTGTATCAATTGGTACGAAATAGTACGTACACGGGTTGTGGGGTCCCGCGAATTGGCCAGAAATCTCATTTAAAATTAATATGTCTTCATGCAACCGAAAACATAGTTCGGAAATGATCAGCACTAACTAAAAATATAATTTACAACCAAGTCGGTCTAAATTTAAAAAGTATGTAGATTTAAAGTCTAAAATCACCAAACGTAACTAACATGGGCAAATGAGCAACTTGTGGGCCCCCTAGCGCCAAAATGAATATTGGGCTATTGATGATCTGATATTTTCTGTCGATTGACTTAATTGTTGAAGAGTTATGTAAGATTCGGCGGCGGCTATGCGGTATCTTAGTACACACAAATCCTTTAGGGATTGCGTGTAAAAATTACACGTACATTTTCCGAGCCCGGTTGGCACTGCGAAACGGAAAGAGTATTTGTAAGCACTCGCTGTGCCGAATCACTTTTAACGTTGTGGCTACAACATTCTTTTACGGCGTTTATTAACGAATGTTTTCTCATATTTCGCAGGTGTGCCTGGATGAAGTGATCAAACCGGTGTATAGAGAGTTTTAAATCGGAAAAAACTTTTGTTTTTCGAACGCTAAGTTGGTGCCCATGTGTACCGCAAAACGTCCATTTTCCAGTAAAAATTGGCGAAAGCAGAGAGCGTCAGAGAAGAGGAGGCGTATTCGGTTGTTGAGTCTTCATGGTTGTTTGATCGACGACCGACTGACGGCATTCATCCTGCAACTACGGCTGACTCAGATCAACATCAACAGAATCGAGCCCACCAACCCCATCATTTCCTGGAAAGACATCTACGAGCGCTTGTCAGGGGCTGCCCGCGCGAAATGAGCTTCGAGCCGAAAGCGATGGGCACGCTGGTCGCCGCCAAGGACCTCGGCGATTATTCGGGAAATTTAATGGTCCCATTTAAGAGCTCCGTTATTAAATTCGCCCCCAAATGCAGCAACGAAAGCTGCGAATCGTCTTCCGAAACGAACGATTGTTGCGATTTCAATAACGGAGGCCCATCTTTGAAGCGAAAAAACGCCTTCGAAGAGAACGCGGCAACCAAAATAACGGCTAATCACACCAACAAGATAGAAGAACCCTCGCGCAGCGTACACTTCTGCAGTCGTTGCGGATACGCCTTTTCCGAAGGCTCCAGCCTGAAAAACCACAAGTGCTTTTTCACCCCGACTAGTCCGTGTATCGTCTGTGGAGTCCAAGTCGCCCAAAATCTGTACGGAGATCACGTCATTAGTCACGTCAATGGCGCCGATAGAGTTAACGAAAAACCGGAAATTGACAATGACATCAAATGCGCCTATTGTTCGAAGCCATTCAACAACAAGACGACCCTGCTAGTGCATTATCGCAACCACATTGCCCAGTTTCAATGCACCAATTGCAAGACGCATTTCTTGAGCGCGACCGAGCTGAAGGAGCACGTGGAAACGTATCACGACCGAGTCGAGCATCAGCCCTACCATTGCTACATCTGCAGTCGCCGATTCACTCACCAGGAAGCCATTGTCAACCACATGAGGCTGCACACGGGAGAGATGCCCTTCACCTGCAAGGAATGCGGCCGATCGTTCAACCAAATGGGGAACCTTCAACGCCACGTCAACACGCATCGTGGCGAGCGGCCCCACCGCTGCCAGGATTGCGGTTGCAAGTTCACGGACCCAGCCACGCTTAGAAACCACTCGCGCATTCACACCGGGGAGCTTCCATACGTCTGCGATATCTGCGGCAGGGGTTTCTCGCAAGTGGGCAACTTGAAGCGGCACATGGCCAAGCATATCAGCAACGACACTCTGGATCGGCCCTTTAGATGTCCGGAATGCGGCCAAGGATTCGCCCACGAGTCCACTCTTAGGAATCATTTCCGCACTCACACCGGGGAACAACCGTACAAGTGTTCTTTCTGCAGCCGGGCTTTCTCGCAGATCGGCAATCTGAAGAGACACATGGCCAAACACGCGTCTATGCAAGACTTTCTCTGTGGCGCTTGCAATCGCAGCTTCGCCACTTCCACGGAGTTGGTGCAACACGTTTGCGTGTCGTCCGAGGTTACAGGTAAAAGCATCCCCAGCATTTTCAACGGTTATTTTAAATTAAAATTTTCATTTTCACCGAGCAGATAACAGCGACAGCCAAGTGGATTGCTGCATGATAACTCCATGGCCAAATAGCCCAAACTATCCGATGTCTTCTCCAGAGTCGAGTTCCCGTTCCGGTTTTAGAACCTCGGAGTCTTCCTCTTGCGACACCGACATCAGCGACGCCGGCCACTCGAAAACCAGCGACTACTTCACCGGCTCCGGCTCCAACTCGGAGGATGAGAGTAATTCGTCGAGCGCCGGCGTTAATCGCAAGTGGCGCATCTTTCCTTGCAGAATTTGCGGAAAGGTGTACACGTGGCAACACGACCTGAAAATACACTTTCGCATTCACAGTGGCGAAAAGCCGTTTCAATGCGACATTTGCCACAAGCGTTTCGCTCAAAGCGGGGCCATCAGGACCCACAAGAAAAGGCACCATCCCCATATGATGGGGGGAGCCACTGCCAATTAACTCAACGTTACGCTATATAATAGTTACAATTATAACGTTCAACTTTTATTACAGATTAATTTTTTAATAGGAATGGCTACGATATATCGCTTTAATTCAATTATCAGACTTTTCATATTCATTCCATTTCTAGGGTTATACGATTCAATGAAATATGTAGTTTTGCTCTGTTTTCAATTTGTTATCCTAAATACAAATGTCTACAGAATGTAAATTGTAATTCTTAAGACCTAGCCCCAAGTGTATTTTCTTAAATATATTCGTAAAATTACTCGGATAAAGGTGATAAAACCAAATTTTTATAACCCAAGAATTATAATTTTATAATTATTTACGCTATACCGTTGGCAACACTCAACGGCTAAGTTGTTGGCTACAGGTGTCCGGGTTTATTTGTTTATATATGTTTCGTAATTCCGCGAAGACTGAGTGTCGACTCTAATCTATAATTCGCCGTTCGTTGCTTCATGGACACTTTGACATCACGTGCCAAAGTAGTTAATTTTCATTTTCCTCGGATAAGATAATGACAATTATCTTCGCAATAGGACTCTCTTATATAGATGTGAATTGTATTTGACTGTTCATATCTTTAGGGGACAGCCTATTGTTCTATTTTTCATCTTTCTTCGGAACTATCGAAGACAATGGACAGCAGCCAAAATTAGAGTTTCGACGTGCGAGATATTGCGGATAATTATCGAATCGTTATTAGCGTTCTTACGGTAACTTTATACAAATATATTATCTAGTCTCGTTATTAAATAGCTACACGCTTTTGAGGGATAAAAAATATATTGACTTTGAAAATTGTGCATTTAAAAAATCAATTATTGTATATTTATTTGATAAACATTGAATTATGTGTAAAATACTAAGAAATTTATACGTAATAAAATGAAGTTAATTTTTGGGGGTTTTTATTTATTAATTTTCTTTCAGCTACTTTTTCTAAATTATAGCTTACTAGGGTCGGAATCAGTGGTGTAGCCAGAGGGGCACAGGAGGCACGCCCCCCTGAAACGTATGGTCGTACGTACAAATCTTTTAATTTTTTAACTTTTTTTCAATGGCATCGCTGCCCTCCCCCCTCGGACCGAAGTTAGAACCAATGATGTATTCCTGCATTGGTTGAATTAAACCGATGGGTTTACTCACACTCTTTCGACATACGATGGTACAAAGTGGAGGTTTAACTACCAGCCAGGCTCCTAAGCTGAGCTTTAGGAATGGCCCCTCGGACCCTGGCCCTCCCCTCCCCGTCCCACAGTAGTCTTTTTATCTTCCTTCCGGGGCCCTAACTTTGAACCCAACTAATGTCCTTCTAATAGCGCCATTCTACGTAAACTCTGTGTTTTCCTTAACGTCGTGTGCCACCGGCGCACGTACAGAAAACCTTATAGTGTGTATTCACGAGGCGGGGCTTAGTCCCAATTTCGAATTTCCCGCGTAAAGACCAAACCGCCATCTCGGATCGGAACGGTTTTAAAAAACGTCGGGCGGCCATATTGTCTGTGATATCTCCTAGTCGCTAATCGTAGTGCTATTAATGTTAAAATTAATTTAAATAACGAGAAGGATAAATTTTGTGCTGGATAAGCCGAAGGCATTTCTGGGAGTGATAAAATTAGGTATATGCGAAAAATATTTAGACACACACACACACACTTCACCAGACATTTTTACCAGTTATCTGCCAAGGCTTAGAAACACAGCTAAACTTCCAAAATTGTGTTAGACAAAATGGCCACTGGCACAACTCGCGATAAAAAATTTCGGTCGTTCATCGTCATCAAACGTCATTCGTATAAGGCGTGGAACGACAGTCTAGATTCCCTAGAATGTAATAAAAATTCCCAATGAAACTTCTGTAAACCTCGCAGCGGAATGCAGGGTGACAATTCTTCCTTTCTTTTATAATTTTTCGTATATTTCAATGTTTTCCTTTATTTTCCTATAATTTAACCATTTTCCTATAATTAGGTATTATTTTGTATTTCGCGCGGTTTTTTCGAATTTCTCGCGTGCCTAGTTAGCGTGCAATGTACTGAATCTTATATTAAGACAAATTTAAATTTTATTTATATGTTCGTATATTATCAAAGAAAATACTTCTATAAATCGACTGTTGAATTTCCTATATTCCTATAAATTTTTTGGGGTTTTTCAGTGGTCACTCTGGGAAATGGAAATTTTCTACTACCTTCTAGCACGCACTCTAGCGGTACACGCGGGCATAACAGGAAATGCTTGTATAGGCTGGTGATTCAAAATAGGCGGGGGGAGTAAAATAAGGAAAGAAGGTTATGAGACACGTTTGGGGCTTCCTTTGTAAACAACAATCGGAAAATTCAAATCAAAACCGTTAAAAATCAGTTTCCAGTTTATGACATTTGAATCACCAGGATAAAAAATATTTGCCTGGCAACGCTGCTGAACGCGTTAACACTTATTTTTGGGTCTTTATAGGGAAATGTTACAGATCGCCGTCCCTGTTTTCTAGACTATAGCGCCACCAGTGAGTATTAAATAAATAAATAATCAGCTAGGCTAATACCGAGGCTAATACCCAATTCACCACCTTTGGCCCAAGTCATCTAGCGACTTATCGACGGAAGCTCGTGCTAAACTCCCTTTAAAAATTATTTAATTACATAATCAATTTCAATGGAGTATTAATAAAATGAATGTAAAACATCCAAAGTTGTTTCATTTGATTTTTTTAAATAAAATTAAAAAAATCAATTCTGTTTGATTATTTGAGTCCTTTGTCATTTTTGAGAGTGGAAGTTTGAGCGCTCCATTTGTGAATTTCAGAATAGGCCACCAAGAATGTATTGAAGTTACTAAGAATATTGGACTACAGGATTCTGATTCCCATCCTTGAATGCGCCTTAAATGCAGATGAACTTTCTCCACAAAAGCTGTGAGGATGGTACCTGGGTTAATACAATGCTGAAATATTCCTAGTAACTTCAATAGAGACTTGGCACTCCGTAGCTTTGGCCATGGCCGCCATTGTGGTCATATTTTTCTCCCCACGATAAAAACTATTCAAAACGAAATGTGACGTTGCACTGCCAAGTCCCTATACATTCGGATTCCTCTTAACTGTACAATATCACACTCATTATTCTACTCGGTTTGAATGAGGGAAGAAATTTAAAATGTCTATAGTTTTAAAGAGTCTTAATTACCTTCGTGCTTTCCCGAAACTCAAAGTGAAAGCTTGCACTAAGCCATCATTCGGGTAAAATATAAATTCAATTCAATATTGCCTTCAATAACAGGTACGTTTCTACTGGTTGAACCAACTAGGTGCTCTGTTGCTGAGTCATTGATTTAATTATATCATAAGTAACATAATAACTATAAGTATCACCGAACTGATTTTCACAGTTATTGCGCAATCCAGGTTTCGTTCGGCACAGAGCCGTCTAGTGTCTAAAATATGCCAAAATAGAATAAATTAATGCCTAGGACGATAATATACTACTCAGTTCTGTTGCGAGTCCAAGTCGGAGCCTAGTGGGAGGCTCAGTGTTGAAAATAGGTTCGGTTAGAAAATTAGCATTGAAACAATAGAAACTTATGGTTATGTTACTTATGATTATATCAAAGTACAGGACACCAGTGGGGGCGTCATGCAGATGTTTTGAAAAGTACCTACGACCATAAAATTATTTGTTCGGGCCCCTTAAAAGGATTTTGGAGCCCCTTTCTTTTTCCTAAGGCTACCAAAACGTGGTGATCCACCCTCAAAATAAATATAATTTTCTAGAATTAAATAATTTAACATCCGAAGTCTATCGCTATTTGCTATGTTTGCTTGTCGTCATAGTGACGTAGGAAGTTACTGAACTGTGTTATTTCTAGTTAGCGCTGTTTTAAAAGATGACGGCGATAAATGTTACGGGTCCCGAAAATCAGAGGAAGCGAAAACTATTATTTTCAATCATTAATGAGTTGGTAAATGACGAAATTGTTGACGAAAATATTCCTTATTGTTGAAACGATCATTATTTTATTAAAAAAAGCGAAAATAGTCATTGCAGTAGCGGAGGCATTCCAATTAAATGATAGGCCTTGGACCAAACTAGTAGAATTATTGATTAAAACTACAGTCAGGGCCGGATTAAGACTTTATGGGGCCCTAGGCCCAAGTTTTTTTGGTGCCCACTTTCAATAGCGAGCGAAGCGAGCTAGGCGCTTCCTCAATTTATAATTGAGAAATGGAAGGAAAATTCATTTCGCTACAAGATTTAGTATGTCGTCAGCAGGCCCGTACACAGCCGCCAAAACTCGGGGGCGCTCAAATTCTTTTTGGGGGTGCCAATGCCTTGAGTCATTTTTATCTCCCCACCTATGAAATTAGTAAATTGGGGATGCTCAAGTACTCATTTGGGGGCGCTGAGCATCCCCTGGCGCCCCCCATGTACGGGCCTGGTCGTCAGAGAATGTGACAATCAAACGTTTTTGGTTCATAGGGGTGGACGCATTTACTAAAATTACTCCGGAAAATATTTTGTGAAAAGCAAATGAATAAAGTTTTGTACTTTTATTTTTTTCGAACCCTCTTGGTGCCCTAGGCCCAGGCCTATTCGGCCTATTGGTTAATCCGGCCCTGACTACAGTTGTATAATTTTAACTCCTCCGCCAGCTAAACTGTAAACAAATCGGAAACGCGAAAAATCGTACAGTAACAAAACGTTGGAATCTATTACTCATCGATGTTTTTGAAACACCTCAATTTTGAATTGTCAATAACAAATCGAATAACTTAAAATTTGTTAGTCGGCAAACATACAAGTAGATGTCGACAAAAGCGCAAAATAATATCTTTAAACGAGGATAAGACGATCTTTCCTTGGATCTCCGAGAACTTTCGTTGCCAGACGCCGTCGGTAACTTTCACGAGATGCGATTGGCGGGACTTCCAAAATAAGTAACGCAAATTGTTTGGTTCAATAACCTCATAGATTGCATTACTTTTTAGGAATGTCTTAAATTAAATACGTATTTATTTAGAAGGAAAGTCTAGAAAGGCGTTATAGTGGCGTGATAAAAAAGATCCGATCTCGCCAACGAATGGGCATTACGTCGATTAAAAGTCACGCTTTTATTATTTCCCAATCGCGCCGTCTGTTGAGGTAATCGCCGACGATAGGCAAAAAGATGGAGGTCATTATATTAGTCACTGCAACTAAAATCGCGCAATGAAAGGGTACTACGTCACTTGTACGCCGCTACTCTAAAGGGTGTGTGGGATACCAGTTCCGGCAGTCTTTTTAACTTTTTTCAAACTTTAAGTAAACTGGCGAAATTAAATTTCGGATAGTTCGATAAAAACCACAGATGGGCTGTGTTTCGAAATATTTGTTCGCCCTTGAGATACTCTCGACTTTATCTTTACGAACTAACAATCGCGGTGCAAACATTCTATCTAAAGCCACTTTGTGTTTGGCAGAAAAAAAAACCCTAAAATTTCCGAAAGATTTGGGTTAAAACCAAATAAGCTCCCGGAAAAATGACTCATTTACAAATAGCGAATTTACAAGCGTTGGAATTTTCTCCCCGTAATTACTATTCAGTGACAGTTACTCGTATAATAGCTTTTGCGAATTCCTTTTCCTCGCGACGTTTTTGTCAAGGGCTCCATACAAAACCTGTTTTTCGTATAGACTAGGAACCTTCCACTACCACCCCGATTTTCCTGATATCCGCTGTAAAAAAAACAGTTATATTAAAATGTTTTTAGGTCTATTTTTTAAATAGACTATATGTCCGTTTTACTAAATAATAATACAAATTTCTAAGTTAAAATTATAAAGTGTTTTTTTTCTGTTCATTTTTTCTTTACTTTAAAAAAAACAATGATTAAGTCATTGGGCCCCTAGAACCCCATTACACCCCCCATTTCAAACGTCAATGACTTTTTCCGTGGTATATCTATTCTATAGCTCAACGCGACAATAGGTAAATTCACCTTTACTCCTTTGATATAGTCTATAGCTTCATCACCTCGAATTCTAAAAAATCATTTGTGTGTAATTTTCTAAGCATGCCGTAATACTTATGACGTTATACCGTACGTCATACCCACTTTTCGCGTGTTCGCGGACTGATTTTAATAAAACATGCCTTTTGGACCATTTATAACAAATTTTTATCTCTCATATTGCTTTCTAAAGCGGACATTAATTTTTATTTTTGAAAATTAAACGCTGTTTGGTCAGAAAAGCTAAACAATTAACCGAACTACTTTTTCTTACGTCATGGTAGCCACGTCACGTGTACATTGTTTCTCCGATCCCGTGAGCGGATACTGTCATTTTCGGGGTGGCTTTCGGAGACTATTAAACCTGCCGATGAGAGGTCGTATCGTGTGGATCTGATTTTTGATTTAGTTTAGTTTTCCGTATCTTTTATTTCTTAAAACTTCGAAAAAGAGTCATCATGGTTGTCGACGGATCCGCTAAAATCATCAAGTATCTCCTATTCTTCTTCAATTTTGTTTTTGTGGTAAGTTTAAATTCCTTATGGTAGCCTAAATTTTCGTCCCGCGTATTTATAGGAACGAGATAAAATTTTCGCTGTTTTAGTGTAGCCATTGGCCAAGTCTTATTTCGCTCCGAGAAGTTAATTTTTATTTTTCCGCGTATTGTTATCAGAAACCAAACTAACTGCGACGCTGCTGCGTAGTTTAGGGTAGTGGCATGTGCAATTGGTAATTAAATAGGCGTTGTTTGTACCGAACAACGAAAAACCGCACACAAATTATAATGTAGGAAAACTTCGTTTGATATTGCGTTATGTAAGGGAGAGTAACGAAAATTACTGAACCGCTGTCAAAAATGATCTAATTTGCAAAACAGGTCAAGCTGTACATTGTCTACATAATATTTGTTAACCAGTTTGTGTACTATAACCCCCATATTTTTTACGAAATTAGTT
This sequence comes from Leiobunum rupestre, assembly GCF_980474605.1. Classification (NCBI taxonomy): domain Eukaryota; kingdom Metazoa; phylum Arthropoda; class Arachnida; order Opiliones; family Sclerosomatidae; genus Leiobunum; species Leiobunum rupestre. The sequence goes on from NC_143387.1 coordinate 35,027,600, forward strand.
TAAAAAAAGCATTTTTTAGGAAACCAGTTTAAGATTATTACTAGAGTTTACATATACATCGTAGCATATGGCATTTTTGGAAATTTCTTAATGATTCGGTCTATTCACTAATGGCTTTCTGACTGCCATTTTTTTACCGACCATATACATTCCTTCACATTAGCAAATAACTTTTCAGGCTTAAATTTGACCTAGTTAAGTTTTTGCATTATATTTTAATGTTAATATACAAATTAATTTTTTTTTAAAGGTCACTGGTTTGATTTTAATCATCGTTGGAGCTGTTGTAGAATACAAAGCGAGGAATTACCTAAATTTCCTAGGGGACTCTTATGTCTCCACAGCAGTATTGCTGATTATTTTAGGTGTTGTAGTGTTCTTGATTGCCTTTTTAGGATGCTGTGGAGCGTCAAAGGAGAACTTGTGCATGATCCGTACCGTAAGTGTTGACTACTCAAGAGTTAATTGTTCATTAAAGTTTATATTTTTTTAATTCTTGTAGTTTTCAATCTGTCTCTCGGTCTTGTTCATCATGGAATTGGCTGGTGGAATTGCTGCCTATGTAAAGAGAGACAAGTTGGAAGATGTAGCTTCGGATGCTTTGAAGAATGCTTTCGAGCAAGCCTTTGAAGATCCAAAAGCTGAAAAAGGCTGGGATGAAATTCAGAAAGAGGTAAGATATCTTAATTATAATTTGGCTTAAGTTATCTTTTTTAAATTTGTTTCTTTTGTTTTTTAAATAGTTCAAGTGTTGCGGATTTAATGGGACCTCGGATTTCCCCGATCAACAAAACATAACATTCAAAGCCTGCTGTGAAAACCTAGAGATTGAGACAGTCTGTACAAAAGAACGCGCTTACCATCGCGTAAGTTTTTAATAACCATACTTTATTTACATAACAAGTGTCAATGTCACAATTCTATGTATTTAGGGATGTGAAACTACCGTTATTAATTACTTCAAAGACAACATTGCTATGGTTGGTGGAGCCGGAGTGGGCATTGCTTTTGTTGAAATCATTGGAATCATTTTTGCATGCTGTCTAATTCGTGGTATTAAAGCGCAGTATGAAGTTGTATAATAAAAACTTAAATTTTATTAAGTAGGAGCTGTTTTACTTTTTTTTTTCGGTCACGTGTGAAATATTTCACTTATTTAATCGTTTTTATTCCAGTTTTTTTAAGGTGTAAAAAATGTTAAATGTTTCATATTTTATAGCAAATGTGTTTTGCTATTTAAGTATAAGCCCCTACTCTTAAATTTTGTACTTCATTTTCAAGTCTGTCCATTTTTTTCTACACTTGGTGTACCTGAGTGGTTTAGTTTAAAAATTTTAAATGTTTGCCAAGATAGAAGCAAAAACAGTTTTTGTATTTTGGATTCCCCGCCCTTTGTAACATAAATCTTTTAAAAATGTTCTGGATAAAACTTTTATGGTTCAAAATAATCAGTAATTGTTTTAATTCAGAAAGCTGTCTTATTTAATTCAATAAAATTTTGATGTCAACACGTGAAAGCTAGTTGTTATTACTGCATATATTAGTTTCACTTTTCTTAGCACATGGCTTAAGCGTAAATTTAGGGAATTAGTTAAAAGGGAATATAACCTTAATGCTAAAAATTTAGCAACAATTAATTAACTAGCGCCAGAAATATCTGAAGCCATATAATGGAGAGGCAGGCCAATATTAGAAGTGTTGGTGTTCTATTCCCTTTAAGTAATGTCATGTTGAATATTACTTTTTTTTTAAGTAAGAGTATGGGCAGTCAACATATGGAAAATAAGCCAATGAAAGGCCTCCGCCAGGGCTACCACCAATATGATGTGACGTAGGGATGTTAAATAGATGTCTTATTGGTCCGTTTTATGTGTTTGAACAAGTATAATATCAGCTGCTTGCGAGTGCTTTAATATTACGCAACAGAATGAGAAAAGCGAACGAGTACGACAATCGAGAGAAACAATAGCAGATATGTAATTCCAAACAAAGAACAACAGCACTAAAATAATGACTATACGATTTCGGTGAAGAAAAAATCAATTTAAGAATGCATTGGAGAAGACTAGCCTAGGCTTCTTTAGAACTTTATCACTAAATTTCTTTTGACAATGGGACAAGGATTAGCCTTGATAGTCAAATGCTTAATTTTCTTTTTTAACCTAATATTTGTGGTATGTTGTTTTAGTTGTGGAAAGTATCAGTGTTTTAGTTCATTTCTCTTTTTAGATTGCAGGCCTGGCATTGATTGTCATAGGTGCATTAGTGGAGTACAAAGCACGAAATTATCTCAACCTACTAGGAGATTCCTACATATCAACAGCCACGCTGTTGATAATTTTAGGTGTCATTGTGTTTTTCATTGCATTCTTTGGATGTTGTGGGGCCTGCAAGGAAAATGTCTGCATGATACTGACTGTATGTATTTGCTTTTAAAAAATTTGGAAAACTCATATTTTGATATAAAAACATTTTAGTTTTCAATCTTGCTGTTTCTACTTTTTGTAACGGAATTGGCAGCTGCGATTGTTGCTTACATTTACCGAAATGAGGTAAGGTTTCTGTAACTTACTAGTATTATAATTTAATAATGTGTCATTAGTTGCAAGGCATCATTTACAATGGGTTGAGCTATAACTTCAATAACGCTCTCGAAGAAAAACATGATGCTGTCAAGGGATGGGAGCATATTCAACATGATGTGAGCTGAATTTAAAAATTTTAAAAAAAGTGACTAAATGGCTTGATTTTTAGTTCAATTGCTGTGGTTTGGATGGTCCACAGGACTTCAACAGTACAGATGTCATACCATTTTTGTCTTGCTGTAAGCATTTAAGTTTGGAAGTCAATTGCACACAGCAATTCGCTCAACCAAATGTGAGGTTTAAAATGAAGATTTTATTGTCATTTGGAGATTCAATACCAAAATTTCCTTATTTAGGGCTGCAAAGACGCTGTTGTCAATATATTCAAGAGCAATATTGGCATGGTTGGCTCAGCGGCAATTGGAGTGGCATTTATAGAGGTGCTAGGAATCATGTTGGCTTGCTGTTTGGCACGTGCCATAAATTAATACTCAACACAATTAGAGAGTTTTGACCAATATTTTAAATATGACCAAGCGACGAAGGAGCACACTTTTATGACACATTTTTATTCCAAATAATCAATATAAAATTTTACTTTTCATATTGAACATTTCAATTTTTTTTTCAGTATTGAAATAATATTAGCATGTTTAGAAACGTCCATTTTTAAAATTAACACTTACGACATTCAGGTTGAAAGAAATTGATGGCCAAATTTAAAAAAATGACAATGCACAGAACTATTTTTATACTAATTATGAGTTAGGGGAAGAAGCGAATGATTAATATGACAATTGTATTATGGAATTGTAAAGTTTATCTAGTATCTGCGTTTGTTTAAGTTAACTTTTCATGTAAATTTATTTTTTGTCATTGTTGAATCTCTCTAATCATGTACAATTTTGCTTTATCCAATAAAGGTTTAAATCGTTATAATGTTTAGTATTAATATTTACCGATTTAGCATTGAATTATGTATTACAAATTTTTATACCACAGACTAGTGATTTTCCATGTAGTCTATGGCAGCAGTTCCCAAAAGGTGTTCCATGGAAGGGTCCAGACTTGGAAATAGTGATATTTTTTAAGGGGGCCCCGACCCCTCCTTAAGTTTATTTTTATTGAGAGCCACTGGCCCAAGCGGGGGGGGGGGGGGGGGATTGGGGAAAAAATTTAAAAATAGGTAGGGAAAATAGGAAAATAAAAATTGGTTACGTTACTTACATAACATTTATAACTTTAAAACAAGCACATAATCATTTGTAACGCTAGATCCCGCTCTCGTATAGGGTAGGAAAACAGAGTTTAAAAAACGGCGTACAAATCGTGTTCCAGAAATTTCCGTAAAATGTTTAATAAATATTTTTTAATTAAATTGAGAGCCCCGGTGGCCCGCAACCCCCGTTCGAATGATTTATTTTAAGAGCCCACTGATTTTTATTAAGAGCCATTGGCCCCAAGACTCCCGCTAATTCCAAGTCTGGAAGGGTCACAGGGGTTACGAGAATTCGCAGCGCAGCCATCTTTGTTTATGTCAAGAGTCTTTTAAGATAAGTAAAAAAATTGAGTTGGGGTTCCTTCAGAATTAGGTGGATAATTTAGGGTTCCATTGCAAAAATAAATTGAGAACCACTGGTCTATGGTAGGGAAAGTCTAGGGGTTTTTTTCCTAAATGATTACAGGTAATTTTAGCAGTAACAACAGCTCTCTTATTTGTCGATTACTTCCCCAGGCCATAAAATAAATGTACTTCTAGAATTTCTTTGAAATCCACTCCTCAGATAATTACCTGATTTCTCAGAGCAGTGGCGTAACCAGGGAAACGTATGGTCGTACGTACAAATATTTTTATTTTTTACTTTTTTTACAATGGTGGGTCCTCCCCCCCCCCCCCGAAACAAAATCCTGGCTACGCCACTGTCTCAGAGTCAGAGAATTGCTCAGCTGCTTCTATTACAACAAATTTATGTTATAGCTAGAAACTTTCACAACATTGAATATTAAAATAAATTTATAATATATCTTACTAGAGTTATATACATCTAGGACGTAAAAATGTAAAGTGTATCTTCATAGCACGGCCAACTTCGATCGCGCGTAGCGCGCTTTAGCGGCCCCTCAATCGCCTGAATTAACCGTGTATATATTTTCCCACCAGGCTTTCGCTACGACCAAAATTTAACGTCAGTCAGACAGGAAAAATCCACAAAAAACAATTATTTTTAAATAAATTAAAAAAACATTGAATTAAACCGAATGTAGGTTAATATTTAACTAATAGTATAATATTTTTTTCATGATTCAAATTTTTTAACGGTGTTTATAAATTATAAAAGAGTTAAACAGAAACCAAGAACATCCTCCTAGATGCTGCCAGGAACATAGTGTTATTGTTTAATACTTGAAACACATGTAAATAAATAAATAAAACAAAAAGTGAAAAGAAGATTCACTGTAACTTCAGGGTAAATATATTATTTTAACATATTTATTAAATAATATTAAGTTAAAATATATTATAAGCGCAATAAATTATAATTTTAGGTTTCAACAAGTTTTAAGCTTTCATCTTTTTAAACCTAGAATAATATTGTATATTTAGAAAGGGCCGGTTTGTAAATTTATCTGACTGAAATTGTTTTCCATAATAAAGGTACAAACCTGAACAGTAATCATCCTCCTTGAAATGCAGGCTGAAGACCATCTATCTTTTACCTATTTAGTTCCAAAGATGTACCTAAGCATCTTTTATGTTCAATTATATTAGTTTTAAGATTCTTACTCTTAAAACTAATTAGATTTACAGAAAATACTACCTAAGAACGGTTATAAACTCGTGAATTTGCTATATATATACTATTAATAAAGATTTGTTATTATTAAAGATTTATAAATTTTAAGAGAGACATTATTTACGCGTCAAAACGCTCTAAGCACCTCTACAGCCTTCAAAACTATGTATTCTAATATGGCGCCTTCACGTAAAAAACGCGTCTCTTTTTCTTCATTTAATATTTATAAGGTAATATTTTTTTTAAATTATGAATTATACATAAATATATTGCGAAAAGATAGTTTAACTAACTATACCTTGTTTTTTTCTAAATAGGAAAGTGGAAAACCGAAGAAAAAACATTTTTCCGCGATTTCGCTTGTATTCCCCGCCTTTGGTGATAGTAGGTTTTTGGTCGTATGTAGCGCCCCTATCGGGATTATTCATACACGCAAATTAACATTAGATGCGAGGTGATTTACGGGGCCGCTAAAGCGCCATCTTTAAAAGAATCTTTTTAAATTTGACGCTTTTTAGCGAGTTCTCACGGGGAGAAAACGTCTGACGAAGAAGTCTTCACAAGAGAAGAATTCCTTCTTGGAATTTTGACGCGCTCCATGAGTCAAACTTTAACTCCTGTACTACTCCTAACATTCATGTAAAATGTAAAAATTACACTTTCGAGGAGTGGTTACTTATTTGTCATCCGTATTTTTCCCATGAAATAGTTTTAGAGGTTCAGAACAAGAACAAATTTCCACCGTAAAAAACAATGAGAGTCTGCGCAGCTACATGTTTCAAACGAATAACATTAGCAGTATAGGAAGATGCCTACTACTCTCTAATATCAGTGTGTATTCTTGTGACGTATTAGTCTATGCCACGCCTTATACGAATGACGTTTGATAACGATGAACGACCGATTTTTTTTATCGCGAGTTGTGCCAGTGGCCATTTTGTCTAACACAATTTTGGAAGTTTAGCTGTGTTCTAAGCCTTGGCAGATAACAGGTGAAAATGTCTAAATGTGCAATACAAGGTTGTGGCAATATAAATATTTTTCGCATATACCTAATTTTATCACTCCCACGTAATTTGTGAACAGCCCCTAAGCCCCGCCTCGTGAATACACACTTATCACTTGGAATGTCTAAGGAAGATTTTTACGGCCGTGATGAAGCTCGTAGAAACGGGCGTGTCTTAAAGCGGTATAATTCACATGCCTAATTCGACGAAAACTCGTCATTAAGCCTAGTCATGGTTATTATATTATTAGCTTACCTGATTATCTCTTTTATAACCATAAAAATACCTGAAATTAGGTATCACTACGCTTCTTTCGCGAATAACATTATAATTACTTCAAAATAAGCCATTTTTGAGCGGGAAGATCACCTATTTGTTACCATGACGATTGACGAGGCATTCTTCTTTTCAAAACTCGATCTAATGAATTTGAAATGTCGTGTTACGTCTTACCAAAGATAATTTAAACTCGTACCCTAGATTCGAATACTGAGAGCTTTCCCATTGACGGTTTTGTCACGAAGCGTTTACCCTTTTCCGGCACGTGACCTCAGAAAAATCGGGCTCCATTGGTTGCGGCACGGCCAACTTCGATCACGCGCTGCCTATATAGCGCGGCAGCACGTGATCGAAGTTGGCTGTGGTTGTGGTAAGGTGCAAACCATGGAGCGAATTTTTTCTGAGTTCCGGCGGGAAGTGGGTAAACGCTATCGGCAACGCGCGAGAGAGTGATTTCGAATCTAGGGTACGAGTTTAAATTATCTTTGGTCTTACACTTGATGTAGTTAAGCCCCGCCTTCCTTCGAAAACTAGATAGCTAGCTTATTAGCAGATGCTGTTAGCGTTTCGCAGTAGCGTACGGGCTTTTTATGGTACGCAGTTACGATGGATGAACTCATAGAAATCTGAGAAAGAACTAGAACGATTTTTATAATATTTCGGTGCGCGTCGATTAGAACCGTACCTTTAGCCTGTGCTTTTCGTTGACTGGAGTACGACAGTAACGCCATCTCCACCGCGTCTAACTAAAAACTATGTCTCCCAAAATTTTAAAATAAAATAGTGGTCTCAAGCTCGTCGCTAGACGCGTTTTATTGAAACCCGAGAACGTGGTGTTTTATTATAAGTTGAGCAATGATTCAAACCTGTGTTATTAAATCTTGTAAGAGTAATTACTGAAACAAAAATATATCTTTTCACAGGTTAGTGTTAGAAATTCTAAATAACACAACTTAACTAAAACTGTATTAGGGTGTCCGGCCTAGGCCTAACGGAACTTTTTGCGATCATTGAAGCTGGAGAGGGTGGATTTACGATGGACGCACTAAGTTCCGGCTTATTAATCATTTTAACTGTTCACATTCGAGAAATAGTATGCCATATACGTTATAAAAGATAAATATTTACTTAAGATACATACTCTTTCTTGTGTGTTCGGATTTAGAGAGAGGGGTTTTGGAGTTACCTTAATTTGCACGGAGCTAAAGTGCAAAACCGCGTTTGATGAAATTGAGTTCATTTAAAATTTGATGTATTTAGAAAGCTGGAACTTTGGGATTATGTGTCCAAAGAATTTTTACATGGGCCCAAAAATAACTTTCCTTATTAAAGGTTTTGTAAAACGTCGGATTTCAGTATTTCGCGAAACAAGTTTTTAAAAATAAGCATACCGTCGTCTGCTTCCAAATGACGAGAAAACGTTATCATTCTACCCGTGGCGCCGTCTATCTCTCGATGGTTCGTTCAAATAAGACGCGTTTTCCGGCAAAAAGATTTTGTTTTTCAAAAATAATGGATGGCGCCACGGGTCATATGATAACGTTTTCTCGTCATTTTAGAGGAGACGACACATTCGTAATTTTCAATAACTGGTTTCGCGGGGAGCAGATTTGATTGGATCTCTAGATTAATATTCCCAACTCAATGGAAATCATCTTTAGCACCTGTCCCGCAAAGCCTGACAAAATGTTGAATCCGTCACTGTCGACAATATGAAAACAAACCCTAAAGCGTTTTTCAAGTTCATCCATTCGAAGCGCAAGTCAAAACCTGGGGTTCAAACCAATCACTGCTGATAACGACATTGCGGGTGCGTTTAACGCTACTTTGTATCTGTATTTACTCCATCACAAGCACCAATACCATCTCCCACTGACAAGGCTAGCGAAGCAGTCTTAGCTCCAGATGATTCTTTCCAAGTTTCCTATGTTGACGTACTGAAAAAATTGAAAGGCCTAAATGCAGCTAAGGCACTTGGCCCTGATAACATGCACCCCAACCTTTTAAAACGTACTGCAAGTCTGCAACCAGTATTGCCGGCCCTTTGACGTACATACTCAACTTAAGTTTGAGCACGGGGCTTGTTCCCGAAGACTGGCGCACGGCCTACGTTAGTCCTATCCCAAAGAAAGGGGACCCAACCAAACCGCAAAATTACCGGCCCATCAGTTTTACTAGTTAAGTGGTCAAACTTCTAGAATCACTTGTCAAAGACTTTCTACTGATGGCTTCGTCATTCTTCTCGAAAAATCAACATGGCTTTCTACCCAAACGGTCTTGTGCCACGAACCTTTTGGACCTCTGCCCTGGAATCTGGGCACGCCGTTGACGTGATTTACCTCGACATACAGAAGGCTTTCAATACCATCCCCCATCATCAACTTTTCCGGAGTCCTCAGGCAGCGGATATCTCAGGCTATCCCCTTCGCTGGATGCAGGCCTTTCTGACCCAACTCTCTCAACGGGTTGTTATTAGAGGTGCTAAGTCCTCTTCTCGTCCTGTTACCAGTGAGGTGTCGCAGGGCTCGGTATTGGCCCCCCTGCTCTTCGCCATTTACGTCAATAGTCTACCCGCTTCTGTCCACCATGCCCTAGTCAGTTTATTCGCAGACGACACAAAACTCATCCACGTGCTCTCGACCAGCACATCCCACGTCTCCAGTCTGACCTAGGCTAGAAGCCTCGGCAGCTGAGGCTGGCCTCTCGTTCAATGCAGCCAAATCAAACGTTCTTCATCTTGGCCAAAACAACTCTCGTCACACTTACTATCTGGGTGACCAAGCCATACCACCAACGAGCTGCATCCGAGATCTTGGGGTTCACATTGATGAGAAGCTGTCCTTCTCGGATCACTGCCGCACAAAAGATAAACATGTTTACTGGCATGACCCGGAGGACTTTTCACTTCAAGTCCCCGAAACTGATCAAGACTCTCTTCAAAACCTTTATCCTTCCACTACTGGACTTCGCGTCACCAATTTGGTCCCCACATTTCAAGAAGGACATTACCCTCATAAACAAATCATTAAATAGGCTCACCAAGCTTGTCCCTCAGCTGACGATCGCCGACAGTTCCTTTCCATTCCCACGCTACAAGAAAGACATCAAACAAATGACCTAACCGAACTATTCTCTATTGCGTCAGGCTCCAGTTTTCTTCACGAAGGAGAATTTTTCGAGCGCTCACATTTGACTTCCACCCGCGGACACAACAAAAAACTATTCCTACCTCACGTAAACACTTCATACGGCCAGCGCCATTTTACACACCGCACCCTCTCCATTTGGAATTCCCTCCCTCAAGACTTAGTGTCTCTACCCTCAAAACATTCCTTCACCCGTACACTACGCTCCTATCTTACCCCCTCCTGTGCTTAACATTTTACTGTATTCATATTGTTTTATTTTACTTTTATATTCTTGTATTTTGTTTTTTAATATCGCAATTTTTTGTATTCTCTGTAACCAAAAATTTTGGAGTGCCTATAAGCAGCCAGTGGCAGCTTTGGTGCGTAAAATAAAGAAGAATAAGAAGTTTCTTTGTGGTATCGCTAATTCAATTATCCCATACCCCTCATTCTTCTTGACTCACGAGTACTGCTCAAAAACCAACCAATTGTTTAAAAACGCGCAAAAAAAAACAATATTTACCGAAAACCAGGTAAAATATTAATTATTTATCTTGCCCTCTTTTAAAATGACATCAGTAGTTAATACCTGATCTTATTGTACTTTATTACCAGCATATTAGTTGTTACGTACTATAATAATTTAAGGGGGGGGGGGTTCGATATTTGTTACGTAATTTAAGAAGAGGGGTCTTTCCATTTGTTACTCTTTGTTACGAGGGGGAGGGGGGAGTCCAAAAAGTGGTTTTTCTGCGTTACGTCATTTGTGAACAGCCCCTAAGCAAAAGTATACCTAATATTTTTGGAGGTGAGCTGAACTACTACGAAATGTTGAAAACGAGCTTTAAATTATATAGTACGCGGTATAAACAACTTATTTTATGAAATGCACTAGCTAGGTAACTTATATTTCCTTGCATCACATAAGATGTCAAGAATACCTGAATTAATTCTTGAAGGTATTACAAAAGAGGTAAACCAGAGGCCACTAAAAGTATTTTAGAATCCGATATCTAAGCCTAAGCCTTCCTAACTTTATTGATGTTGACAGGTTGACAGCCAAAAATACCACACATTCACCTATTTAAATAATTAAGTAACCATAAAAAAGGAATTTAGAAGAAAATATATCACCGTAACGTTATAAATAAATGGTTTATTTAACTTTCAAAACATAGATCCTTAAATTGACAGCTTGATCTATGTAATGCGGGCTAAATTCGTTGAACTCTGGGGTTTTTTATTTATATGGGTGCCTGCATTATGCATAAAGAAGGCCTGAACATTTAAGAAAATTAACTTCCACGGTATGACAGAGATGGCGATACTTCCGCCAAACAAAAAGCGCGGTCAAAGCTACAGCTTCTAATCGGCGCGCCTATCGCCATTCGAATGAGTGTTCTATATCTTCAATTTCTATGGATGGAATAGAAGCTGTAACAGGTTATATTTTAATTTTATTATAATTTCACACTGCTTTGTGTTTCTTACAGAGCAACTACGATGGGAAGAGCGTAGTGTCGCAACGCCACCTAGACTCGTTTCGGTAGCTAATTGATCCGGGAAACAAATATTAACCAAACATGTTAGTTAAACACTAGAAAATATGACTAAAAAATCAAACTAAATAGTGAAAAGGGTGTGTGTCTGTATAGCTTGTCGGAAAATGTTACTAAAAGTCGAACGACGCCTCACAGCCAAAGGAGCCGGGTTCTATCCCAGCTTCTGGCACTGACAATGCGAGTGAATATTTAGAGCGTTTCATGTATGTTCTATCGAAACGTACCTTAATAAAGAGCTTAACCGTATCATAGCCCTAGAGGTTATTCCAATAATTTTGTTAATAAAATTCTTTAAAAAAATTAAAGATAATTTAAACCTTCCCTAAACAAAAAAAACTTGTATTAAAATTATCTGATACGATAAAAGTCAGTCTTCAAAACTAATTTGGATTTAATAAACACTACTGGTTCAAAAAATGATGAAATTTCTGTCAGACCAAATAACCAAAACCCAAAAACACACGAAAGTAAAATTAGTAAGTAACTATTTTAAATTTGAAGTAAAGGAATAATTAGAGATATTAACCTAGTAGAAATCTTTTTTAATGGAGGAAAAAAATTGTAAATTGTATAAAAACAACCCATTGAGTCAATTGCCATGATATGTGCATTTTCAATAACACATTTTTATTCTCACTTCGCAATAGTAGTTATTTTAATCATTTAATGTGTTTTAACTCGTATAATTTGAAGCCACAGAACTCCCTGCTATAACCGGTGTAGTTCCAATTCTTTGTCACTATCGGGTTTTATTAAGGGCGTCTGAAGAGGTTTTGTAAATTACAATTATTTTCTATTTTGTTAATCAAAATTGACAATTCTTTCCGTATGACCGTATCCATGGTGTCCTGTGTTTTCGACGTGTACCACATCCCGAAGTTTGACCCCTGGACACTAAAAACGTGGCTGGGCTAGGTAGCTGCCTAGGTGGAAATCTGCCACTGCCGTTAGTAGCGGCTTAACCAAGTTAACCGGTAGGCTAAGTATGCTCAGCCCTGCATGCCACGCGATCGAGCCTACAGCTCCCTATTACCGTTAACCTCAGCAAGTTTTATGGAAGGGGAAACCGAAGAGCTCGGGGGAAACCCCTCAAACCAGTGGGGAGAGAACTTGCAAACTCAACGCGGAAGGAGTTGTTCCGCGTTTTCACCCAGTGCCACAAGCTGGGATCGAACCCGGCTCCTCTTGCTGCGAGGCGAAAGTGCTAACCACTCCGCCACCCCACTTTCCGGTGCCGTCGTTGAGGACCCAGCTAGATGTCAAATCAGCCCTTCTCTGGGCCACTACCCAGGCCGAATTAAAGATATCCAAATACTCGGGTAAGGATGATCACTATATCCGTGGCACTTAGGTGTGGCTTTGATTGACGCCATAGGACATATAATCCAGGAAATAAATGGTGAGTCGCGTCCTGTTGACTATTTTGTACAACAACGAAGAAATACGGCCTCCATTTGAGCACTTTTCACTAATTGCTTTGTAAACGTATCGCTTATCTTGCTATAAAGATTTAATACTAGAAAATGCTTGTGGCCCCTACTGCTTGAATATAACCTTAAACGCGTTCTTTAGTAAGATCCCAACAATTTTAAGAACATATATATCAGTGTTATAAATTAGGTAAGTTAGCAGTCACCACAAGCAAGAGATTACGAATTGCCAAGTTCTTACGTATGTAATTTCTTGTTGTTAACTAATTAATTCTTTTAATTTTCAGAGCCTCGAAAATATAAGTACTTATTGCCAAATCCCACAAAGTTTAAGCGTGATTTTCTATGAATTGCCACTACAGTATAATTTAAAAATGTGTAACTCTTTTATTTTTTACAAAGGTTACCCTTGTTTATATTGGAAATCGCTTGATGTCTAATTTGACGGAGGCATTCCACCGCCGCTTCTTGAGTCTTATCATCGGGAAAGCCGACACTTTTGACCAGCAACTACAAAACAATAAAGACATTTTTTAGATCGTTTTTCAAAAAGCGCGAGTTTGTAGACTCCTTACTGGAACGGCGTGGTATTTCCTCATTAACTTGCAATTAGCGCTGCTTATGGACAGATGCTTCAGCGCGTATATTGCTTCTCGTACTGTCTCTTTCTCCGTCGATTTTAAATACTTGACCAATGGACGAATTACGCCTTTCTGTCCAAAAAGGTCGGAATTTATACTTGTTCTACTACAACTACCAATTGCCCTTGCAATTTGCGCTTGAAATCTCGGTTCTCTCTGAAAATAAGAGAAACACTTTTAAGTTCAGGATTAATGCATTTCGAATTTTCCCCCGAATTTGTAAGAAATTAATTTTTTATTTACCACTTTGGCAAGTTTGGCAAGAATTTGTACCACACCGTGATCAGTGAGAGTCCCCAAACATTCTTCGTCTTGGCTAACTACCGACAAGAGGGCGCATATAGATGATCGCACTTCGGCGTGAGGTGAGCTGAGAGCGTCCACCAGTATTTCCAAGCCTCCCACGAAAGACGTCATTTTACCAGGGGTCAACTTTGTGTTCTGAAGGCAAATGAATAACGCCCAAGCGGTGTTGGCTTGAACATCCGGATCGGGGCTCTTTAGTTGCGACCACAGCAAGCGTACAGTATCCAGATCCTGTAACATACTACCATAGGCATTTGTATGTAGAATTGATAATACCCCGTAAATAAGATTTTACCTCATACTTATCGGATCTTTGGCGCAGGAGCAGATTGTCCGGGCTATATTTACCAATAATAGATTATTTAGGCTCTTTAGTAACCTTACTATCAATGGTATTCCACCACATCGACGCAACGTAACCCGTCCATTCGGGTCCTCGGCACAAAAACTGAGAGTCCCCACTACGTGAACTTGCACCTAAAGCCTTATTCGCGTTAGTTAAGTCGTTAAGATAATTAAAACTAGTTTTCACAAAGGGAAACCACCGCTAAGGTCAGCATCGGTGCCCAAAAGTATTAGTGCAGATATTTGGTCTTAACGTTCACCGTCGTGGCGTTTTTGCCTTAGTGAAAACCAGCCTTTAGTTTGGAAAGCGTACCCGTTCCTCTTGATCTACGAGAAGCTTAACCAGATGCTCCACGGCGTTCAATTTCAATAGACGTTCGACGTTACAAGTGCTTTGCGAACACGTCCACATTGCTCCCGTAACCGCCGCCATTAGATCATAGTTGCTGTACAGATTCGGTTTCGATGTTAAACGGGCTAATGAAGAGAAACTGCCCAGACTACCAATTAGTTCCCTCGTTTCCAAGTCTTGGCCACACTGCGCGCGTTAAAAATGATAAATTCTCGTGACCGAAAGACGTCAAAGATGGTAATTTGTACTTTGAATAACGTCGCTGCGCAGAGTTTTTGTATGTCTACGTTGTTTCTGGTGAGGTGTTGGCAGACGTCAACTATAATTCCATCTTTGCGATAGTGATATCGGTAGTAAACCTGCGATAATGTATGGAAATCGTCTTGGTATTTTCCTAAATGATATTATACCTATCATCAATTACCTCGCTGGCGCATTGTTGGGTCAGGCCAAGTACCGGCATTAGAATTTTTTCGTGTGACGTTTTCAGTAATTTGACTAGTAAACCTATGATTCCCAGTTGTTTCAACGCCTTTCTAATCCTGGCACTGTGGCTGAGGCTCCATAGGGCCATCGCGCCACATCGAACGCCTTCGGAAATTTTCTCATCTTCAGGGCTCCACCTTGCTTCTGGACGACTTAGTATGTGGTCGGGTACGACCAACAGGTTTATCTGTTGAAGTTTACTTTTGACTGCTATACATCATTTGTTAAATATCGAAACTTAGGAATTAAAATTTGATCCTTACGAAGGTGACTACTCCACCCAGATGTAACACCGTTTTACGGGCTCTTTTGGTTTGCGTGATATGGGACATGGCTTCCGCCGCCATACTCCTCAGCTCGATTTCATCCTCGGACATTAGACGCATCACCGACTGCACTCCTTTTAATTTGACCAGGTTGTTACAGGTTGTCTTGTTTTGGGCTATTTGTTGAATCACCTTCAAAGAACTCAGCTAAAAATAGAAAAAAAAACCTAGTTTAGCATTAGCCACGGCAAGCGGTTCTCCAGGTTGGCGTCTCATGATCGAAGATTGTACAATCTAAACTCCGCATACACCACGCTTCTCTCTACTGGAGAATATATCTGAATCTAGTCGCTATTGGGTGTGATAATTGGGATCTCACCTGGCATTTTATAATATTCGAGTCTAAGATATTAAGGAGAAGTTCCAGTCCATTGGCCTCAACGACGGCGGCGTTGCAAATGTCGCTTTTCAGATCGCAATCGAGCATTGAGTTCAAGGAAATGGAGGTGGCCGTCGCATCTCCGTACTGAAATATATTTTCAACTTCATAAATAGTGGCTAACTTAGCGGTATATAAGCTGCTCTCTATAACCTTAGCGAAATTCAGTAATTTCGTAATTTGCCAATAATCCGGTGGTAGTTCAATTTCATTCGGTAAGGGAGCGAACACCTCCTCTTCTTCTTCGGTACTTTCATCCTCGCTAACCATCTCTAGTTAAGAAAAACAAAAATGGAAACGAACAAATGTACCTTTTGAAGCGGCGTGGATAGGTTCTTCGAATGGGAAGCCTTTTGGTTGCTATGGCGGGTAATGCCAAACAAACACGACGCTTGGCTTAGTCATGGACAAACTACCCTAAGTACAAGGACTTGTTACTGGAGCGAGTTCCTTTTTAATATTTTCATCTCCACGAGTCTACATGGCTGTGACGAATTCTATATCGCGCTACCTAGCGGTGCCAAGATAGATACGGCGTATGTTAAATATAAACCATAAGCCTTTTCAATAATCATTCGACGAATTTTTAAAATATTTTGAATTAAAAATGTTACGAATACTTAAAAGCTCTCACTCAAAAATGTTAAACGGTAATAAATTCCCCTTTAACTATTTATGTTTTAAAAATGTATGAAAATAACTACAAACTTGGCTCAGTCGGCTGTAATTTTTATTGACGTCACCGGATGGCGACGGTAAAAATTAAGCATCGTACATATAGCCTAATAAACAAATAAATTGAATTTAGCTTTAGTAGTTATAATTAAAATTAATTAAGCATAAAATATTTAAAGTTTTAATAGTTACATAGCAGCATCTTGCGCGTGATACGAACCCAAATTTCAAAAGTTAATACGACGAGAAAGTAATAGTTAGTAGAATTAAGCTGGTCTGTTCGGCTACGTTCGGCGAATAAAATTCAAGAAAGTAATAAGACGAGTCGGAACTCTTAATTCAACAGATAACAGTATTTATTCTTATTTACAAACAACAAAATTAAAATATAAAAAACAAATGTCTTTAACACGCTTTGATAAACTAAGTAGCAGACTCTCGACATTTAAAACTTGAACAATCTTTATCTCTTGTAAATTAATTAACAACAAAAATTAAACAGTTGATATATTTTGGAAGGATTGGGTAATCGACTCTGCAACTTACGGTTTTTATTGTAGTTTAAAATCATAAACATTTAAAAGTTCAACTTGAAAAATTTCACAATAGCACACACACACTTTTTGTCAAACACATTTTTTAAATATATTTCGTGTGAAGGTGCGTTTTTTTCCAACAAGTTGGTGCAATTGACCTCATACGTTTGTTTGGTAATATTGTAACACCTTTTGTACGTTTAAAATTTTTAAATTCATCAACGAGTTTTCTTTAACATTTAAAATAGGTCTATTACCCGCGTATTTTGACTAGGGTTTTTATTTTATTTTGCAGACACACGAGGGAAATATAAAATTTGGCAAACGTGCTAAAGTAAATTAATGAAAATGTTATTTTTAGGGTTGGTTTTACTTCGCGCAATGAATAAAAATTTGATGGTTATCGAAACCACGTGTTGTGCCATTTGGAAAAATGAAATGTAAATTTTCCGCCATACGATTCGATATATGGCAGTGGATCACTAGCTTCTATATTACCTTTTATAAATCTCCTACAGTTCACTTTATATACACTTATTATTTTATAAATAAACCTCTCTAATCCCTCAAATTAACCAGGAGCCTAGTGTATATAAGCGTTTTTTTTTACAGAATCCGTAAATACCTGCACTATAAACCTTGGAATATTGTATATTCTTACCGAACGAAGAGGCTACTCGGCCCAATATAATTACATTCTCTTTTCAATCATTTTGTTTTATACATTCAAATAGCTATATCGCAATATATATCTCACTTTTTAAATCCAAAATAGATCTAATCTATGTGTCGGAGTTTTTGTACTTGTTTATATATATATATGTTTTCTATCCTTTTTCCAAAATCCCAAAATGTTTTTTTTAGTTCATGTTTTTACCCTTTTTTTCCGTTAGATGGCGTATAGTTCAAGCGCCATTTTATTGAAACTTAAAATATTGCACGCATTTTACGTTGTGACTTGAGAAACGTTAACAGCCTTTTCTTCTAGTTATGTTCTAACGCGTCTAACAAATACTGTACTTCGAGAAGAGCGTATAGCGCGCGTAACGAGTCCGAAGCGTTGATTGTCAATCCTTTTTATTTCTTTCGTAAAACTAGCGATTTTCAGAACCACTAGGCCTGGCCAAAATATTCCTTTGCTGGACGCGCTGATGCGAAATCCAGTCTTTCGGGTGATTTTATTTTTATTTTCACCCTCGACCTTTTTTGACCCATGACTTGACCTTGGTAGAAGACTCGGCGCAGTCTAATACTAGTCTATCGGTGACCCTACGACGTATAAGATCACCGGGAGTCGAGAAACATTGAACACAGTAGGTGACAGGGTTTACGCGCTTCAGAAAGGTAGGCTGGTCGAGAACATGTTCTCTATGGCCGCGGGAGCCGGAACCAGGTCTTCCAGTTTCAAGTAGAAAATCCTCTGTAGCCCGTGCATACTCAGGGACCTCAAATCGGGCAACTTGGCCAGGATCTTGGAGAAATAGTGAGGTTTCTTTTGAGCCTCGCTGTTGTAAGTGACATGATCCCGAAGTGAAGCGATGATTTTCATCTGCAGCTGTTCGACCTTTTGCGGTTCCTTAAGGCCGTGCCTTTCTGTTAAGAGAAAAAATGGGCATTTGTAGTGTTTTTTTAATTACTCCCTCTTTAGCCAATCGCTAACGCGTCGTTTTTAAAGATCGCGCCAATGAAGGCCGAAATGGAGGTTTAATTCTTTTAAACTTACCACTAACTAAAGACAAGGCACAGAGACACGCGAACGCGGATATGTCAATTTCCATGGCGTGGACAGATTTGGAGAACTGGAGGATAGGGGACATCCATTCGCCAAACGTTTTGAAGCATTGGTTCCTGTGTAATACTTGTCCATTGCAGAAAGTGAACTGGTCATCACTGGGTTTAATTCTGAGAGAAAAAAGCCTTAATATAAATGGCGAATTCGTTTACTTCGAGCATTTATAATTGCAAAGCAATATTTTACCTATAAGCCAACCTCAGTGCGAAAAGCTCCAACGATGCGGATTGAAAGAGCAGGTTTTGGTCGTTTTTATCCAGGTCCGCGAAACCGGGAATTTTATCGGCAAACGTCTTGATAACCTCGATGGACGTAGTGAGGAGGTGATAAAATTGTCTGACTTTCTCGGCGTCCAGTTCGGGACTTTCTTGGGGTACCACTTTGTCGTCGTACTATGGGCGTAATTAGATCATTATTATAATTGTAAGACGTACTTGTGATATTTAAAAATATTGACTGAAATATTTACCATGGAGTAGTCCAACGTAGCTATGTCTGGTGTGGTGTCGACGTGAGCTCGAACTAGGGCAGTGATTAGACTAACCGGGGGTGATGGTGGCGGTTCTTGAGGTGATTTTGGTTTTGAAGGAAGGCGACCGCGTCGACCTTTAAGACTATCCGTACGAACCACTGTAAGCGAACGTGGAAATGTTAATTTCATTTAATTTAAACTTCGGAATGATTCTGCTTACCTTCTTTCACCATGCCAACAGCCAAGCATTTTTGAAACCTGCAAAACTGGCAGCGATTCCTCCTCCTTTTGTCAACAGGGCATTCTTTATTGCCCAGACAAACGTATTTTGCTCCTTTTTGAACCGTTCTCTGTACGAGACAAACGGGCCTAGTTAGACTCGGTTTCATCCATCAATTAGTTAATTTTACGTATTTACCTTAAAGAAACCCTTGCATCCTTCGCAAGTGCGTACGCCGTAATGCTGACAAGCCGCGTTATCACCGCAAACGGCGCACAACTGGCTGGCTGGTTGACTGGTGTCGGCTCCTGGAGATAACCTGCTACTGGTAGACGGCGCTGTGGGCGTTGTCGGAGTGGTTGGCGTTTGCATGCGGACACTGCCTTCGGAAGAGGACACGGGACTAGATACGCTTAGTGAAGGTCGTCGCGAGGAGCCTTTAGAAGAGCCGGGGCTGGACAGCGGAGGAGAGCCCTCGTGAGGGTAGCCCGGGCACGTTGATGACGCGGTTGGGGTCGATGGTAAACTATAGCTGCTTTCCGACATGGCCGAAACGTGGATGGCTTCGCTGAAGGGCGGTGCCAGAGTCGGAGCCGTGGTCTGGGCGGGATATGACGGTACGTGAGGAGGCGGAGTTTGCTGATGGATGAAACTTCCCAGTTGGTGGAAAGTACTTTTGCTGGTACTGGCGAAAGACGGCGTTGGGTATGGCAAAGATGATGATTGGTGTGTTCTTCGAGATGAGGCGGCCTTTTGAGTCAATTCTGTCGGTGAAGGAACGTAGGCGGATGCCGCTAATTCGGGGCTTTCCATCTAAAACATTTATTATCATTAGTATATATTTTCGGAAAGATAAGCGGTTTGTTTTCGTTGAGTTCAGTTTAAACTTAAGAATTTCAAATTTTGAACTACTCTACGAGTTTATATCTATTATTATGATCTGGTATACCTTGTAGTATTCAGACGGTGCCATGGTGACCGGGTGACTTCTTTCGAAGGAAAGTTCTCCAGTGTCGGCTCCAACTTGATCAAACTGTCCCAACTCGTGTATATCCCCGAACGATTCGTCCTCCTGCTGGGGCCTCAATTCTTCCAGTTTGAAGGAGAAAATTCCGGTGTGGGTGACGTCTCGCCTGTACCTGGGCGAGTAGGTCTCTTGGAAACTGGGCAGCGCCGGTGAGACGCTGGTCGAAGGCGATTTCATCTCTTCGGCGGTCGACGAGACGGGCGTGGCCTCGCCGCCACCTCGTCCCGGAAAATCCGATGGTGGTTGGTACATCTCCAAATTGAGTTGGGGCGGTATGTGATGATGATGGTGAGAAGAGGTACTCGGGAAAAGTTCCGATCCTGGAGTCAGGTAGGCCGCTGTCTCCACGTCCCCGAAGTCCAAAGGCGGGAACTTGTATTCTTCGGCCGTGGCGACTGCGGAAGCGGCCAGACAATCCGGGTCTTCGACGAATGGGTTGCTGAAGTCCAGTAAAGAACTCGCTGAACAGAACGGTACCGTCTGCGTGAAGGAAGACATGCTTTTTAGACCAAACTCAAAGTTACCGACCCTGGCGCGCCGGGAGTCCGACTCTGATCGCCTCAGCACCATTTTCTCAGCGGCCGGGGCGGCTAACGCTTTTCCCTTAGTCATTAGGGTTAGTGCTGGCGCATATTTTCGACTTCTAAATATGAAACCCAATCAATTTCGTCCTCTTTCCGCGTCAACTTCTTATACCTCGCTAAAATAACGAAGGTTGCTGGCGGAAATCAAACTGTCTTTGGAGAATTGGAGAGCCGGCTGAGGCTACGGCCCACGGTTCGTTTTCCGCTCGCTCATCCAGGTCGAGATTGAGCTTAGGCGCGATGGCCTCCCCCTCCAAAGCGGCTCTTTATCGAAGGTGTCACTCAATGTAATAAGGTTAGATAAATTCCTGGCCTATCTTATTGATATCGAGGCCTCCGCCTCCCCTCCCCCCGCTGCCAGAATAAAATATAAGTGAATAGATTTCGTTATTTTTCTCTCGTGGATAAGGTTTAGCGCGGTTTTTACGGCGTTAAAACAAACGAGATTTGTCTTATCAATTTCCGCGCTTTTGCAATTTTGTTAGACGGCTTGGCGCCCGTTCGATGTTTGTATAGGCAATGCCATTAGCGATTGAACCGTACCTGTGGGGACTGCAGAAACAGCATGGCTGATCCAGACGTGGAGGCAAAGGGCGCTATCTGTTCGCTGCTCGAAGACGTCCTGCTGGTCTGTTCGGTGGCCGAGGTCTCTCGGCCAACTGAATCTCTGTCTTGACCGATGAGAGGGAGACTGCGCGCTGTTAGAGTTTGACTTTGACTGGACACTATGACCGGTATTGAGCTCGCAGCGACCACTGCGCTGGACGAAGAGGCGCTGCTGGTAGTGGTCGTGGGATTCAGTTCGGGACCTTTCGAAGAGAAACAAAACGGCGTCGTTAGAAAAGGCGACGTGAAAAATACAATATACAAACAGGCTAAGAAATTAATCGAAATTGTTCGTATCTACGCTATCTATCTCTGGCTATACCGATTGAAGCAGTCGGCGACACCCTCCTAGCTTCCACCGTGCAAATGTGGGCGTGCCAATAATCGCAATTTTCACATTTTTAATCGTGATATAATCTTAATACGGGGCAATAAATAAATAAAGCTAGGTATAATACGAGTGCACTTATTCGCGGTCTATATACATCGTTGATTCACTCATATGACTAGAAACGAAATTATTTTCAATTTATCGCCTTCAGATATTGTTTGAAGAGACCAGGATATTCGATAATGCGCATTATCTCGATCAGAACATTATTTCGGCCTTCGTTTATTTTCAACCTCTTTTTTTCTCGTTCTTCTCGAGAATGTGCTAACGCTGTATCTGAAGTGTCGTTCCGATTAGAAATGCCTTGTAAGGTACTTTACACCCAATACTACAACTAGTGCCTGAGTTTGTCGTTAATATCGTAAAGCTATCAATTTCGTTGTCAGTTTTATCCGTTATTCCGTCGCTAAAAATACAATTTACGCCTTCTAACGGCTTTCGGAAATTTTAAGGAGGTCCCCAAAATTAATATTGCAAAAATTCTCGTAGTATTCGAGATTCCAACTTTCACTCGATGGAACGCCCCTAAAAAGGGCTTTTGGTTTAAGCGCCACCAGTTTTGAAATCCTGGTGACGCCACTGGCACTATGAAAAACCAAAGTAAACATTTCTTTATCAAATACCCAGTCATGATAGTTATCACTGATAAAAAAAAACAATGAACCTATAACAAGACGATGGACGTTATTTTCAAAGATTCAACGAAAATAAACATTTGGAAATTCCGCACGCGGAATATTTTTAAGATATCATGGTCGACGGCAAATCGAATTTCCACTCGTTTATCGCGGTGATTGACTATGGAAAAAATATACGTTAGGCCTAATGCATTTTTTTTGCGTCCGCGGTCGTTGTCCCGTCGTTTTTGCCCTAGTGAAAATCAGCCTTAGTATTAAAGGTCTTAGGGCTTAATGTACGCGTTGAAAAGAGTTGATATACGTTCAACGTACTTCCAGGCCGTATTTAGCGTTCCTAAGCTCTCCAATAAAAGCCCGTTATTAGTGGGACAATAAGTAATATTTCGGCGAATGAGAAGACAAGGATGGGACCCGTACTCGACGTATTAAGGCAACACTTTCTCCGTTTGATCGATACGGGATAAAAATAGAAACTTTTTGTTTTCCCAAATATAGCGGCCAAAGTACGGGTTATAAATAGTATTTAGGAGCCAGTGTCTATCTCTCTCCGGTATAAGCGCGGCGGGGATGACGTACGGAACGTGTCCTTTGCCTCGTCCCCCCCGCCGTGACCGCGACCCTTTCGTCGACGCCAAGCCGGGTCCACCGATCTCCCGTACCTTTTGAGAGATTTCTTTGACGTCACTCTTTCCGGCTGACGTCACGACCCTACGTGCGGATGTGCCGCTCAAATCAATAGCGCTTCCCGCAGCTCCGACATCTACTCTTCGCCTCTACACACCAGCCTTACTATGTTTATATTCTATAAGTGGCCGCTCCTCGGTACGCTACTAATGAGCGAGGTTATTCCTTACGTATACCGGCACGTAGAAACTCGGGATGTGTTCCCGAGTTCGTTCTTAGAATATTTATCTCAAAAGCGTCTTCACGAAGACAGTTTTCGCTCGTTATAGCCTGTTTTGAGAGTGCTACGTTTTCCAAACGCTGATAATTATAATTAATTTCACACAAACGGGCCGTGACTGAGGCTAAATAAAGAATATATGATATTTCCGAGGGATAAATCCTTAATCGAACGCTATTTAAGAATCACTAAGAAAAATTCCAAACACGAAAAGCCTAAACGAATACGTTTTGACGGAAGTAGAATTCTTTCGTCCGAAGAATTATTAAAACCGAATAAAAATGTCGAAGAAGTTGAAATTATCCGAGAGTATCGGGATAAACAAGATTTCCGTCGAAAATCGCGAAACTAAATCAAAGTTTGACAGTTACCCCTTCGCGTTACACCAACCAGTTGCACACGCGCGCTCAGGGTGAAGCTCACCACGATCGTCACGAAGAAATAAGCCTCCAAAAGAGTTAAAGAGAGAGAGTAGTCCTACCTGAAGCGGGTCCCGTGTGTCTCTTTAGGGACGGTACGAGGCCAAGTTCATGTCCGTGGCCCTGATGGTGACTTAATAGCGCGGGGGTACGATACAGTAGAGTAGAGTAGTCAGGGTCTAGGGCGAATGTCGAGTGGGAGCGGCGCGCGTCCAGCCCGATCCGTTTCCACTCTGCGAGTAAAGGCGGCTTCGGGGCCCGTAGGTGCTCGCGATCCGGAGAAGTCGCGCCGCTACCGAGTCGGATCGATGGGCGAATGACGTAAATGCGACGTCAAAGGGAGTCCGACGTCACCGTTCGGATGGGATTCTAGAGGAGGGGTCGCCATGGCAACGGCCACTGAGGAAGCGTCACTTTGGGTGTGACGTTACTAAGACGCCTAGGTCAGCACCTATATACCCCCTCTGTCTTCCCCCGCCTTTCTCTGTATTCCGCCGTCGCCGCCAATAGAAAGAGGAATGCCGAATTTCGAGGGCTTGATCGTCTGGCACACGCTCTCTCTCTCCTCCCTTCTGGGTTTTGGCGAAAAAATAAAAATGAGGTTCGCCTTGCGCGAGAAAAGAGGGTGGCGGCGTTCGCATCCAGATCCGACCGCGACGACACACTTGCCCATTGTTACCACTAAATATACGCTTTTTATATATATTCTATATCGCTTCTTATAATAACCTTTTATTGATAAACTTCTCTTTTTTACTCCGCTATCGTTTAGCTGTAATTTTTTGCCTTCGATGGTTCCAATTTTGACTACTATCCCAGTTTACCCCTCTAAACGTTAGCTTGCCGGTTATACACCAGCGCGAGGCACTTCGAACACTTCTACAGGCGTTTTTAGACCAAAAATAGGTCAAAAGATCAGGAAGTTGTATTTTGATTTATTTTTAAAGAGCACGATGATCTAATTAACAATTTTCATACAAAAATCGTGAGAAAAGTCTAAGTATAAATTTCGCCTCCTGTAGAATATTATTTTTAGCGCCTCAGTCGTGGTGAGAATTATCCATTACAAAGTACGAATTGAAAATTAATGTTGAAATAGCCAATCACCCTGCGATGGTGGAGAAGCATTTTACGCGTTCGAAAAATACCACATCGTAATTATTTCTATTTGGTATTACACGCGACATATGACACGAAATAAAGTCGATGTTTTCGATCTTTTATAAAAGTTCCTCTTGTAACACGATTTTAACGTTGTAAAGAGAATTAACAAGCATTTTCGCAACGCCTATACGCCGATAAACAGACCTTATATTTCCATCCAAAAACACTTGTAAATACAGCGTTTACGTAAACCGATTACGAAATAAGGTCTTTCCGCAATTGGAATACACCATTTTCGCACGAATTTAAATAAATGTGTTTAACTTTACGGCGAGGATTACATAACGCTTCCATTAGAAAAAATGAACCGAACACGGATTCTATGGTAGATGCGAACTCGTCTCTCTTTGGTCCGGGGGTGTGGCCCCTTTATCAACACTACATTACGTGACTGCAATATGGGCCAAGTTCGGGCGAAGTTTCATCTTCAATTTGGGCACGCCATATGTCCACGCGCTAATGACCAGCTAACACGCGAAAAACGCCTCTGCCTTGTCTTATTTCGGGATACTTGACCGACAGTCGCTCTACGTACCTTTACGTTCTTTCTACGGAAAGAGAAAACCTCGAATACTTTACCCCTTCTACCGTATAACCCCGTTACTTTATTTTGGGGAAGGGGGCGGATCATTTTGGAAAGGAATGTTTAAAAATTAACCCGAATATATTGCCAAACCAACGAATATCTTTTCCCGAAATGAATAAGTCATACACTATATAAACTTCTAATTCCCAAATTACCCGTTGGTTCATCGTATTTCAGGCTATTTATTTTTATTAGTTTTTTTCGGGAGTTTCGAACGTATTTTTGTCCCGTAGCGGTACATTATTTGACTTAATGGGAACTGAACGAGACTATCGATTTCTGGCAAGGATAAACGTACAAATGCTACCGCTACCATCCGCCCGTCTTGTCCGAGGAGTTACGTCACGGACCTGCGCGTTCACGTTGTTAGGCCAACTGATATCTTATTTATATTATCGTCGATACATTTAACGGATCATAAAGATTCTACTTTATTCGAGTGACCAAAAATTAAGTCTATTTTTTTAAACATTTTGGGCCAATTACATAAATTAGTTTAATCCCGTAACACAAAATAATGTATTTAGAATTATGAACGAATAATCGAAGGGGGCTCACCATATCGCGTTATGATATTTGAACGGAATTCTTTAAAAGTATGGTATCGTTAAAAATATCACTTTTACAATACCGTATGATCATTTCGCGCCTCATGGGTCAAGAGACGATAAACATCAATGAAATCCTCGGTTTATAGTTTTGCCAATTCTAAGGACCAACGACCAATACTACCGACTTATCAACCAAATTTAACATTTGTCTCATTTCCGCGAGAAAATGTTAACGATTGCTAAAGTCATAAAAACTTATATAGTTTGACAAACTAAGTTTAAAATCATTCACCGTACCACTTTCTAATTCTAAAGAAAAGCGTTATTTAATTGGGAACGATAGAAATAAACATTTTCAAATAATTTTAAATAATTGAAGAGATTTAACGCGATTGAACCCGGCGAAAATGCGCAAAGAACCTAACAAAACACGTGGTACGCGCTTGACCGAAAACGGTTTCGTCACCACGACAACGCGAAACACCGAGAAAAGTATCAACACTCGAAAGACAAATACGAGACATCGAGATAGAAACCTTCAGCAAAAACATTTGGCGAAGACAACCCGTGACACACGATCATTCGGACGAAGGGATCAAGCAACATACCTTCTAATTATTTCTGCCAATTTCGAGAGGGTAAAATCCAAAAGCAAAATAAAGGGTAATCCATTCTCATATCCGCTCTGTCAGTTTAGTTTCTCGAGAACAACACGAGACGAAACGGTTCGTCCGAGTCAATAATATTATCCAAATGTTCGTGGTAGAGTGAAAGCGGTAACTAGTAATTAACGAGTAATAGTTAATCCAACCTGGGTGCTGGCAGCTTTCGAAGCCGCCTCCGTCGGGAGCCTGATTTGCGAATCTTCCGTTCTCTCTCGTTTCCCGCTTCTCAGTGAACGGCGTACGGCGCCGGAATCCAGTTATTATACTTCGACGTAGCGGTAGTTACGGAGAATCTCGGGAAATACAGCGGATGGGCCTTCGTGACGTCAGCCGCTTAGCTAGAGGTAGACGACGTCACGGGGCAGGGAAGGCCTCCGGATCCAATCGAACGAGCCAATCCGTGACGTCACGTCCAGCTGATGCCTGCTCGCGAGCCGCCTGTGTCTACAGCCGCGTCGCGTCCCATTGATTTCCCTCCCCCCCCGCGCTTTTGTCTCTCTCTCTCTATTTTCGCGTCCTTTCAGTGTTATTAGGCGCGCTTTCGGCCGCCGTCTCGGCCGCCTGATTCGGAAGGTGTTGTACGAACGAGATTTTAATTTCTTATAAAGTTGTGGGTGTTTCGTGGAAACATATTCGCCAATGGCGTCTCTTCGAGAGGCCGGGGAAATACGTGATTATAAATTCAAAAGTGGTAGTAATCTGTCGTCGGCGGGAGGATGATTTGACGACGGCGAGTTCGCTGGGAACTTTCGGGGGAAACTCGCCGCGTTTTTATTTCGAGAGCGTAGCGTTACTATCTTTCTCGCTAGACGCTCCGTAACTATTCGGTCATTTTGGTTTTACCTGTTCGCTTCCTCGTCCAACGACGTAGTTTGACGTAATCCATTGTGTTGTAACTTCGTAGTAAACGCAATTAGTAAATATTGTAGTAGAATAATTCCTACATCCGCGTAGGATCTAATTGGAGGAGGTACAATCGGACCAGTGGCGTAGCCAGAAATTCCTCAAGGGGGGGGGGGGTTAAGTATGTGAATGTTAAGAGGGGGGTCGAGAAGGGGTGGAAATTTAGTACAGTCAAAGGTAGACCCGAGGGGGGGTTTGGACACGGAAACCCCCCTTGTCTACGCCACTGAATCGGACTTACTCTTCGCGACAAAGCTACCGTTCAATCAGCGCGTTACTTTAAATATCGATGATTTAAATCGTACGATGCGAAAATACCCAAACAAAAAACTGGTAATAAAATTAATTTTAGGTTCCGTTATCGATACCATCAAAGGAAAGAGTCATTAAAGTTTTTAAATTAATTAAAATATGATTAGGCTCGAATAAATTGATTCTTTGAATATAAAATTGTCAATGTTGTTTTAATAAGGTAATACCAAAAGTAACATAAGACCCAAAAGTGTGTCAGATGTACCTTCGCGCCTATTAAAATTTCTAAGGAGACCTAGTCACACTATAGACTACATAACCTACTAGTTGGAATAGTACTAGCAACTTTATATTTAGTCTATGGTCTGGCGCGATTTTTTTTCTTCGATTTACTCGCCCGTAGACATACGTTCTAAAATGCCTCACTCGGCGGCGATGGAGTACCTCGATTTTGATGACGTATTTTCCGACCCCCCTTCGTTTCCCTTTTTTACTTTGCGACAAACTCTCATTAACTACTATACCGTTGTGACACCCTTTTGGGTCTTATGCTACTTTTGGTAATACCTAAAGACGCCACCAATAAATGAACGGAAGTCTATTTATAAATTAATAATTGTATTTATTATTAATTTCGATACTTAAACCAACTCATACAGACTATATTGAGGGTAATATTTGTTATTAATGACAAGGTTATAATCCTTATCCAATCACTTTCGTCATAATGATACCAAATAACTTAATCACTAAAAATAAAAAAATTCCAAATATTTTTCATCAATATAAACACGCCTATCGATACGCGTAAATATTATCATAATATTGATTCTTTATAAAAAAAAAATTAACGAGTCATGTTTTGATAAAATCGATTTAACGATTTGATGAATTTCTTTTTAGGGAAATTCTCGTGTTTTTTTCGTAGATAAAACTTGGGAAAGGGGTGGGTGGATGTCGAGAGTGTCTGGGGTTTTTCACAAGGTAACACGCACTCCTCTGGCTCGTAATAATAACAGATCGGGCCGTGCCAAGAACCTGTCTCGATTCTCGAAATCACGCGCCCTCCCCTTCGCTGCCAGCGCCGAAATTCTCGCGGCGCCTCGAACACTCGCCGGCTGCCGTTGCTGGAGGCTGCGAACCGGGGGTCCCGGATTGCGGAGGGAGGGCCACAGTCCCGAATTAAATCTCTTCACGTAATCCAGAACGTTACTGACTTGGATTTCCGCTCCGCCACTAGATTAGGCCCGATAATTTCACGCTATGTCAAAATAATGTCCCCTTCCTCTTCATCTTGATTGAACGCTTCTTCAAACAAACTACGCTCTGTTTTCCGGATGGACCACCGAATTCGACGTTCTCCTTTTACCTCATTATCATTTATCATTAAGCGATTTGATTAGTCTCAGTTTATTTCATAAGCGCTTCACGGTTACCGAACCTATCAAATTGATCTAAGAATGACTGCGTTTCAATAACGGTAATCAGAGGCGTAGCCAGGGGGGGGGAATCTGGAGCCCGTGATCTCCATCGAAACGTATGGCTGTATGTACAATTGGTTTTTTTGTTTGGTCCCCCCCCCCCTGAACCTAAATCCTGGCTACGCTATAGAAGGTAATATTACATTTTTATTACTTATACCATAAGCTTATAAATTGCTCAATAGATTTGTCACTTTGAGGAATATTTTACTGAGAGCTAGTAACTGAGTGACGTCATCACAAGAAGAAAATCTCCCCCTAGCGAGGTGCTAACAAAGGCTATGTGTGTAATGCAGTCTGTCTTGTGAATAACTCTCGGTAAAACTTTTGCATCTGAAGAATAGCAAGTGTCACACTTATGATACAATGTTATACACTTATGGTATTACGTATCATATGGTATCGCCATGAACATAATGAATCAAACAATTCCCACATTTTCATTTGATATATAGTGTTAAAATAAAAATGGCATTCAACAATTATTATCCTTTTGAATGAGCGAAGTTTAAATAACTAACTTTTAAGGGTACAAAATCAGTAATTTGTTTGATTTAAATCATATTTTTTATTTTAATATTTTTTAATTGAGGTGATTATTAAACAGTGTAAGCGCCTTTTTGGGCCAATTGACGAATATTTTACGTGCAGCGGTAAACTAAAATTTAAATTAATCTTAATTATAATTATTTACTACTTGTAATTTAATTTACCTAGAATTTCTATTGGAAAACTCGCAATTTTTATACATTTTCCAAAATACTTTGAAGCGTAAATGGCGATTTAAATCAATGATTTTTAAAAATAAAATGTTTTGGTTTAAATCACTGATTTAAATCAGACAAGACAACCCTAGTTAGTAGATATTACGCTAATTAACTCAATTAAATAACTTATTAATTGAAGTTTTTTATTTTTATTTTTTTTAATTAAATAATAATCCTACTAAAGAATATTCTGATATAAAATCTCTTCCGAAACACTAAAGTGTGGTTTTTCCATTCGCTAAATCAAAACGTGTATTACGCGTAAACATGTGTTGCGAGTAAGTGATGACTAAAACGTTGTCGTAAAGTGCCGCATCACGCTCGCTTTTCGTGTAGTTTACGCAATATTTTCCGAACTAGAAACGACCATAAAAATCCCACGCGTAACGTCAACTTGAATCGTAGCAACGTGAAAACAAATGCTTTGTTTCTTTATTGACGTTTCTGACCTGTGCCGTACGTGTTCCGACTAAGCCGCGGTGGCTACGTCACGGCCCGCGCTACGTCTCTCTGACGTCACCGGATCGATGCCCTTTCTGACGTCACGATGATCCCTCCGCGCCAATCGATTTCTTACGCGTCACAATATCACCCACATAATTTGCATAACGGATCTTGAGCGCCTTACCCATCGAAAATTTCCCCAATTCGTCGGATAACGAGCATTCTCGGCGGACACGATGTTTGACGCCAAATATATTTCTGATCTCCCAATTATTTCGAAAATACTCTTTCAATTCTACGTACGTATGTTGCTAGTATTTCGTAATTGAGTCCCAATTTACGAAGCTGATATTTTACTGTACATACATTTTCAAAACTTTGTAGTTTTGAATTTATTCCTTATTCAATTCTGGTAGCTCTAACTTAACGTTACCGAATAATGATCTAACGTAACTTAACTCAATCCTTTGATAACGTGGCCACGTGGTTTTGTATTAATATGTTAAGCGTATAAATTCATTAATTCAAGAATTCAGAATCTTGAGAATCTTCTGTGAAATAATCTCGTTTCAATATAACGGGGCAAATAAGTTTCGTAAGAATTGGATCGAAAATATCTCTTAAAAAATAGCTGGCCTATCAAAAAAATTATTAACTTGTCACCTTAGTTGAGGTTTCGCTAGATCACGTTTTTGGGCTTTTATTCGAACAAGGTCGGTTAACCGTAGTTGGGAGGGAAAACATTATTTAACCGCGCTAACTCGTTCTTGATATTTATCAGTTTTCGGCTTCCCCGGGAAGAAAAAAAATAGTTAATGTTAATCCGAATAAGTATATATAATAAATCCCTGTCCATTCCCTCCCCCTGTATCCCCCAGCTACTTATTTTAGTGAAAAAACGGGGAAAACCCGACGAGGTTGATCTTTTTAACACGTACACCGCTTTATTTTATTAACGACTCAATACGATAGGAATTGAATTAACCGAAGCAGTTCGGAATGTTCCTTGTTTCTATCAAAATCGGTAAAATATATAGAGTAGTTTTAGTTCTTAGCTTTGGCTATGGCCGCCATTTTGTGCGGGATTTTTTATCTATGGGAAAAAGCATAGGTGACGTCGTGTCACGTGATACTGAAATCACTGTATACTAGGGTCGGCGTTAGGGGGGGGGGGGTAAGCAGGGCAAAAGTACCCCGGGCCCGGGCCTCCGAAAGGGGCCCGCCGGAACGGGTGCCTAACTAAAATTATCTGACTATTTCCAAAAAACCAAATTTTGGAGTAAAAATTACCTGGGGCCCGAAAATCCTAGCGCCACCAGCCCTGCTGTATACCGTTGAGAAATTTTAACTCGTGCAATAGGCTTTTAAGGGGTCGAAAATAAACATTATGAACTTCTCGTGTTGGCCGCTACGTGGCTCTATATAAATTGAAAAGGCTAATTTCATCTCAATGTTTTTTTTTTTTAATTTGTAAATGTACCGTTAGAAATCGAAATGTGTTTTGCAAAAACAGCAATAATTTAATGTTAGATAAACTTAACCTAACTCTTAGTCATAGGTCAACGCCAAGAGCTGGGCTCAAGCTCACCTCACTGAAATCGTATATGAGCCCGAGCCCGTTGACCTATGCTCTTAGTTACCTTTATAAAAAAATAACGTATCCACGG